>NW_006408879.1:979361-1000245 GCF_000296735.1 Chrysochloris asiatica
GGGATACAATAGCACAAGGTGCGCTTTCATTCTGCTCTGCCTGCCGTTCACTGGAGGTGGCGCCCCGTTTCCTAGCTGTCTCTCAGATGAGGAAGGAGCCCTGGAGGTGGGGTGGGCTAGGTGTGAGGTTGCTCAGTGGAAAGGTAGCTGCTCCTTGGGAGAAAGATGAGCAGACTGTTTCCACCAAGACAACAGCCCCAGAACCCGACGGGACGGGTCGACTCTGCCCTGAGGGCTTGCGAGGAGTCAGCGTTGATTCCTTTGCAGTGGATTTGTTTTAGGATTCAATTAAGCATCTACATTTAGGGGTCCCTAGCAACGTGGGATAAAGCACTGGACCTCAAGATTGACTTGAACCACAAGGTTGGTGGTTCAAATCCACCAGACACTCCTTGGAATCCTTATACAGGGTTGCTACTAGTCATTAAATGACTGTACGTCACTTAACAACAACAGTGCGTTGCACTGCAGGATAAGCATGGAACTGCAAGGTCAGCAGTTCAAACCCACCAGCCACTCCTTGGGTATTTGGAAAGCTTATACAGGGTTGCTATGATTTGGAACCGACTCAACAGCACTTAACAACAACAACATGTGTTGAGTATAACTAACTGCTGCAATTTATTTAAAGATACATTTTGCAAGTTGGGCTTATAAATCATTTACAAAGAAACTGAGCTGAACTAAAATTACGGCCCAACCGTCACATTCCTCCTGTGACCACAACGTGCTCAGGCTGCAGCCCAGCCCAGTGCCTGCAGAGCTGAATGGCCTGCCAGGCCATTCGGAACAAATACCCTCTACCGCCAGATATTAGGTCAACAGCCATTAGCTCTAATGTGAACCATCCTCCGTGGCTGCAGCTCAAAAGCTACAAACAGTTGCGAATATGTCACTGGACAAGCAGGCAGCCGGCCCCTCTGCTGGCCATCCCCCTCACCACCTTTTCAAAGCTCTAACTTTAGAGCCTGCCCTCCCTCCAGCCCCTCCTGTGTGCCTTTCTCCTCTGCAGTCTGTTAACCACCCAAAGGCTGAATTCTCAAGCTGCCCTTAGCCATCATGACAAGAAAACGACTTTTAAAAGAAGCATAGCAAACTTCTCTAAAAGAACACACTCACACAGCACACACCTGACTTGTGGAATACAGAAATGCCTTTTGCCTTTTAAAGACTTCATGTATGTGTGTTAATTCCACGGTCTCCCACACACAGACAGTTGTCAGTCTGTACAATGTTACTGTTTGTATCCTTCACAGCACCCCAAGCTGTCTATAATTGTTTGTTTCTTGTTTTACATATTGATCTGCATGCTGTTCAGGACTTTGTTCAGGATCACAGAAAGTGGGCTCTCAGCAGGGCTTGGTGAGAGGCTACATTTCACACTGCAATCACGGTTCAGAAGCGATTGCTGCTGCTTACATTGTTTTTTTCATCAGATCTTAACCCCTCACTACAGCCTGTGCTGTGGGACAGAGTGAGGAAAGCCGGTTCCCAGCATTCATAGCAACCTCCCACCTTCCCGTTCCTTCCTCTCCTGAAGGTCATTTATGCTGACCCATCCTCCTGAGACCAGTGAAGTCTATGTTGGCTCCACATACGGATGGAGTACCTGCGAAGCTGCCTACATTAGGATGTCCGTGTTGTCTCAGTGGTGGCAGCAGCGGAGAGACGTGGAGTTAGCTTCGAGGCTATAAATACTCATGGGAGCAGAAAAACTTATCTTTGATGCAAACTGCTGACCTTGCAGTTAGCAGCCCACTCGTAGCCCACTGCGCTGCCAGACCCTTTCTGTTGTAGCCATCTGCAGACACTCTCTTTTCTCCCCTAGATAGAAAAAGAGCAAAATCCTGGAATCGCTGTCTGTGAAAGGAGGAGGAAGGAAGCCCCACTGAGTGTTTTGTTAGCACTCTTCTGATGCAATCCCAGCAGTCCTGGTGTGCAGGATCAGCACTGGACTGAAGACCACAGGGTTGGCAGTTCAAACCCATCAGCCGCTCCTCAAAAACCCTGCTCAGGGTCCCTGTGAGTTGGAACTGACTTGACGGCACACAGCAGCAATGTAATCCCAGAGACCCTAGTTGGTGCCAAAAGTTAAGGAACTTGGATGCTAACCAAAATGTTTGAGGTACCTGGAGAAAAGACTCGGTGGTCTTCTCTGAAAAACCAGCTCTTGGAAACCCCAGGGAGATGAGTCAGCATGAAGCCAGTTCCTGGGTCACTGGCATTCTAACGTCAGCCGACTGTGACTTCCGTGCATCCAACATCCTAAGACTCTGCTCTGTCCTCCCTATGGGGCACAGGTCATGTTGGCTGGCTCCTTTTGGAAAACTTCCTTGTATCTAGGAAAGTCCCCACCTTGAGTCTCACATCTTCAGGGGGCCCCGACCCTCTGACCCAGCACGCATGGGGAGGAGGGGGTTGTACACACCCGAGCTCTCCCTGAAGCAGTCCCGTGAGAAGAGTGGACATCCTTGTCCATGGGGGAAGCTTCCAGTCTTTCACAGACAAATGTGCAGAAGACTTTTCATAACAAACAGCATTAGATCACTTCTAGTTGAAAGTTGTCACCAAGCCTGTACAAGAATCCCATCTCTTGAAAATATAAGTTGATTCTTCTGTGTCAGTGACAAACTAGCTGGAGTAAAAGTTTGCTAACAATTCAAATGAGAAGGCCAATGTCCATGTTTTCTAATGTTTTCTGTGTCCATTGAAATGATCTCTAGTTCGTTGATGTCGTGTGTTATATAATTGGTTTTCACGTGAAGCAACCTTGCATTCCTGAGGTAAACCCTACTCAGTTATGGTTTATAAGCATTTTTATACTTTGCTCAATTTAACTGGCTGGAGTTGTGTTAAGGAGTGTGAGAACTTACTAGTCTGTAACTTGCTGTCCTTACAGTGTCTCTTCTGGTTTTAGTATTGGGACAATGCTGACCTCATGAAATGTTTTGAATGTTCCTTCCTCTTCTGGTTTTTTGGAATACTTTGAGATCGATTGGTGTTCATTTTTCTGTAACTCATTGGTAGAATTTACCTTGGAAGTCATCTTGTCCTGAGTTTTGGCTTATGGGCTGTTTTTGGCTTGTTTGTCTCTGTTTCTATTACTAGTACTAATAATGGGAGCACAGTGGTTGCATATGTAAGCACTGGACTCTGAATTCCAAGGTCCATAGTTCAAGCTCACCAGCCGCTCTGTGGGAGAAAGATGAGTTGGGACCAATGACACACTTAACAACAATAATCATGGAAATAATAATAATTTGATTTCTAATCTCTCTATTGCTATAAGCCAATTACGGTTTTCTATTTATCCTTGAGCTGATTTCAATAGTCTAGTTTGTGTCTTTTTAGGAATTTGTCCATTTCACGTTACAGAACTTACTGACATACTGTTGTTGATAATGTACCTTAGAATTCTTTTTATCTCTGAAAGACTGTTAGTAATGTTTCCTTTCATTCCTGTATTTGATCATTTTAGTCCTCTCCCTTGATTTCTTAGTCAATCTTTGAGCTTGTTCTTCACTTCCTTACTTTAGGAATTTCATTTAACATCTGGGTATAAAAATTTGTCAGTCAGGTGACATCTGAAATCATATGCATTCTCTATCTGTAAGTACATTTTAGTATGAAAAATTTCTACTGAATTCTTTTGTTATCCACTGTAAGTTTAATTTTACACAATGATTATCTAGAAAAACAATAACACGTAAGTAAATTTCTGAATTGTACTGAAAGGCTCACGTGACATACTGGGACAGCAGCAGCAAGTTAGATCCCGGTCTCTACTTAGCTTTCTGGGCTACAAACTAGCTCTGTATGTCCAGTAAGTAGGTTACTTCATTTCCTTAGGCTACAAATACAATGAGATGATTTTAAGGTCCCTACAGTATTAAATCAAGGAGCTCTGGTAGCGTAGTGGTTATGAATCGGGCTGTGAACCTTAAGGTCAGCGGTTTGAAACTACCAGCCGCTCCATGGGAGAAAGATGAGGCTTTCTACTCCCGTAAATATTTACACCCTCGGAAACCCTGTACAGGGTCGCTATGGGTCAGAACTGACTCAACGGCACTTAACAACAACAACATAGTGTTAAATCAAGGAGCTCTGGTAGCGAAGTGGTTATGAATCGGGCTGCGAACCTTAAGGTCAGCAGTTCGAAACTACCAGCTGTTCCGCAGAAGAAAGATGAAGCTTTCTGCTCCCGTAAAGATTTACAGCCTCGGAAACCTTGTACAGGGTCGCTATGAGTCGGAACCGACTCCACGGCACATAACAACAACAACATAGTATTAAAGAACCAATAGATCTGTTTTGGAAAAGTGCAGCCAGAGTGCTCCTTGGAGGCCAAGATGGCTAAACTTTGTCTCTCATACTTTGGACATGTTGTCAGGAGGCAATAGTTGCTGGAGGATGTCATGCTGGGTAAGATGGAGGGTCAGAGAAAAAGAGGAAGACCCCCAATAAAATGGATCCGCCAGGTGACATCATTGATGGACAAAAGCGTGGCATCGGTAGTGAGGTTGGCCCAAGATCGGACATTGTTTTGTTCTGCTGTGCATGGGGTCGCTATGAGTCGGTTCTGACTCAATGACACCTGACAAGAACATAGTATTAAATCAAGGAGCTCTGGTAGTATAATGGTTACAAATTGGGCTGCAAACCGCAAGGTCAGCAGTTCGAAACTACCAGCTGTTCCGTGGGAGAGAGATGAGGCTTTCTGTTCCCGTAAAGATTTACAGCCTCGGAAACCCTGTACAGGGTCGCTGTGAGTCAGAACCAACTCCATGGCACATAACCACCACCACCATAATATTAAATCACGGAGCTCTAGTAGGGTAGTGGTAACAAGTCGGTCCGCTCACCTCAAGGTCAGCAATTCAAAACTACCAGCCATTCCTCGGGGGGAAAGACGGGGTTTTCTGCTCCCGTAAAGATTTATAGCTTCAGAACCCCCCATACAGGTTCGCTATGCGTTAGAACCGACTGCACGGCACACCACCACCACCGCCATGGTATTAATCTTCCTCAGTGGTTTGACGTCACCTGGAAGCCACTACACTGAGGTCAGTGTCAGAGGACCTACTAAATCCACTGCCATCAAGTCGATTCCGACCCAGAGTGACCCTGGAGGCGAGAGAACGACTGCTCCACTGGGTCTCCACAGCTGCACAGCCTCATCTTTCTCCTGTGTGGTTGGCAGTGGGTTCCAGCTGCTGATCTCAGGGCCAGCAGATAAGAACCCAAACCTGCGCAGCATTCTCAGGACCTGCACGTCAGAAGGTGGTGCTACTTACTGGGCCCACTCTAGTTTCGTCATCTGCTTTAAAAGTCACAGGTTTATTATTAGATTTTCCTTAGTCTGAGAATTAAAAGGTGTCAGAGCCATGCAAAAACACCACGAAGTCGTTCAAATCCCTAAATCCAACAGGAGGGGCACGTGGACTCATCTATCACTTTCTCTCCCTTTCTTGCTTTTATAATCTGGCACTCACATGGAAAGCCAAAAGCAACATTTAAAGGTGATACAATATTGTCCAGTGGCTCACCTTACCCTGGGAAATGAAAGCTTATTCACGGCTGTGAACGTACTCAATAGAGCTACAAACAATTGCTCGATGGTTATAAAATAAACTGTAATAACTTCAGCAGTGTGCTATCTGACCAAACCAGGACCACGCATACTGGAGAGCTTTCCATCTTCCTTGAGACAAAACTTGGTAAGTTAGAAAAGGCAACAAGGAGGTTGAAGAAGAACTCCGAAGAGGGTACTTTCAATGCCAATTTGCATGAACTAAGGACAAGTAAAATGACTATTGAGCCCTGACCCCTAACTCATCCACTGTTGAGTGAAGCTTCCAGCAGAAAACGCTACTGCTCATTTAAGTTCCAGATGTTGGCCCTACTGAGCCCTAGACCCTTCCCACATATTTTCATTTCAAGGGCCTGAAACCAACAACCACACAAAGGACTGGAGGATCACTTTACAGAAGCAAGCCCAAACTTGCCAGCAGGCCTGTACAACTCCATCTCTGGAAAATATTAAATTATCTTTTGTGCCAATAATAATAACAGGCCCAAAAGGAGTAAAAATGAAGGGCTGTATTAATAGTTCAAATAAGAGTGAAACCTTCTGTGGTTTCTAACTCGAGGACTTGTTCCTTTAAAGATCCCCTTCAGAGGAAGCTTTGAAAAGTCTAATAGACTTAGATCAGAAGCACATCTACCATGCTTTCTGCCAGATGCCAACACACCCAAGATGCCAGACCTGCTCAGCTGGTCACATCCACAAGGGAGTCTCCAGTTTGTAAGAATTCATTCTCTAAGTTTTGTCAGTTATTTTTATTGCACGGATTCTAGCTACAGCCATTGTACACCTTAGTCGATCTGTAGCTATCTGGGTCTTCTCTGTAGCATCTGGAAGGAATGAAACTGGGTGCTACAGATGTCCCCCCAAAAGGTATATGCACATTCTAACCCAATACTGGCGAATGTGACACTGTTTGGATACAGGGTCTTTGGAGATGTGATCAGTTCAGGTGGCCATACTGGAGTGGGGTGGGTCCACATCCCTCTTGTGTGAGATCTAATAAAAGGGCAGATTGGACACAGACAGGGAGAGACAGCAGGAGACACCATGAGAAGATCCATCCACAACACGTTTTGGGGAGTTGTTGACACCTACCCCGCAGATGACCCCCTTGAATGCTGAAGCAGCACCCGTAGTTTACCTCAGTGCATGCTTCACAGCATTCCCATTTTCCCATCAGCCTCCAGAGAACAAAGGCATCGTTGTTGTTGTCAGGTGCCATCGAGTCAGAACCGACTCACAGCAACCCCATGCACAGCAGAACGAAACAATGTCCGATCCTGGGCCAACCTCACTACCACTGCCACACTTGAGTCCAACAAGATCCATCTCGTTGGGGGTCTTCCTCTTTTTCTCTGACCCTCCACCCTACTCAGCATGACATCCTTCTCCAACGATTGTTTCCTCCAGACAATATGTCCAAAGTAGGAGAGACGAAGCTTAGCCATCCTGGCCTCCAAGGAGCACTCTGGCTGCACTTCTTCAAAAACAGATCTATTGGTTCTTTTGGCAGTCCATGGCACTTTTAGTATTCTCCTCCAACACCACAACTCAAAGGCATCAATTCTTCTACGATCTTCCTTATTCACTGTCCAGCTTTCGCATCCATATGAGGCTATTGAAAACACAATGGCCTGGGTCAGGCGCACCCTAGTCCTCAAGCTGACATCTCTGCTCTTCAACACTTTAAAAAGTTCCTGTGCAGCAGATTTGCCCAGTGCAATATGTTGTCTGATCTCTTGACTGCTGCTTCCATGATTGTTGATAGTTGATCCAAGAAGAATGAAGTCCTTGACAACTTCAATCTTTTCTCCATTGATAAGAATGTTGTTTATTGGTCCAGTGGTGAGGATTTTTGTTTTCTTGACATTGAGATGTAATCCATATCGAAGGCTGTGCTCTTTAATCTTCGTAAGTAAATGTTTACTTATGAAACATAAGTGTCCTCTTCACTTTCAGCGATCAAGGTTGTATCATTGCATATCGCAGGTTGTTAATGAGTCTTCCTCCAATCCTGATGCCACGTTTTTCTTCATAGAGCCCAGCTTCTCATATTATTTGCTCAGCATACAGGTTGAATAAGTATGGTGAAAGAATACAACCCTGTCTCACACCTTTCCCAATTTTAAAACATTCAGTGTTCCCATGTTCTGTTCGAACAACTGCTTCTTGGTCTAGGTACAGATTTCTTAGAAGTACAATTAAGTGTTCTGGAATACTCATACTTCTCAATGTTGTCCATAGCTTGTCATGATCCACACAATTGAAAGCCTTTGCGTAATCAATAAAGCACAGGTAAACATCCTTCTGATATTCTCTGCTTTCAGCCAAGATCCATCGTACATCAGCAATGATATCTCTCGTTCCACGGCCTCTTCTGAATCCAGCTTGAAACTCTGGAAGTTCTCTGTCAATGTATGATTGTAGCCGTTTCTGTATTACCTTGAGCAAAACTTTGCTTGCTTGAGATATCAAAGAGATTGTCCGATGATTTCCACATTCCGTTGGGTCACCTCTCTTTGGAATGGGCATAAACATTGATCTCTTCCAATCAGTCGGCCAGACAGTTGTCTTCCAAATTTCTTGGCAGAGATGAGTGAGTGCCTCCTGAAATCTTGAAAGATTTCAATTTTTATTCCATCAATTCCTGGTGCCTTGTTCTTTGCCACTTCTTTCAATGCACTTTGGACTTCCTCTCTGAGTATCATTGGCTCTTGTTCATATGGTATCTCTTGAAATGGTTGAACATTAACCATTTCCTTTTGGTACAATGATTCTGTGTATTCCTTCCATCTTTTCCTGATGCATTCTGCATCATTCAATAATTTGCCCAGCGAATCTTTCAATAACTAAGGCATCGTTAGTTCATTAATAAACAGAAATGAGCCCTTTTTAAAACCTTCTTGAAGGGCATTACTTCTAGTTCAAAGTACATCCTCTGTCAATATGAGGACACGTGGTCAATCCAAGAGCACATAATAGGGTCCCCAACCCCCTTCTTCAGTTGTCCTTTAACCACCTTCCCTCATGGCTCGGAGCCATCACCTTCGTGATGTGTCAAATCCTGATATGACCTTCATCATGATGAAAACTTACATGACCTCCATCGTACGTGAAATGTCGCAGGGTCACATCAGATATGAACTCAGTCGTATGTGAAATCTCCCGTGGTCGCATCAGATATGACCACCATCATATGTGAAATCTCATGGGGATCCTATCATGTGTGAAACCTCAGAGATCTCTGGCATTTGATTCGAATGGCTTTGTGTGTTCTCAGCCATCTGAGGCGCTTGGAGACAAAGTCATAACAGCAACTAACACAAGTCCTTCTCTTGTGGGAGACTCTGCTAAATTCTACTAAGTTTAGGACTGGGGCTAATCTGGGTGTTTTCTCAAATCAGAGTCCATAGGATGTTTCCCATCATTGCAGTAACTTTTGGAGCTGACTGGGTGGTGCATCTTTGTCACGTAAATGACTCTACTTAAGTGTGTTGGCTGACATTTTAAGAAAGAACCTTCAGGAAAGCCATGCACACCCCCACAGTCAGAGCCCTCACAGTTCCAGAAGAGCACAGCTAGAGCAAGAAGACTCCTGCGCTGGTGTCAGATGTGGCATCAGCAGGACGTGTGGGCACTGACCACACCCCGTGAGGGAGACGCTGTCACCGCCAGGGGCTCATCTGCGCTGACTGCCACAGGCCAACCACAGTTCCTGCTCCACTCTGGGGTTTTAGCTTCATGTTTACAGTTTCTAGCTTCTCAAACTGGCAGGACCCAGGACCCTCTGGTGCCAACTGTGGGCAGCTGCAGCACCTGGACTTGAACCAGCGGAGTCTGTGCACACTACCCACGGATCTTTCAGGTCACACGTTGAAGTCGGTGGGCAGGTGACATGGTTAACAAATTCTCCAGGCTGCTGCTGCTGCTCTCATCTGAATGTGAGATGAACTCAAGGCAAAGTCACTCAGAGTGTGGGCCACAAGCCAGCACCCTTGTCAACGGGGGCTTGCTGAGTCAGAGCCTGGATTTCACAAAGATCCCAGCTTAGATGGGTGCATCCAGGTGGTCTGCACCTGGCACTCTGTTAGGGCAACATCACCCTGGCACAGAAAGCCAGAAACCCTTACTGGGCATCAAGTGAAAACAGGACAGGGCCATGGTGCCCACTGGGCTGAGGTTGTCAGACATTTGACATTGGTTGTACAGAAGTTTCCCTTGGTTGGCACACACTGTGGGTGGCATTTTCTCAGGTGTAAGCAGGTAGCCCACCTGAGTCCAGTAGGCCATCCATCCTGAAGAGTAGGTGATTTTAGCACACGGCTGTTTCTCTTCCCTTTGTGAAGAGGACACGTCTAGACGTCCTGCTGTAGTCAAGAAAGCCAAAGGCGTGTTTCTTCTCTGATGTGCTTTATTCACAAACCATCAGTGGTACCTCTCTGCTGGAAGTAGAACTCAAGGCCAGCCGCTCGTTAAAGTTACAATATACGAGGGGACTTCCAAAAGGTCATGAAAAGATGATGACATTTTCCCACACACTCTCTGAAGGCCCTCAAACTGGCCACACAAACGTATTGTCTGCTAGCGTGGAGTCATGTGGATTAAGCCAATCTTTCCTTTGCTGTTACTTTCATTTTTCATGGCTAAAAAGGCGTTTTAAAAACTACACTGTGAGATTAGAAGTCGAATGGAATTTTAAATTAGTTATGTTTTAGCACCAAGAAGAGTCTGAACTTCCTTCGTATCAGACTTCTAGCTTCCTTCCTAATAAATATCATTGTTGTTGTTGTTGTTTTAAATGAACCAGAAGCCTCAATATTTCGTAGGGTCATTAGACTGAAAAGTCGGGTCTAGCTTCAGGTGTTGTATGGGAATACTTGGGAGCAGACTGAAAGGATCTATCTGTCTTAGAGGCCTATTATTCAGATATCTGAGGTCTGCCACTTACAGAGTGCTCACAGGAGACAGAAGGACCCCACAGGCCCCCAACTACAAACCCAGACTGGAGTCCCCCTTCAGATGGACTGATTCAGCCCCCTTGCTCCAAGCCTCCCCTTTCCCCATGAGCTGAGACCCCCTAAGTCAGTGAGCTCATACTGCTGCAGAAATAGCCCACCGGGAAAGAGCCCACCACAGAAGGCCACCACGGGCCATGTAGCGCAGGTCTGCACTGCTATGAAATGCCCTACACGGGGAATCCAGAGACTGAAGGCAGAGTAGGGCTGCCAGGAGCCAGGGGGCAAATGCTTAGTGGACAGGGAGCATTCTTCTGAATGAGTAATGTTTGGGGACTAGGAGAGGTAGAGCCTGCACTGTGCTGTGAATGCACAAAGCCACCAACGTGTGCACTTTAATACAGGTGATTTTATGTGTGTAAAGTTTACCTCAGTTTAAAGAAAAATCAAAAAAAGTCGCAGCAATGAAAGTGTTGAAATGAAAAATGAAAAAAGCATACAGCTATTGGTTATGATAGTCCTATGCTTTTACTGGTAGCATAGTGGTTATGAATTGTGATGCGAACCTTGAGGTCAAGAGTTCGAAACTACCAGTTGTTCCGCAAGAGAAAGATGAGGCTTTCTGCTCGTAAAGATTTACAGTCTCAGAACCCTGTACAGGGCCGCTGTGAGTCGGAACCGACTCCACGGTACATCACCACCATGAGAAATCATCTATAGTTATAAGGGGAGTGCAGTGGACGTGAACCACAAGGTCCCAGCCTGCCAGCCGCACCTTGGGAGGAAGAGGCTCTCAGCTCCTTTGAAGACTTAAAGCCTCAGAAACCCTAGACATGGTCACCATGAGTCGGAACCAACTCAAATGGCCCTTAACAGCAACAACAAATAGCTATAAGGAGTCCTGGGCGCACATGTTGGGCTGCTAACTGCAAGGTCAGTAATTCAAACCTCCAGCCACCCAGAGAGAGAGATGGGGCCGTCTGTTCCCGTAAACAGTTACAGACTTGGAAACCCTATGGGGCGGTTCCATTCTGTCTTATAGGGGCTGCTCGTAGCTGAAATCTACTTGGTGGCTGTGGGCTTGGTTTGGTGGGTATTGGTTATGATAGCATCTGGAAAATTATGTAATAATGCCAGGGTCTGAAGAAAATAATACTATAGAAAGAATCAGAATTAAATTCCCAAATGCAGCTGTGGTAATAACAAGGTTTTGCAGTGGGAGCACGCCCTAGGATTAAGAGGGGAAATGGTGGTTTAAAGTGCATCCTCCACAGATTTCCTGCATGTTTCTAAACCAGTGTCAGTGGTTTTTATATGGGCGTAGATTAAAGTATATACGGCACACCCTTCAGAGTCCTCAATGGGAGATATTAAGGCATTTCAAAGGTCTCAGAGCTGCATGTCCTTCATCAGCCCCAGAAGGTAAGAGGTCCTAGTCCACAGTCAACCCCACGGAGGGTGGAGCATGCACCCATACGCAGCGCCACCTGTCTCATCTGTGGTCTTCAGCAGCTTGTCACCCTCTCTCCTGACTTGGATGCTCCAAGTTGGTCTCCATCCACCCTCTCCCCTAGAGCCTTGCTCAACAACCAGGCTGATTCTCTCGGCCAGGGGCCAGACAGTGAAGATGTGTGTCTTTGAGGGGCCACACCATCTCTGTCACATCCCCAGGCTATCCCCAATGACCAAACCACACTTACAACCATCTGGTTTTTTATTTTAGTGTCTTAGCAATATGTACTATAATGTTCAAACAGATCTGCAAGTTTATATGCAAATTTTCCATCCTCCACAGACAAATACAAGGAGCTCTGGTAGTGTAGTGGTTACGAATCGGGCTGCGAACCTTAAGGTCAGCGGTTTGAAACTACCAGCCGCTCCATGGGAGAAAGATAAGGCTTTCTACTCCCGTAAAGATTTACACCCTCGGAAACCCTGTACAGGGTCGCTATGGGTCGGAACCGACTCGACGGCACTTAACAACAATAACAACAGACAAATACAGACTGGAGTTTTTAAGACCTGGATAGCAAAAGGCAGTCATGAAAATTTAAAAGAAATTGAGGAATTCATCTTATGCCAGAGTGGCTGGATCCCCACTGTAAGCACCAGACTCTGATGCCTTCATGGAGGCAGCAAGGAGTCTCTGTTGTTGCCTTTGTTGACAAAAGCAGCATCCTCATCTCCAACCAGTGTCTTCAAGTCAGGCCCGCCTCACTGGTCCACTCCAGGGCCTCTGTGCCCCTGGCCTCCATCTCCACCCCCTCTGCCTGCTCTAGTGAGTTGACCCTCTCTGCCAAATCCTTCTAGCTCCATCGAGCCTCCAGATCTGAGCTCTGGCTGCCCCCATGGCCCAGTGATCCCCAGCCGCCTATACCTGCAGGACCCCGAGTCTGTGCTCCAACACCACTCGGCGAGTCTTCCCTAAGCCACTGGGACTGCTCCTGGCCCTCCGTGGAGACATCACCTTCACTGGCCTGGTCACTGTTACCTCTGTGTCCTCCTCAGCCCGCCCACCCTATGCACAAACCTGTCACCAACTTCCTGACATGTGTGCTGGGTCATGCACATTTGAAGGCAACAGTGTGGTCCACAGTCAGCACTTATTCGGGCTGAGCACATACATACTCGATAAATTCACTTAATTTAAGTGCTTTTCTGATGGAAATAGCAACAAGATGTCAGATGACTTCGTCAAGACCACACAGCCAGGTCACGGTAAACACGAGATGGATCTGGATTTGGATGAACAAGAGGATCACTACAGGGGCTTCCTGGGGCTGTTTATGATGATATTAACAGGGTCCTGGTGTGGCACTGTAGGATCAACTAACCTCAAGGTCAGCAGTTCAAACCCACCAGCCACTTCTCAGACCCAACTCAACAGCACTTAGCAATGACAATGATCATACTAATCTCACATGGGTGTCCTCTAGCAGTCAGCAGGTAGATACAGTTAGTGGGATCTTCATCCCTATATAAAAACCAACTAGTCAAACCAAACCCACTGCTCCCAAATCAATTCTGACTCAAAATAAACCTACAGGACAAGGGTGCAGAAACATTTTCTGCCAAAATTTATAACATCATCTGTAGGCCAGACAAAACTATCAACTTAAAAATTAGCCTGCTATGTTTGGTCAAACATTTAATGAACTCACCCCTAATGTGATGGCTGGAATGGGCCGGACTCTGCCCAGCCTTGCTCTAGGCAGAGTTACTCCTTCGGGTTTCAGGAACAGTACGTCTTTGCAGGAACAGCCAGCCTCATCTCTCTTCCACACATAGCTGAACGATTCTAACTGCTCAATTTTCAGTTAGCAGCCACCAGGGATCCACATATGTAAACCGTGTGTCAGCACAGAGGAACAAGACTACAATTGCTCTTCTGTGCACGCAGCACGTTGTCAAGGAAGTTCACTCCCTAAAGGCCCTCGATCGTGCATTTCTGCTAAAATAATCACACTTCTCAGAGGGCATCGTTCACCTAAGCCATCGAGTTTCCCAGTGGTCTGTGTCATTTTAACAGTCTGCCCCCAGATCCTCACAAGAGCTTGGGGGTAATGTGGGGTGGGTTGTGTGTGTGCTACAGGAAGTGGAGAGGTAAGAATGGGAACCGCAGGTTGGGAAGAAGATCACAGGTTGTGAGAATGGCTGGCCCACTCCGAGAAGCAGGGTGTTAAACGATCTACGTCCATCAAGGGCCCAGAATTTGGCTTTAGGATGTACCTCCTCCTGGCTCTATCTCAATGCAGCCCAACTTGACCCATGTTCAGAGGACCCTTCCCTTCCACATCCCTGCTCCCGAGACACTGCCATCTTCCTCTGATGAAACATGTTTCCCTCACCTTTTTAAAGTCAATATCATCGGTGTCATAAGGCAGTCCTGGCGCCATTTTGCTGTTCATAAAGAGCTTTCTGCCAGATTTTCATTGAGTCTTTATAACATATCTTAGGGAAAAAATTGAGAATGAATCACCACAGAAGTGTCAATAAATATAATCATAAAAAGGAGAGGTTGAAGAAAGCATCTGCGTGCTACAGCTTCTGACCTAGGACTTGGAATTGGCTTCAGAGTCTTCCTTGCCATTGACGGGTTGTACAACCCTCCTCCAATCTCACCCTTGCTCAGCTCAGTCCTTTCCTAGATGTACAGGTAATAGGGCATTTTGTTCACAGATCCTTTGAGGTGAAATGAATATTTATTCATGTAAACATTGTAACTTGTATAGAAACATAGGGCTGTGTTTTCAAGATACAGTGTCCCAGAACAAACTGCCAGAGGATCCCATAAATGCTGTGGGATGTGAATCCAGGAGCAATGTGGGTGCTGACATGTAGAGACTGAATCACATTCCAAAGTCTGGAGCCATCAGAGAATTTGAAGAGACAGAATGAAGTAACAGAAAGAATACTGGGGAAGAGTTAAAAGGCCCAACTTTAGTCTAAAGTTGCCACAGATTAGATCTAGGCCCTTTGGCATCTTTTCAGTCACTTCATATGCAAGGGAAAGCTGTACAAAAAATAGGGCAAATCATCAAAGAAGAACTGATGTGTTTCAATTATAGTGTTGATGATGAATATTGACTACACTATGGGCTACCAAAAGAACGAACAAATTTACCTTGGAAGAAGTACAGCTAGAAGGCCCCTTAGAAGAGAGGATGGTGTGACATCATCTCACATACTTTGGACATGTTTCCAGGAGGGACCAGTCCCTAGAAAGGGACACATATTAAGTTTTGTGAAGTACAGAGTCAGAAAAAAAGACAAAGACCCTTGATGTGATGGATTGACACAATGTCTGCAGTAATGGGCTCAAACATAGCAAAGGTTGTGTTCCATTCTGTTATTCATAGAGTCATTATGAGTCAGAACCAACCCAACAGCACCTAACAACAACTGCTCTAAGCCAAAGGCTTGTTGATGTGTGACATGGAGAGATGGCTCTTTACGATCTTTTCAGTTATATTTAATGGATTCCTAGGGTGGTATTGTACGGTAAGCACTGGATTGCAAGGTCAGTTTGAACCACAAGGTTGGCAGTTCAAACTCACCAGCTGCTCCTCATAAACACTATACAGGGTTACGTAAGACTCGGAACCAACTCACCTCACTTAACGTATTTCACACTAAAGTATTCCTGTAGTAGTTCTTCTGAGGTTTCATATTGACAAACAGATTAACAAAGAAGTCGGAATCGTCGGAAGCAGGAAAGTAAAGATGAGGGATGCCCTTCTCTGCTTAAGATCAGCAGAGAAATCCAACAGTGAACTAATAAGCAGCCAGAGCTGAAGTGTGCGGCTGGTTCCAACAGCTGGTGAACCCTACTCGAGTCCACCTGGAGACCAGGCAGAATTTAGTGGCTGAGCAGACAGGACTCAGCCACTGAAGGAAGACTCGAGGAGGATGTAGTCACACACACTGCCATTCAGCTGATCAAAGAACTCTTCTCATGGGGAGTTTTGCTGGGAGGTCACAGGCTGTAGTTGATGAGTCTAGTTTTCTGATATAAATTGTTACTGATAAACACAATTTGAAGGGTTAAGTAGAGGAAGCAGACGTAAGTAAGTAAGAAACTTTGATGGTATACTCAGATGAAGACCTATAGGTCCATTTGAAATGCAGTGCTATGACGCTGAAAGCTATACCACCAGTACCTGACGCATTAGCAGGGTCCCCCCTGGTGGACAGGCTTCCGAGGGGCTTCCAGACTAAGACAGACAGTAAAAGGGGAGGCAGACTACTTCTGAGTATTTAGCCACAGAAAACCTCATGAATAGAAGTGGAATACAGTCAGATAACACCAGAATATTTAATACTGAAACATTATGAATAGCACCAGAATATTGTCTGATATAGTGTCAGGAAAAAAAACAACACCTCAGGTTGAAGGCACTCAAAATATGACTTGGGTAGAGCTGTCTTCTCAAAGTAGGGTTAAACATGATGACATGAATGGAGTAAAGGTTGCTATTCTTAGGCATTAATGAGCTGAAATGGACTGGTATTCACCATTTTCAATCTGACAATCATATAGTTTACTATACCTAGAAGGACAAATTGAACAGGAATAGTGTCACATTCATCATCAAGATGAACACTTCAAGCTCTATCTTGAAATATAATGTTATCTGTGATAGAATCATATCCATACACCTACAAGGAAGACTACTTAATATCAGTATTATTCAAATTTATACAGAAACACTAAAGCAAGTGATGATGAAATTGAAGAATTCTACCAACTTCTTCTGTCTGAAATTGGTTAAACATGCAATCAAGATCTAGTGATAATTATTGGTGATTGGAATGCAAAGGTTGAAAACAAAGAGGAACAATCAGTAGTTGGAAAAGATGGCCGTGGTGATAGAAATGATGGTATAGCGTGACAGAATTCTGCAAGACCAAGTACTTACTAAATGAACATATCTTTTTTAAAAAAACATAAAAGACAACTATAAACATGGACCTCACCAGATGGAATTCACAGATCTAACTGACGACATCTGTAGAAAGAGACAGTGGAAAACACCCACATTAGACAAAAAAAAGGCCAGGGCAAAACTGTGGGACAGACCATTTGCTCATATGAAAGTTAAGGCTGAAGCTAGAAAAAAAAAAAAAAAGAAAACAAGTCAACGAGACCCAAAATATGACCTTGAACAAATCCCATCTGATTGTAGCGATTATCTGAAGAACAGATTTGATCCATTAGACACTAATGACTGAAGACCAGCAGAGCTGTGGGATGACATCAAAAATATCATATAGGTAAAAAGCAAAAGTTCATTAAGAATACTAGAAAAGGAAAAGACCAAAATGGATGTCAGAAGACACTCTGAAACTTGCTCTCCAACATAGAGATGCTAATCCCAATGGAAGAAATGAGACGGTAAAAGAGCTGTTGAACAGAAATATTCAAAGGGCAGCTTGAGAAGACAAAGTAAAGTATTATAATGAAATGTGCAAAGACCTGGAGTTAGAAAACCAAAAGGGAAGAACATGTTGAAAGAACTGAAAAAAAATCCAAACTTCAACTAGTAATATTGAAGTATTCTATAGATAAAATATTTAATGCTGCAGAAACCATCAAAAGATGAAAGGAATACACAGAGTTTCGGTGCCAAAAAGACATGGTCGATGTTCAACCATCTCAAGGGGAAGCATAGGATCAAGAAGAGCCAGTGGTACTGAGAGAAGTCCAAGGTACATTGGAGGAACTGGCAAAGAACAAGGCTCTGGGAATTGGTGGACTACAAATTGCGGTCTTTTAGCAAACTAATGGAGCAGTGGAGGCACTCACTCATCTACTACAGGATATTTGGAACACAGCCACCTGGCCAACTGACTGGACGAAGTCCATAATTTGTGCCAATTCCAAAGAGAGATAACCCAAGAGAATGTGGAAATCATCAAATAACATCATTAATATCACATGTAAGTAAAATTTTGCTAAAGATAATTCAAAAATGGCTGCAACCGTATATTGACAGGCAACTGCAAGAGGTTCAAGCGACATTCAGACCAGAATGAGGGGTTAAAGAGGTAAAAGAGTTGTTGTTTTTTGTTGTTAGATGCCATCAAGTTGGCACTGACTCATAGCCACCCCATGCACAACAGAACGAAACACTGCCTGGTCCTGGGCCAACCTCACATCCATTGCTACGCCTAAGCCCATCACTGGCACCACTGTGCCAACCCATCTTATCGGGTGGTCTTCTTCTTTTTCCCCAGCCCTGCACTTTATAAAACATGATTTCCTCCAGTGACTGGTCCATCCTGATAATATGTCCAAAGTATGAAGAAGAAGGTGGCGTCAGGATTAAAATCCTGTGCTATGCAGATGATGCAGCCTTACTTGCTAAAAACAAAAAGGATTTAAAATATTTACTGATGAAGACCAAAGTCCACAGTTTTCAATTTGAGTTGCACCTCAGTGTAAAGGAAGCAAAAATCCTCACCATTGGACCAATAAATAGCATCTTGATAATGGAGAAAAGATTGAACTTCTCAAAGACTTCATTTTGCTTGGATCCACCATTAAAACTCATGAAAGCAGTAGTCATTAAACCAAATTATACATTGCATTAGGTAAATCCACTGCACGAGACCTTTTTAAAGTGTTCAAGAGCTAAGATGTCAGCTTGAGGCCTAAGGTGTGCCTGAGGCAAACCATGGTATTGACAATAGCATCATATGCATGTGAAATTTGGACAATGAATAGGGAAAACTTCAGAAGAAAAGATGAATTTAAGTTATGGTGGTGTTGAAGAATATTGAAAGTACCATGGACTGCCAGAAGAACAAACAAATCTGTGTTGGAAGAAGGACAGCCAGAATGCTTCTTAGAAACTATGATGTCAAGACTTCATCTTTCATACTTCAGACATGTTATCAGGAGAGACCAGTCCCTGGAGAAGGGTATCATATTTGGTAAAATGGAGGGTCAGTAAAGAAGAGGAAGACCTCCGATAAGATCGATTGGCACACTGGCAGTGGCATAACAATTGTGAGGTTGGTGCAGGACCGGGCAGTGTTTCAGTCTACTGTACATAAGGGTGCTATGAGTCAGAACCAACTGGATAGCCCCCAATCATAACAACAAGCGGCTCCGCAGTAGGAAGACTGGGCAATCTGACTCCTCTAATGATTACAGCCTAGGAAACATGAGCTTCACTATGAGCTGAAATCGACTCGATGGTCGGTGACCCACAACAACAGTGGACGCTAATAAAAATATTAGACGATGTCCCTAGAACACCCAACATCCCAGATCCCAAGCTGTTGGAGCAGCCAAATGAAATCTGTCAGGTCACAGTTTCTGTGGTCCCAGTTCAAGCAAGACGGGTCCAGCAGTGTCCGTTTAGTCAACAACTGTAACATGTGACCTTAAAAGAGGATTAAGTGTACTTTCTGTGTGTGGCGCATTAACAAAACCCTCCCAGATTGCATTACAGCCTAAATGTTAAACCTAAACCACACTTGGTTTCTAACGATTTACCATTGTAAATATGTTTTTAAAGTAGATTGGCAATAAAATTATTTTTCTGGAATTCTGCATGACAGATATGCGTTGCTGTCTCCGCCATGAGCTAAAACACCTTCAGATGAAAAGCATTATAATTTCAAAGTCACAGCAAAATGAATACAGCTGTTAGAAACAAGTATGTTATTACAGCTACTTAGAAAAAGAGCCGTTTACTTCACGAGCTCTCACCAGGTAATATATCTGTCAATAATGAGGCTCACTCATAGAAATCAAAATGAAAACCTATCTTTGTTCTTGAGGAACTCCAATTCTAGTGGATAAGGCAGATATATAAATAGAGAATTTATGAAAAGGCAAAAGAATACCAGAAGTATGTTTACTTGTGTTTTACTGACTACGCAAAATCTTTGAACTGTGTGTATCCTGAAAATCCTGTGGGCCTTACTCCATTCGTGTCATCATGGTCAAGTCTACTTTGAGGAGGCAGCTCTTCCCCAGTTGCATTTTGAGGGTCTTCCAAACTGAGATACTCATCTTCCAGCATTATATCTGACAATATACTTTAGGTCTTCATCATGTTTCAATAGTCAATATTTTGGTGCTGACAGTATTCCACTGCTACTCATAAGGTTTTCAGTGACTAAATATTTGGAAGTAGTCCATCTCTCTTTCTTCCTAGTCTGTCTTCATCTGGAAGTTCAGGTGAAACCTATGTACTTTGGTGACCCTTCTGGTATTTAAATATCCATGACATAGCTTACAGAATTACAGCAACACAGAAGCCACCACAATACAACAAGCTGGAAGACAACTGGTGGAATTGGAAGATATGAGTATGTATAATTAAAGGATTTCTTTCTTTCTTTTAGAGAGCCTCAAGATCATGTTTATGTGCAAAAACTTCTTTAGGTCAACATATCACAGGCTGGACTTGTGTGTCAAAGCAATCATAAGAAATTTCTAAATTTAAAAATGATCAAAAATGGTTAATTAACACATTTTAAACACAAGCCAATGCAATGACACTTGACAACAACAACACAAACAAGTATACTTCAATGATACTTGTCAGTTTGTGGTACTGTATTGGCTTGTGTGTTTCTGTAAGTTAGAAGCTCTGTCACTATTTTAAATACCAGTAATGTTATTCACGGTAGACAGATTTCACTGGAGCCTCCAGACTTAGAGTTAGAAGAAGGAGAGGCAGACCATTAGCTACTGAAAGCCTCATAAATAGCAACAGAACATTCTCTGATAATGAGCTAGGAGATGAGCCCCTCAGGTCGGAAGGCACTCAAAATAGGACTGGAGAAGAGCTGCCTCCTCAGAGTCCAGCTGACGTTGATGATG
>NW_006408879.1:1001764-1003336 GCF_000296735.1 Chrysochloris asiatica
TAATATCATATGCAAGTAAAGTCATGTTAAGGAGAATCCAAAAATGACTGCAACCATACATTGACAGAGAACTTCCAGAGGTTCAAGCTGGATTCAGAAAAGTATGTGCAACGAGGGACATCACTGCTGACGTTAGATGGAACGTTCCTGAAAGCAGAGAATATCAGAAAGATGTTTACCTGTGCTTTATTGCCTACACAAAGGCTTTTGATTGTGTGGATCATGACAAGCTATGGACAACATTGCAGAGAATGAATACTGCAAAACACTTAATTGTGCTCATGAGGAACCTGTACACAGACCAAGAGGCAGTGGTTTAAACAGACCCAGGGAACACTGAATGGTTTAAAATTAGTCAAGGTGGGTACCAGGGTTGTATTCCTCCACCATACTTATTCAATGAGTATGCTGAACAAATAACTTGAGAAGCTGGATTATGTGAAGAAAACCATGACATCAATATTTGAGGAAGACTTATTAACAACCTGAGATATTCAGATGACACAACCTTGCTTACTGAAAGCGAAGAGGACTTGAAATACTGAAGAAGATTAAAAACCACAACTTTTAATATGGGTTGCATCTCAATGTAATGAAAACAAAAATCCTGGATCAATAAGTAACATCAAGATAAACGGAAATGTGGCAAGACCTGGGTACTCTTGAGCCTAGAGTCAGTGACATAGCCACAGAGGACTAGAGTAGAGAGTGAAGCGTCCAGCTGATAAGGAGAGGGAATAAGAACACCCACATTTGCAGATAATACCCACTTGACCTGGCTTCAATGGCTGGATGACCAGAATTCAACTAGAAGAAGAAACAAGATGAAAAAAGAGTGATCTGATACAATTTGAAGAACTTGACCTACACCTATGGATGCAGTAGCTCAAAAGAGGGAACAAATCTTTACAGTGAGCATTATTCCCATCCCCTCCATATACAGAGCAGACAGGAATGGGCAACTTGGACACTGGCTACCCAAAATGGAGGGGGTGGGGGCTACAAAGGCAAGAAATGACTGGCTTACAAGCTTTCATGAGGAAGCCTAGATCCAGAGGATGCGGAGGAAGGTAGACTCTCCACTGAGTAGTATCCAATCTGTCTGGGTGGGGCTGATGAAAGGAGATAGGGATAGGACTCTTGTGATACAATAGTAAATAATTGCTATCAGGACTGACTGTGAGGGTTGGAAAGGTAAACGTAGACGTTTTTTAGTAAAAGGAGGGGAATGGTTGACTTTGCAGTCCAGGAGTGGAGGTCCCTAGGACCATCAAGGGAGAAGAGCAGAGTTCTGGATTCTACCAAGAGAAACAGTGACGCCAGAAGGAGGCAGAGATGATGACGTGGAGACATGGAGCAGCTGGGACCTCTAGACCCAGAGAGAGAAAGGGGCTGTGTGCTGACAACTGGGGGGCAGGCTTGCAGGGTATACCGTTTGGTTGGTCGATAATGAATGGAGCGATTGTTATGATGGCAATGGAATGATATACAACAGGATAAATGTAAAACTAATGTTCTCCCATGTAAACTATCACATATTCACGTTGTTGTTGTTGTTGTTGTTGTTGTTGT
>NW_006408879.1:1013959-1018014 GCF_000296735.1 Chrysochloris asiatica
TGTGTGGTTTTTTTAAAAAGAAAAAAAAAGCTAAAGTGGACAGAAAGAAATACTGTTAACTAATGGTACATGGAGGGGATTAATATCAATGTAATGAAACAAGGTATATGATTAGTTGAATGTAAAACTGATGATATGACCTGTAAACTTTCACTCAATCCACCATAAAACATTAAATTTAAAGAAAAAAAAATACTTCAATGCTTAAATTTCACTCAAATAAAGTCTCATTTGATACAAATAAGAAATCCAGCTTTGTCCAGCAATAGCGGGCCCTACATGGGCCCTGGTCAGTGTTCTGTCAGGAGCTTGGCCTCCGTGAGACTGGAGGAACAGAAGACAAGAGGGGCCATACTTCCAGGCCCAGAATTCCAAGAAGGGTGAGTTTGACTGGGAGTGCCTAACTCTGGGTACTAAGCCCATGGCCCTCAAGTAGATTCTACTCATAGTGACCTTACAGGACCGAGAAGAATTGCTCCCCTCCATCCTATTGGGGGTCTTCCTCATTGCCGCTGACCTTCCACTTTACCAAGCATTCAGAGGTAATAGTTTACATTGCAGAAGAGGCGGAAGGTTGCAGAGTCTGATGACAGAGAGCTCACAGCGGATCTCCAGAGAAGGTGTGCACATGGAGCAATCATCTTAAATGCGGGCTGTGAGAGAGGCCCCACCACCACTGTGGCCCAGCTTGGTTTTCCTTGGGCTCAAGTGGATCTGGGGCATCAGCACTTGAAAAAAAGTTCCTGGTGATTTGGAAGCACAGCTGGGGTGAGAACCACTGAATTCAAGTGCACAGGAGGTAGAGTTGATGGAGCAAAAGAAACTAAGCCTGAGGTGGTTCTGGCTGCTCAGCGTGGCTGCCCTAAACACGTCAGATTGTCAGTTAACCCTAACCCAAGCACACCGCACTACTGAGTGGAAAACGTGCTGCAAGGAACCCCAACATGTTTCTGCCAATAAATGGCTATTTTCTGCACATATGTTTTTCAATCCTTGTATTTGAAAGCAAAAGGTGTATCTGGTAGGGAATAGTAGAAATCTCTCATTTTCTAGATAAAGTCATAAAATGAGACCAAAGTTACCAAAGAGAAGTGGCAGCAGGAATTTCCCCTTCAACATACTTTTAACAGATTCATTTAGTAGAATTCTTTTTACTTTGAAATTGGATAACCCAAAACCATAAGAAGTTCTAGTTACCAGTTTGGTTTAATTTTGTAATTAGGAAGGGGTGGGGGAATGAGGTAATAAGGTAAAACTGACATTTCTTGAGCACCTTGGAAGAGCTAGGCATAGTGCACAGACAAGGTACAACTTAACTGTTTACAGAATCTCATCCAAAGATATATGTCGTGCATATATACGATACAAGATCTATAACTACTCATCTTCTACTGTGTCCAAACGTGGTGGCTTCTGTGTGGGTGTGATGGTAGAAGGTTTGCCATCAGTATTTTAAACATCAGCAAAGGCATGCATAGCGGACAGGATATAGCAGAGCTTCCAGACTAAGACGGACCAGGAAGGAGAGGAGAAGGATGAGTTCTAAAGGGTTAACCACTGAAAACCTTCTGAATAGCAGCAGAACATTATCTGATAGATAGAGTGCCCGAAAATGAGCCCATCAGGTTGGAAGGCACTCAAAATAGGACTGGGGAAGATTTCTATCCTCAGATTACAGTTGATTTGAATGACATGCATGGAGCAAAGCTCTCAGAACCTTCATTTGCTGATGGGGCACAACTCAAAATAAGGAGAAATAGCTGCAAACACCCATTAATAATCAAGACATAGAATATATGAAGTATGACTCTAGAAAAACTGGAATACATCAAAAATGAAATGAAATGCATAAAGATGACACCATAGGCATTGTGTGAAGTACGATTCTGACTCACAGTGACCCCACGTGCACAGGACGATACACTGCCTGGTCCGGCGCCATCCTTATAATTGCTGCTACATTTGAACCCATTGTGACTGCCACGTGTCAATCATTGGGAGTCCCCCTCTTCTTCTCCGTGCCTCCACCTGAAAAAGCATGATGCCTTTCTCCAGAGACTGGTCCTTCCTGATAATATGTCCAAAGTATGAGGGATGAAGTCTGGTCATCTGGCTTCGAAGGAACATTCTAGGTGTACTTCTTCTAACAGATTTGTTTGTTCTTCTAGCAATCCATGGTACCTTTAATATTCTTCTCCAACATCATAACTCAAATGCATTAATTCTTCTACAGTCTTCCTTACTCACTGCCCAACTTTCATATGCACATGCTGTTGGTAGGTGCCATCAAGTCAATACTGACTCATTGCAATCCTATATGCACAACAGAATGAAACACTGCCTGGTCCTGGGCCAGCCTCACAATCATTGCTATGCCTGGGCCTATCACTGCTGCCACTTTGCCAATCCATCTCATTGGGGAGATTCCTCTTTTTCTTCAGCCCTCCAATTTACCAAACATTATATCCTTCTCCAGGGACTGGTCCCTCCTGATAATAAATCTGAAGTATGAGAGACCAAGTCCAGCCATCCTGGCTTCCAAGGAGCACTCTACTGTACTTCTTCCATCTCAGAACTGTTTATTCTTTTGGCAGTCTATGGTACTTTCAATATTCTCCTCCAACACCATAACTCAATGCATCAATTCTTCTACAGTTTTCCTTATTCACTGTCCAACTTTCATAGCAGATGAGGTTAGTAAAAATACCATGGTTTGGATCAGATACATCTTAGTCCTCAAGCTGACATCTTTGCTATACCTAGCATGATGACTTTCACCAGGGACTGGTCTCTCCAATCACATGTCTGAAGCATGAAGCTCAACCCATGTGCAGTAGATTTGCCTAATGTGATGATACATCTTTCTTTCCTTTCTTTCTTTCTTTCTTTCTTTCTTTCTTTCTTTCTTTCTTTCTTTCTTTCTATCTGCTTTCATGAGTGGTGATGGTAGATCCAAGTAAAATGAAGACTTTGACCACTTCTATCTTTTCTCCATTTATCATGATGTTGTTTATTGATCCAGTGGAGAGGATTTTTGCTTTCTTTACATTAAGGTGCAAGCCATAAAGAAGGCTGTGCTCTTTGATCTTCATCATTAAGTATTTTAAGTCCTCTTTGCTTACAGCAAGCCAAGTTTTATCATCTGAATATTGCAGGTTGTCAATGACTCTTCCCCAAATCCTGATGCCACATTCTTCTTCATATAATCCAGCTTCCTGGATTATTTGCTCGGCATACAGACTGAGTAAGTATGGTGGAAAATACAATCATGGCACATTCCTTTAATGATTTTTAAACCATTTCAATGTCCCCTTGTTCTATTCAAACAACTGTCTCTTGGTCCATGTACAGGCTCCTCATGAACACGAATAAGTGTTCCGGAAAACTCATTCTCCACAGTGTTATCCATAGCTTGTCATGATCCACACAATTGACAGTCTTTGCATAGTAAAGAAAGCCCAGGTAAACATCTTTCTGGTATTCTCTGCTTCTAACAAAGATACATTTGACGTCAGCAATGATATTCCTCGTTCTACATCCTCGTCTAAATCAGGTTTAAACCTCTGGCAGTTCTCTGTCATTGTACTGCTGTAGCCATTTTTTAAATTATCTTCAGCAAAATTTTACTTGCATGTAGGAAGAAACAGATGTGGGTGAAACCCACTCTGAGGCAGTTCTCAAACCAAGGAATGCCTTGATGAGAACTGCAAGGAAAACCTTGCATGCCAAAGATTATGGGAACACCCCCCACCCCCATGCAGGCTGGTCCTGCACTTGAATGTAATATTAATGACAGTGTCTAATGAGTTCGACATTCCAGTGGGTCACTTCTCTTTGGAATGCATACAAATATGGATCATTTCCAGTCAGTTGGCCAGGTAGTTTCTTCCAAATGTCTTGGCATAGATGAGTGTGTGCCTCCAGTGCATCAGTTTGTTGAAAGAGTTCAATTTGTATTCCATCAATTCCAGAACTTTTTTCTTTGCCAATACTTTCAAGTGTACCTTGGACTTCTTCCTTCAGAATCATTGGCTCTTGATCATATGCTACCTCTT
>NW_006408879.1:1019909-1028981 GCF_000296735.1 Chrysochloris asiatica
ACTGCAATGAAATGAAATACAATATGATAGGATGAATGTAAAGATAATGTTCTCCCATGTAAACTAACACATAATTCACAATTAAAAAAAAGAACCAGTGGTCCTAAAGGAAGAAGTCCAAGCCGCACTGAAAGCAATGGAGAAAGCATGGCTTCAGGACTTGATAAAACACAGACTGAAAACTTTCAACAAATGGATACAGTGCTGGAAGTGCTCACTCTATGCCAAAAAGTGGTGAAGACAGCTATGTGGCCATTTGATTGGAAGATACCCATATTGGGGCTCATCCAAAAGAAATATGCAGAAATCATCAAATAATATCAATAATATTCTATGCAAGTAAAATTTCCCTGAAGATAATTTTTAAATGGTTGCAGCAATCCACCAACAGGTGGTGTTGGTGTACTGTGGAGTCGGTTCTGATTCATAGCGACCCTGCACAGGGTGTCCGAGGCTGTAAATCTTTAATGGAGCAGAAAGCCTCATCTTTCTCTTATGGAACAACTGGTAGTTTCAAACTGCCGACCTTGAGGTTAGCAGCCCAACTCGTAACCACTACACCACCAGAGCTCCTTACATCAACAGGTAGCTGCCAGAAATTCAAGATGGATTCAGAAGAGGACATGGAATGAGATATACCATTGCTTACATCAGATGGATCGTGACTGAAAGCAAATATCAGAAAGATGTTTACTTGTGTTTTACTGACTATCTAAAGACATTTGACTGTGTGGATCATGAGAAGTTATAAAAGCACTGTGAAGAATAAGAAAGCCAGAACATTTAACTGTGCTCATGAGGAATCTATAGCTCGACCAAGAGGCAGTTGTTCGAATAGAACATGAGGATAATGAAAGGTTCAGACTGAGGAGAGGTGTGTGCCAGGGTTGAATCCTTTCACTATCTTTATTCAATCTTTATGCTGAGCAAATAATCTGAGAAGCTGGACTAATATGAAGAAGAAAGTGGCATTACTTTTGGAGGAACAATCATTAACAACCTGAGATATGCAGATGATCCAACCCTGCTTGCTGACAGTGAAGAGAACATGAAATACTTACTGATGAAGATCCAAAAACACAGCCTTCAGTATGGATTGCATCTCAATGTAAAGAAAACAAAAATCCTCCCCACTGGACCGATAAACAACATCACGATAAACAGAGAAGACGATATGACTTCCAATTGTTTGGATCCACAACCAATTCTCATGCAAGCAGCAGTCAGTAATCAAATGAATCAAATGACATATTGCTTTACGCAGATCTGCTGCAAAAGACTTCTTTAAAGTGTTTTGCAAAGATGTCACTTTGAGGACTAAGTTGTGCCTGATGCAAGCCATACTATTTTCAGTCACCTCACATGCATATGAAAGTTGGACAATGAATAAGGAAGACCCTAGAAGAAATGAAGAACTTGAACTCTGGTATGGCAAACAATGCTGGAAGTATCAAGGACTGCCAGAAGAACTAACAAATCTGTCGTGAAAGAAGCACAGTTGGAACAGTCCTTAGACGTAAAAATGGAGAGACGTGGCTTTGGTGTTGTTTGAACATGCTGACCGGTCTCTGGAGAAAGGTAACGTGCTTGGTAAAACAGAGAGCCGGTGAAAAAGAGGAAGCCCCAGACAGAGCCCCAGTAAAAATGGGCTTAAACAGAACAACTGTTAGGGGGGGCGCAGGGCCCCACAGCATTGTGGTCTGTTTTGTAGAGGTTCCTAGGAGTTGCAATTGACTGAAAGGCACCTCACAAAATAAGATACCATGGTGCTGTGATTTAATGTGCTGGACTGCAAGGTTGGTTTGAACTGAAAAGTCAGTGATTTAGGCTCATCAGCTGCTCCTTGGAAACCCTATACAGGGTCACTATGAGTTGGAACTGACTCAACGGCACTTAATACCATCAGCCTCTCACTATAGAGTTGGTGTACCTCTTCACTGGTTCTTGGCTCTCAGAATTCCAGGTTCTCTCCTGGTTTCTTTGTGTGTTGTTGCCAAGTGAGACAACTTGTTTCTGACTCATTACGTCTCTGTGTAGGGTTCTGAGGAACGGCTGGTGAGTTTGAACCACAGACCTTGTGGATCAAACCAACTTTGTGCTCTAGGACCTGAGGGCAAGATGTAAATTATTGCTACAAAGTCACAGGTACCTTTACTAAATGAAAGCCTCAAATGTGAACCTCTAGCTTCTCAACACATCCTCCATCTAACTCGAAGGTGGTTCCAGCTCCCTAACCCTTCCCTGAAAACTTCTGCCCTTTTCAATTTACATCATATCAAAAGAGCAGTTTGGGCATCTTAAGAGACTCAGATTGGGTTCTTTTTAAATGTGCTTTGCATTTGGGGAACAAAAAATAAGTCATAAAGGGCAATCAGGGCTGTATGGTAGATGGGGTAAGGTTTCCCTGTGAAACTCTCAGAGGACAGACCTTAATATCCCTAAGGTATGAGAAGGAACATTACCATTATGGAAAAAGAAATTCTTCTGTACAATTTCCCTGACCCTTTTCTCATCGATGCAGTTTTCCCTTTCCTTAAAACTTCTTTGTGCCTTGTGTCCTTTAAGAAAATCTTTCAAGGTTATCACTTTAGAATTTAAAAAAAATAATAAAGTCACCCAAACCTTCTAAGCTGACCTCGCTGCCTTGGATTGAAGTGGTCCAGCAGATCCCCTGGAAGCCGTTTTTGAAGGTGCCCTCATGATCCTGCTGTTGTTAAGCGCCGTCGAGTCAATACTGACTCATAGCGACCTTATGCAGAACAGAATGTAACACTACCCAGTCCTGCACCAACCTCACAAGTTTTGCTATGCTTGAGTCCATTGCTGCTGCCACAATGCCAAGGCATCTCGTTGGGCATGGGGGGGGGGGGCCTTCCTTTTTTCACTGACCATCCACTTTACCAAGCATGAGGTCCTTCTCCAAAGACTGGTCCCTCCTGATAATATGTCCAAATTATGAGAGACAAAGTCTGGCCATCCAGGGTACCAAGGAGCATTCTGGCTGTCCTTCTTCCAACACAGATGGGTTTGCTCTTTTGGCAGTCCATGGTATTTTTAATATTCTCCTCCAACACTATAACTCAAATGCATCAATTTTTCTACAGTGTTCTGTACTCATTGTCCAATTTTCACATGCATATGAGGTTACTATAAATACCATGGCTTGGGTCAGGCAAACCTTAGTCCTCAAACTAACATCTTTGCTCTTGAAGACTTTGAGAGGTCTTGTGCATCAGATTTGCTTAATGCAATATGTCATTTGACTTCTTGACTGCTGCTTCCATGAGTGTTGATGGTTGATCTGATCAAAATGAAGTCTTTGACAACTTCAATATTTTCTCTATTGATAAGGATGTTGTTTATGGGTCCAATGGTGAGGATTTTTGTTTTCTTTACATTGAAGTGCAATCCATACCAAAGGCTGTGATCTTTAACCTTCATCAGTAAGTATTTTAAGTCCTGCTCGCTTTCAGCAAGCAAGGTTGTATCCATCCAATGATCACGGAAACATGTTTACTCACTTTTCGTGCATGTATGAACTGGAATCCTAATAGCAATATATTTGACTGACCTTTGTCGTATCAAGTATCTAGAAACTCAGAAGAGAGATGAAAGATGAAAGCCAGAGAACCGTCTGCCAGACCTCCTCCTCACCACTGTGGACAAACACTGCTTAGATTTGTGCCCAGGCAAGGTCACCCGTTCTCTTGTGCTGAGGAACATTCATGTTGAAGAGACAAATGACACCCAGCAGGGGCCCCAACGAGGCTTGTTCAGCTCTGACACCACTCCTGTAGCTCCCGATGCCCAGCCTTAGCCAGTCCAAGCCCCACCATGTAGCTTTCCTTGTGGGAAAGGAGTCAGCATCGGCGCCCTGCTTCCAGCCGTCAGAGGCAGCGTCAGGGGCCACACACCCAAAGTGCTGGACCCACACAGCTCATGTCTCCCTCCCATGTCCACTAACCCCAAACTCCCAGGAACTGTTCACCTCCTATTAGGGGTGGCTGATGCTGCCCTTACCAACTGTCAGAGTCACAAGCTAGGAAACAGTCATCTTTTCGAGTCCATGTTTGAAAACTCAAGAGGAGCCATCATTCTCTGAGATGCTGCCTTCAGTCGAGAAACAGCCCCAATCATTGCAATCAGTTCTGAGAGAAGACACTGCCAGTCGTGCTCTGCCTTGTTGAGCGGCACACGTCACATGACAGGTCTTCGAAGGCTGTGTAGATCTGGGGGGAGACTGGTACTGAGAGCACTTGTCCAGACAGATTTCATCAGTCAGCAGTTAAGTGCTGGCCGGGCCATGCACACGCTTCCTTTCACACAAACAGAAGCATGGATGTGGTCTTTCTGGGCTCCTGCCTGGACTTCAAGGGCAACTTCTAAGGGCAAAGTCTAACTTTGTTTTGTGGTAAAATTTAACAGCAAGAAGAAATTGTATCCCAAATCAAACATCAGAAGACTGAATTTTAATATTAAGTTCTACATAATATTCTCAATTAGAAACATCTAAGTAAACTGAATACTGAGTCAGAATCTACTGGACAACGAGGAGAGGTAAACGGATCCTCTGTTTACGATATACCAGGGCTCTCCCCATGCAGGTCTATTATTTGTGTGGAATTTTAGGGTTCTACTTAGCCACAGGGAGCCCTGAGCGGCAGTTCAAATCTACCAGGAGAGGCTTTCTGCTCCCTTAAGGATCTACAGTCTCAGAAACCCTATACAGATGGCCATAAGTTGAAACAAACTCAACAGCACACATCCAGCACCGTAACAAGCTAGCCAGCAGAGTCCAGGTGTGGCTCCAAAAGATACACTCTAGACTGCTAACCACAAGGTTGGTGGTTCCAACCCACCTGTTTCTCCTTGGAAGCTCTATACAGGGTTGCTATGAGTTGGAACTGAGTTGATGGTGAAGAGAAATTAAGTCCTTCTGCTTACCAGTGCACGGACAAGCCCAGAAAGCGGCATCATGCTAAATGAAATCAATCAATTACGGAAATCACATTGATACAAAATAAGCGCATCTGGAGTCCTGGTGTGGCGCTGTGGGTTAATGCGCTGGACTGTAAAGTTGGCGGTTCAAGTTCACCAGCCGTTCCTCAGAAACCCTGTACAGAGTCACTATGGGTCATAACGGACTCGATGCCACATAACAACAACAACAAAAAGAAACTAAAGATTACTGTTGGTGGTAATGGTGACTTCCGACCCACAGTGACTCCATATAGGGTTTCTGAGGCTATGAATCTTGATGGGAGCAGAAAGCCTTGTCTCTGCCCCACAGCGTGTCTGGGAGGTGGGAACTGCCAACCTTATAGATAGCAGTTAGGGGAGAGTGGGGCAGGGGAGAAGTTTTTGCTTTGGAGGCATTGACTGTATGTTCGTGGTGGGAGACTGACCTGGCCAAGTAGAGCTAGACTGGCTACGTAACTTGAAGAACGTGATCAGTGGCACCAAGTTGTATGTGTAGAAACCGATGGAACAGCACAGGTTTGCTCATGCGTATTATCACCACAGAGTCCTGGTGGGGCACTACAGGATCAGCAATGGTAACCACAAGGGCGGCAGTTCAAACCCATCAGCCGCCCCTCAGAATCCCTACATAGGGTCACTGTGTGTTGGAACAGACTTGACAGTACTTAACAACAACATCATGATCACCACCGTTAAAAAAAAAAAAAAAGTAGGGGGATCCTGAAGTCTTTTCTACTAAAAGACCTTGACAGGGTATTAAGAAATCTGTCAGACACATTGGTTTCTTTCCTTATGTGAAACAGCGAGTCTGCTCACTACTTCTTCACCCAGGCTAGACTGTTCTGAGGACACGCATGCAAAGGCATCCCTGGACTTCTTGAGTCCAGTGGGTCTAGAGAATGCGTGTGGCCAAATGCAGACAGTGATGCTTTCTCATCACCCTGGCTGATGACCTCAGCTGGAGCTGCGATTACACTCATACACTGGTCTTCAGCAGACTGGGGTGCTTGTCTGCAGAGGAAGACGTTCCGTGAAGACACATCTGTAAGCAGTTAAGGAATGACAAAGTTACCCTGTTGACAGAATCAGAAAGAGACGAGGACCTATCCCCAGAGCCCACCAAGAGAGACAGATCCTCACCCAAGTGCTGCAAACACGGTGAAGTCCATCTTTGAGCCTCCGAAGTCCGAGCTAGAAAAGCCCTGTTCTTCAGCTGTCATTCTGTGGTGATGATTCACTGAAGTCATTTTTATTGTCTCTAAGCAGACACAAAGCACCAAGGAGGTCGGAAATGTCGGTTTGGGTAATGCTACAACTACTGGGAGCAATGAACTCTGTGGGGCAAGTCCATCATCCCTGTGTACAGACGAGGGAGCTGGGGTTTGCAGAGCCCAGAACATGCCCAGACCCAAGGTCACTATGGCTTCAAGACCCATATATTAAAGCCCTCTGCTCTTCTAGCAAGGCAATCTGACTCATAAAAGGCAATTTACTTCCCCAGAGGAACCATTTCAGAGATCCTATTTCAAAGTCCCTCTTCATTGCCTAAGGCGTCTGTATCAGAGTAACCACAGTGAGGGGCTTCAAAGGATGGGAGCTGATTTCCTCAGACTGCAGGAGATTCAGCCTGTGCTCACTCCTCTGACAGGCTCCCTGCTCAGCGCTGGGGGTCTTCGGCAATCCTTGAGTTCCATGGGACCCTTCTCTCACCGACCCCTCTTCTCCTGGCATCTCTGTGCCACTCTGCTCCTTTTATGACTCACAGCTGACTCGACTGAAAACCCACCTCACTCAAGAGTGACCTAACCTTGTAACAATGAAAACCCAACTTCCAGACAAGGTCACATTTATAGACACTGGGGCGGGACTCAGCACTGATTTGGGGGGTGGGGGAGGGGGAAGGAGGCTTAACTCAATTCATAACAGTCCCTAAAGACAAAAAATCATCAGAGTTATGGGGAAAAGATGCAGTTTTAAAAAATTATACCTATCTTCAATGGCATTTTAATGGGCATTCAATCTTTTTATCTCATTGAGATAATGTTTTCTCAACATCATGACACCCATTGATTCCACAACTCCACCAAAGAGATGAAAACGGGAACGCTAAAACAAGCATCAGCATCCTATTGTAAAGTCTGGCAGATATTGTCCGATAACCATAAGCCTCGGGAAGAGAGATTGGGAAACAAATTTGGCCTCAGATCTTCCCTTCTGAAACAATGCAGGTCGTGGGCCAGAAAGAGATTTTAAAGTTCTCCACCCCATGAGCAATGCTGTTTGATCTCTGGCTTAGAGACATCAAAAGCCTGGCCAACCAGGCTTTGCATCTTTAGGGGGTTCAATGAAATAGTCCACTCCCCTACCAGCACCTCTTTTTCTGCATCTATTTGGAGGCTATGGCTCCAAGAATAACCTCCGTAGCTTGGATAGGAGATGCAAATGGAAGGGCGGTAAAACAAACTCACTTCACAGACACAGGCCCCAGAGGAATGCATTGCCAGGTCCACAGGGCAGGTGCATCATGGGGAGGAAACAGTGTCTGCATCGGAGGGTGTACGAGTCCTGGTATGGCGCTGTGGGTTAATGCGCTGGACTGCAAAGTTGGTTTGAGCCACAAGGTCAGTGGTTCAAGCTCACCAGCTGCTTCTCGGAAACACAGGGTCACTATGGGTTGGAGCTGACTCGACAGCACTTCACACCAACAGCATTGGAGGATAAGTACAGAGCGCCTGGAGAGCTGTGAGGACAATTCAGGAGACAAGAGTCTTTCGCTGTGTCCTGCCCACGTCAGGCTGCTGGACAATTCCAACCCGTACAAGGAAGGAAATCCACTCTAAAGGAAACACCACTTTTTTTTTGTAGGAAATATCTGCTGAGTGTCTTCCAGATACAGAAACCAGATACTACTATTACCGTAGTGCAAAGCGAGTGCTCGTTTACAGAGATGCAGGAGTTCCACCTGCACCCGGATTAGAAATCGCACAAGAGCATCACTGTCTCTCCAACCAAACAAAAACTCTGCGCAGCCAGAGTCTAGCTCCTTCTGACTCGATCAGAGAGCCGGCATTGCGGCCAGACAACCAGACCCCTGGAAACGAGACAGGAACATGGCAGGCAGGGGCCTGATGGGCACCTCCCGGGCCATTAAAGGGGAACTGTCCTGCACCATGCTTCACAGATGGATAAAGGCTGAGTGAGGGAGGGTTACATAGGGGGAAGGACTCAGGGCCAGAGGAGCAAGTGGAGTCCACATTCACTGAGAGCCTCCCAGGGGCAGGACAGCTGGGGGCAGCTGCTGGAAAACACAAAGACAAACCTCCTCCACTGAACAGCAGTCTCACTGTGCCAGGCAGTGGGCAGCAAAACCTGTCACCCTTGGCAGAGGGTGGGAGGAGGGTGCAGTAACAGTTCTGGGCTCAGACCATTACAGAAAGAGTAAGCACTGGACAGTTAACCACAAGGTCAGCAGTTCAAACCCACTAACCACTTCTAGGAAACCCTATACAGTCTTTCTAAAAGTTCTGGGTAAGTGCCTTTGAGGTGGTTCATACTCATAGCGAACCTGTATAGGATTTCCGAGGAGCAGCGAATAAATTTGAACTGCCGATTTTGTGGTTCAAACTGACTTTGAGGTCTAGCGTTTATCCTATAAAAGGTGTTGTCGTTAAGTGCCATCAAGTTGGTTCTGACTCATAGCGACCCTGTATAGGGTTTCTGAGGAGCAATTGGTGTATTTGAACCACCAATCTTGTGATTCAAACCAACTTGATCCAAGTGCTAACCCTTCTGCGCTACACCAGGACCCCCTAAAAAAGGTAGACAACATGAATGAATAGATGGGGGATTTCAACAGAGAGACAAAACTTGTAGGAAAGAGTAGAATGAAATATTAGCAGTAAATCTTCGTGTGAGAGATAAAGAATGTTTTAGACAGGGACTCCGGGCACGATGGCAGAGGAGGAAGACGTGCTGGGCAGACCATCTGCGACAAAGACAGGGAATACCAAGTGCAGCACATGGGGATGGTGGACCCAGGGCTTCAGTGAGGTGGGCTGAGCACTGACTGGAGCCACAAGACAGCAGACAGAC
>NW_006408879.1:1029081-1031237 GCF_000296735.1 Chrysochloris asiatica
GTGGACCCAGGGCTTCAGTGAGGTGGGCTGAGCACTGACTGGAGCCACAAGACAGCAGACAGACAGACAGACCATCAGCTGGCCTGCAGTGCCACAGCTCTCACAAGCACTTGTGTGCAGCAATACAGCTGACTGCAAGCACACGCTGCAGCAGTGGGGGGCAAGCGGCAAGAGGGGTGGGCTCCTGCCTTGTTCCTGTACCCTCCTGGCAGCACGTGGCCAGAGATTCCCCGTCCTGCTCTACCTGGGCCCGGCAAGGTGCTGGGCATACCATCCTGCTTCTGAAGGTCTATGAAGCCATACAAACTATACAAACTACACACAAAGCTATACAAACAGCAAACAGAACTCTGTTCATACTTCCAGTCTCACATCCACTGGGACACAGGTGGAGAGTGCCAGGCTGTATGCACACACATACAATCATCAATTAAATACAAATACCACAGTGTCTCAGAGAAAAAAGCCAACATAGATTACACAGAGAACCAAGGCACAGTGCCTCAAACAAGCGACCAAAATAGAGTCAGATAATATAATACCAGAAATAGTATTGGAACTACTAGATCAAGAATTTATAACAGTGATATTTATAGATCTTCAATGGACTGAAAGAGTGAGAAAACTGCAGATGATATCAAGGAAAACACAGTCAAAACTTAAGAAGAATTCATTAAATAAACAGACAAAATAGATGGAAAATGGGAAACTATATAAACACAGCAATTAGAAAGCCAGATGATGAATACTGAGACTTCAGTAATAGCTAATACATTGAAAGAGCAAAGAAGTAGAAATGAACAATGGAAGGGCGAATTATTGAGCTTAAAGACAAATCTCCCAACATTTATCCGTTAGAGGCACAATCAGAAATGATCATTTAAAAATCCAAAGAAAACTGAAGATTTATGTGAGACAGGTCAAGAGAAATACCTTATATTTGATTGGAATTCTAGAACAGAAATATACCAACAAAAAACAGTAATGCATAGAGAAGATTGTCCAACAGTTGATGGACAAAAACTTCCTTAACACCACAAAAGATGAGAAAATAGCCTTTCAAGAAGTTAAACGAATTCCAAATAGGACAGACATCAAAAGAATATCACCAAGACATTTTATAATCAAACTTTTCAAAACCAAGTTCTAGAACAGGGGTGCAGGGAAGGAGGAGCAGACCTGACACCCCCACCCCACGCCCACCCCCCTGGTAACCACCAACAACCACAGGTAGAAGCAGATAACTAAATAAGGAGACAAAAAGAAGAAAAGCTTAGGCGCTACAAGAAAGTCAGAGACGGACATTTAAAGACTGCATACCCCTAGACAGCCATGATCCACGTCTGGCTCAGTGACTTTCAGAGACGGACCCCCTCGCCCATCAAGTATCCTTGTGCTTTCTAGTACACCTGCTTTCTCACACTCCTGTGGTCTTGCTCATATCTTGCGTCCCCGACCCCTCACCCGAATCTGTGACTGCTTGCTAAAAGTCCAGAAGAATTCCTGTGCACGTTCGGTAACACAAGGACAAAGAAAGAAACCTGAGGACAGCTCAAGAAAAGCAAAAAGTTACCAAAAAGGAGAAGCAGTAAGACTAAGCTCTGATTTCTCAGCAGAAACCATGCAGGCAAGAAGACAAAGAAATGACATCTATAAAACGCAAAGAAAAAACTGCCAACCAAGAATCATATGCCCAGCAAAACGGTCCAGCAAATATGATAAACAGATAAACAGAAATTAAAATAATTGGTCAAAACCAGACCAACCTTATAAAAAATATTAGAAGGAATTCTTTGGACAGAGAACCAACAACCTCCGACAACAACCCGTGACTAACAGGTTGATAAATGACAGTATCATCCTGAACTCAACCCAGATATAGAAGTGCTCAAAGGAAAAAAAAAAAACCTACAAGACTGAAAACAGGGAACCAGAGGTACCAGTTTATACAAAAAATATAAAGTAAAAAGAGGGAAGAGTATGGTTACCGAAATTCCAAGGGACGGGGAAATCAAGTATGCTTTAAGAAAAATAAAGAAATAAAATAAACTTAACTGTAACCCACAAATTAGACCAAGCCTTACTTCTAGCCCTAGCCCAAACCCTAACCCCAACACCAAATAAAGTTCTAGACCTAGCCTAGATATAGACATGGT
>NW_006408879.1:1031557-1036788 GCF_000296735.1 Chrysochloris asiatica
TTTTTTAAATAATGTTTTAGACAGACTCATCAGTGAACAGGACAGAGTCAAGAAAAGCATCACTGAGCATGAAGACAGTTGAATAGAATTTACCTAAACTGAAACACAACTAGAAAATAAACAAGCCTGATCACAGAACGCCCAAGAGCTAGAGGACACAAGACCATATCTACCAACCTAACACACATTATGTATAACTGTAACCTCTAAAGGAGAAGAAAAAAGTCTGACAGACACAGGAAAGAAGTATTCCAACAAAGAACAGCTGACAATTTTCCAAAACTAATGAAAGACATTTAACCATAGATACAGGAATTTAGAGAACTACAAGCAGGATAAAATGAATTCAAATGTTAATGTTGTTAAGTTGACTCTGACCCATAGTGACCCTTTATAGGGTTTCCAAGGAGTAGCTGGTGAGCTTGAACTGCCGACCTTGCAGTTCAAATGGCTTTACAATCTGGTGCATTAGCTCACAGCACCACACCAGGACTCCATGTTAAATAGTGACTATTTATTTGTTTTTAATCCCCTCAAAATATCCACAAAGGATTTTTCATATTTTACTTGATTAAATCCCTCTAAAATATGATTAAATCAGATGCCTCTCTTGTTTCAGAAATAAAGAAATCAAATATGGTAAACTTTGTATTTGACAATTTTTAAGCTCTGCATTTTCTAGATGGTCTATTTATTAAAACTAATGAAAACACAGTTAAACCAACCTGAGGTGGAGGAATTAAGGCACAAGCGATTAATGCAAAACCACAGTCTTGTAAGGAATTTGTATTCTCTGCTTTAGAGACAGTTAATGAAGCCTAGACCATCTGCCTGCTTTGCCTAACAGTCCCCAGCTTGAACACTGGGCACAAACCGAGCACTGTCTCCCAGCTCCTCCCGGTTTTATAAACGATACCTTTCCCTTCAAAGATTAAAACAATCATTATGACTACTTTTCCTCGTAACAATGACCAGACACCATGTTCGGTGTTGGTTTTCTTATTTACCTTAACCTTTCCCACCAACCAGTATTATTGTTACCAAGTTACAAATATGAAAACGGAGACCCAGAACATTTAATAAAATTACTTAAGGGCCTAACAAGAAGTAGCCATGTCATTTCAATGCTCTTCTCAGATGAGCCACTGAAAGATATTTCAAATTAATTACAAACTAAACATAATATCATCTAAACAGGAACAAATTAAGGTGAGGTGTGAGTATGAATCCAATACCCCAAGGAGAGATGACCTTCTAGGCTGAGAGCAATTACAAGAAAGTAATTTAAAAAGAAAACAACAAAATAAAAATCAAAACCAAGTCTCAGGGTAATATTTACTTCAAACTCTCAATTTTAAATTGAAAGCAACAGTGACTGGTGAGCAGAACACCCACAGTCCCGGGCAATTGGCAGTTCGAATCCACCCGGAGGCAGCTTGGGTGTCAGGCCTGGTCGGAAGTTCAGTCGTCTTGGGAGATGTGCGGAGCAGTTCTACTCTGCACACCTGGAGGACTGACACAACAGCAACTGGCAACAAGCGGAGGTGGAATTCAACAACTGAAGGGACAGAGGACACAAACACTTACACACTGAAGGGACTCAAAGAGCTAATGACATACTCAAATGGCAATGGCAGCAGGAGCTGCCAAAGATTTCATTGTACTTGGACCCACAGTCTGCACTAGCTCATCAGGAAATTAAATAACATATTACATTCTGCAAACCTGCTGCAAAAGACTTCGGTAAAGGGTTCAAAGAAGGGAACACTCTGAGGACTAAGGTGTGCATGAACTAAGCCATGGTACTTTCTATCGTCTCCTATGCATCTGAAAGCTGAACAATGAATAAAGAAGACCCTACAAGAATGGATGCATTTGAATTATGGTGTTGCCAAAGAATACTGACTATTGAATATAACATGGACTGTCAGAAGAACAAACAATTCTGTTTTAGAAGAATTATGGCAAGGTTACAACTTGGAAGGGAAGATGACAAAATTTCATCTCCAGAACATCAGACATGTTATAAAGAGGGACCCATCCCCAGAGACATGCTTGCTAAAGTGGAGAGTCAGCAAAAAAGAGGAAGACCCCCCAACACGATGGACTGATACAGTGACCGCAACAATGGGCTGAAACATAACAATTGTGAAGTTGGTGCCGGACTGGGCAGTGCTTTGTTCGGTTGTACATGAGGTCACTACGAGTCAGAACCAACCTGACATCACCCAGTAACACTAACCTACGAGGCAATGTGCAATCTCAAATAACATCAAATGAAAACAACAAGGTGCTGCTTCTTGATAGAGGTCCCTGGGTGATACAAACTGTGTGCGCTCAACTCCTGACCAAAAGGTGGCTGCCCCTCCCCAGCCAGCAGTGTGGCAGAAGAACAGCCTAGAGATGTACTTTCACCAGCCCCACAGCCAAGAAGACCCAACAGACCATGGATGTACTCTGTAACACCAGGAGGCAGACTCGGCTTGACGGCAAAGCAGCTTTAGTTGGGGTTTTTGATTTCTTCATTTTTTCATTTCTTGATTACAAAGACATGAAAGTGCTAAGCACTGATGCTAGTAAGGGACCAGGCAGTTGAAAATGAGAAATAACTCTCTGTGTCCATTAGAACCCTTTAAGAGTTTCTGTTCTCTTACTCAGCAATACCACTTCTAGCTACCTGCAAAAAATAACCCTAATTGCAGAAAATACTGCGTATCCAAAGATGTACCTCAAAACATTACTTCTGATAGCAGAATACCAAAAACGATCTAAATGGCCACTATCAGTGGTACAGCTCCTTCAAAGGACAATAACCCTTGTCCATGTCTGTCCTCACTTTTTCCCAGGTCTTGGCACAAGTCTGCGGACCAGGCCTATGCACCTGTTTGCTTCCCTTCCCACGACGTCCATGTGGACTCTCAGCCTGAACCACACGATGTGCGTGTATCTGTCTGCCTCCGTCTAGATCCATTTCTGTATCTTTACACAAACTGTTGGAGTTTCCACAGATTCATTCTTACTTTGTGTTCTAGGGTAATGTTACTGACAGGGTATAAATGCACCTCGGGATAGCTGGAAAGTCCAAAACAAACCGAAATAAACAACACATCACACGGAGATGTAGAATGGGAGCAACATCTTACCACCACCTGTCTGTCAGCTCGTGGTGAGTGCACCAGGATTTCACACACCAGCAGGGTCGTCCACGGCGGACAGTCTCAGTGGCACTTAGAGACGAAGATGAACTATGAAGAAAGTCCTGGTGATCTGCTCTGAAAACCAGCCGATGACGGTCCTATCGGTCATGGAGTGTTTCCCAAGACTTTGGCTCACTTCCTTTGGACGTCCAGTCAGGAAGGAGTGAAGGCTGGAGAAGGACAGCTGGTTTAGGAATGTGGACAGCCAGCACGGATGAGGAACTCTTCGGTGAGAAGGACTGGTACAAGGACCACACAACAGCCTGCACAGGGCCATGTGACAACGTGTCCTGGTGCTCGTGAGCGTCATTAGATGGACAGTTGTCATGGTAACTCACCACCGCTACATCCGCTCACCACACGCTAGCACCCCGCTTTCCTGCAGCCAGAGGTCTGGTCAGCACCACAACCCAGACAAAGGTTCTGAGAGCACATTCTCAAAGGTAGAAAGTCACACCACATCAATGGGCCTAGGAAATAAGGCCATCCTAGCTGACTTCCGGAATCTGCTGGAACCTTAGAGAAAGTGGACTCCATCCGGTCCACCCCCCCTAAGTTAGTATACACAAGATGCTAGCAATCTCTCCTGTGAAGAAAGGGAACATTGACAAGTGTCTGCCCCAAGCCTATTGCCATAAGGACCCAGACACAACAGAGCAAACGCTGTCCAGTCCTGGGTCAGACCACGGTCAGTGGATGCTTTTCATGGTCGGGAATTCAGGAGCTCCCCAGGCCTTCCCTTCCAGTCTTGGTCTGGAGCTCTCCAGAAGTCTGGTCAGCCTCACAGCAACACAAGCCTCCACTGACAATGAGTGGAGACTGTCTGAGAGGTGTGTCGGACGGGACTCTGACCGGGTCTCGGCCATGGACAACGAGGCTCCCACCACCGAAGACCAGCAGGTGGGTGTCGTCATTCCTAATCTACAGAAAGCTGCGTAAGCTGTCGGGGTCTGCAAGGACCCTGATCTCTCAGTCCCTGCACAGCACACAAAGCTGTGCCTGAGCGGAAGCTCACAGAAGGCGAACCCTACCCACATTTGAAATTGTTGTTTTGATCCAGGATTGGATGGATTTTATACAACAAGCTCAAATCAGGCATTGCACTACAGAAACACGACGGTAGCCACCATCATGTGTGAGGCACACGAGCAAGTGAATGAGAGAAAGAAGAGAAGGAGGATGCCAGAAACGCCAGAGAAAGGAGAGCGTGTGCCTTCAAGTCGTGTAAAATGTTCCTAAAAACACCAAGGGTTTCAGACCTATCTTGACTACGCTTGAAGAAGCACTGCTATTTCAGAGATGGTTTTACATCTTCCTTTCAAACCTGGATGCTATTGGTTTCTTTTTCTTGCCTAATTTCTCTGGCGAAAACATTTAGTACCAAGTTGAGTGAAAATGGAGTAAGCAGGCATGCTTGTCTTGTTCCTGAACTCGGGGGGAAACATGTCAGATTTTCACCATTGACCGTGATGCTAGCTGTGGGTTTTTTATAAACACTCTTTGTGATGGTGAAAATGTTAACCTTCTATCCTTAGTTTTCTCAGCGTTTCTACCAGGAGATAGTATTGGGTTTCTCAATCATTTTTCTGCACCAATTAAAAGACGACCATGTTCTGTTGTGTTTTGTTTCCAGTTTTTGTGTGATGAACCCCCCATGCATTCCTGGGATACATTCCACTTGGCCATGGTATACACACCTTTTCTTAAGCTGCTGGATTTTGACTGCGAGTATTTTGCTGAGGAATTTTACATCTAGATTGATAAGGGACATTGTTTCTTGCATATAAATCAGAGATACTGCTCTGTACTTTTCTTTTCCTGTGGACTCTGATTTTGCTATCACATTAAAACTATGTAGTGTTGAAGACCGTGTAAGACTAGTCAGAGGTTCGAGGCCCTCTAGGGCCGAGTGTAACAAATGAGGCCACTGGCAGTTAATGGCAAATTGCTTTCATATTAATATTCAGGTATATATATTAAATTAATACACTGGAGCCTTTGACAATCCACAGATAAATGTGGTATTTTCCTAAA
>NW_006408879.1:1037543-1043095 GCF_000296735.1 Chrysochloris asiatica
TCTACATGATTGGTTTTTCCAGTGAAGCAATCTGGCATGGACTTTTACTGATTCAATTTCTTTACTTAATATAGATCTGCTCAGATTTTCTATGTCTCCTCCAGTCAGTTTTGGTAGGTTAAGTGTTTTTAGGAATCTGTCAATTTTATCTTGTTGTTGTTAGGTGCCATCGAATCAGTACTGACTCATAGCGACCCTATGCACCGTTGGGTCCTGAGCCAACCTCACAATCGTTGCTACGTTTGAACCCATTGCAGCTGCCACTGTGCCAATCCATCTCATTGGAGGTCTTCTTTTTCCCCGACCCCCCACTTTACCAAGCATGATATCCTTCTCTAGTGATTGGCCCCTCCTGACAATATGTCTGAAATATGAAAGATGAACTCTGACCATCCTGGCTTCCAGGGAGCAGTCTGGCTGCACTTCTTCCAACACAGATCTGTTTGTTCTTTTGGCAACCCATGGCACTTTCAACATTCTCCTCCAACACCGTAACTCATATGCATCAATTTTATGATCTTCCTTATTCACTGTCCAGCTTTCGCATACATATGAGGTTATTGAAAACACCATGGCTTAGGTCAGGCACACCTTAGTCCTCAAGCTGACATCTGTGCTCTTCAACACTTTAAAGAGGTCTTGTGCAGCAGATTTGCCTAATGTAATACATTGTTTGATTTCTTGACTGCTGTTTCCATAGGTGTAGATGGTTGATCAGAGCAAAATGAAGTCTAACAACTTCAATCTTTTCTCCATTTACCTTGAATGTTGTTTATTGGTCCAGTGGTGAGGATTTTTGTATTCTTTACATTGTGGTCTTTGATCTTCATCAGAACTTTAAGTCCTCTTTGCTTTCATTTCAGCAAGCAAGGTTATATCATCTGCGTATCGTAGATTATTAGTAAGACTTCCTCTAATCCTGATGCCATGTTTTTCTTCATACAATCCAGCTTCTCAGATTATGTGTTCAGCATACAGATTGAAAAAGTATGATGAAAGAACACAACGCTGGTGCACACCTTTCCTAATTTTAAATTTGATGTTCCCTTTTCTGTTTTAACAACTGCCTCTTGGTCCAGGCTCCTCATGAGCACAATGAAGTGTTCTGGAACACTCATACTTCACAATGTTGTCCATAGCTTGTCATGATCCACACAATCGAAAGCCTCTGTGTAGTCAGTAAAGCACAGGTAAACGTGTTTCTGGTATTCTCTGCTTTCAGTCAAGGCCCATCGGACGTCAGCAGTGCTGTCCCTCATTTCTCATCCTCTTCTGAATCCGGTTTGAGCCTCTGGAATTTATTGGTATATAACTATTAATATTTTATTTCTATTTCTGTAAAATCAATCACATTTCAGTTCTGGCTTTAATCATTTTAGCCTCTCTTGATTCCTTGGCATGGTTAAACTTTTGTCCATTTCATTGATTTTGTTTTTCTAGTCTGCATTTCATTTCTCTCTAGTCTCACTTTTATGATTTCTTTCCTTCACCTAGCTTTGAGCACAGTTTGCTCTTTTCCCTTAGTTCCCTAAAGCTTGACTGTTGGTTTGAAAGCTTTCCTTTTTTACTGTGGCCATTTGCAGCTACAAATTTCCTTATTCTTTTGAGCTCTGTTTTCATGGCAGCCCAAAAAGTTTCGTATGCCAACTTCTTTTCTAAGTATTCCTAATTTCCCATGTGGTTTCTTCTTTGACTCAGTGTTTAAGAATGTGTTGTGTGTTGTTTAATTATCACATATTTGCGGATTTTCCTACTTTCCTTCTGTTCTTGATTTATAGTTTAAATCCATGTGGTTAGAAGGACAGTTTGTATGATTTCAGAAGAAAGTTGTTATTGTCACAAATTACATTTCAAATTTATTGAAACTTGTTTGGTGGTCTCTCCTGCAGAATGTTGCACGTGTACTTGTGAAGACCGTGCCTTCTGCTACTACTGAAAGAACATTCTGTACACAAGCGTACGTCAACAAGTATTGATTGTTACCAGGGTTCCAGTTCATATGTTCATGAGTTTATTCCAAACAAAATGTGTTTAAACACGTTTCTGAGCTGAGTGGATGGCTACAGACAAGTTCTCTCAGTAACACATTTGTCTTATTCTCATAAGAAACAACAACGGTACAAAGTCAACTCAGCTACGCTACATTGTGGGGATAGCAGTCAACTAAATTACGGCTGAATGGCTGAATGGCTGCTGTAAACCTTAACCCAATTCACAAGTCAAAAAAGAAAACAACTTCCAAAAATGGGGTGAGGGGGACAATCAAACAGTAGTTTCTAAGAAGATCTCCAGGGCCATTTAATTCAAGGCAGCGAGGTCAACTCTGAGGGTTCCAGAGACTATCTTTGGGGATTCCATATGGGGTAATCTTGATATATTGTTCTCAAAGGACACAGGATGATCGCAAGATTTATTAGGAAGAAGTTTTAAGAAAACTGAACGTTGCATTGGTGAGAAAGGACCAAAGACTGTTTGGAGGGGTTTTTCTGTCAGAACAACACTCTCATTATTTGAGGGTAGCAAGAGCTGTTTTTGTAAGAATTTGCTGACAACACAATCTCACCCACCCTAGAGCCCTAATATTTCTTCTTCAGGCTTCATTTTGTTTCCAAAAATTAAAAAAAAAAAATTTTTTTAAGGAACATGAATTCATCCCTCAGTGATGCCAAAACTGCCCTTTGGACACGGTGTCAAATGAAGAATACATGATACTTAAGGGGAAGTCGGAGGGATGCAGACATGGCCTTCAGTTATGTACATGCAGACTTAGGAAAAGAATATGCCAACAAACAGTAGTTTCACATTTAAATATTCTGTGTTAATAAAGGTTTCTATGGTTTTGTAACAATACGTTTTCATTTACCTTCATACATCTTTAAGGTATAGTTGCTTTTCATCTGCCTAGCTCTATCGAATATTGAGAGTGTCATGCAGATGACTCCAAATATCATTTGGATCTATTTCTTCCCTTCAACTGTCAATTTTTGCTGCATTTATATTGACCTTTGTTGCATACATGTTTCTAACTGTTATGCTTTCCGGCAGCCTTGAATATTTTAACAATATATAATTCCCTTCTTTGTGTCTTGAAAAAAAAAATTGTAAGTCTATTTTTCTGATATCAGTATAATCAGCAGTTCTCTTTTGTTTATAATTTGTAAAGTACATCCAATCTAACATTTTACTTTCAAACTATTTTTGTCTTTGGGTCTAAAATGTATCTCGTGTGGACAACATACAGATGCATCATGCTTTGGTTAACCACTCCACCAATCTGTCTGTTGATTGGAGAGTTTCATTTATTTTCAGTTCATAGTTACAATGATTGTGAAGATGGTACAGTGTTTTACTACAAGTTGCACTTACTCAATGCCACCTAACAACAGCAGTCATTACTTACAAGAAATTCTTTACCTCTGCCATTTTAATATTTGTTTTATACACATCTGTCTTAGGCTGAATTCTCTAGAGAAGCAAAACCACTAAACCGTATATATGTATATATATGTTGTTGTTAGGTACCACAGTCACCTCTGACTCATATCAACCCCATGCCCAACAGAATGAAACCCCACCCAGTCCTGCACCAAGCAAGGTTGTATATCATTGCATATCACAGGTTGATAAGGAGTCTTCCTCCAATCCTGAGGCCATGCTCTTCTTCATATAAACCAGCTTCCTGACTCCTTGCTCCACATACAGATTGAGTAAGTATGGTGAGAGGGTATAACACTGATGTGTTCAGTATCCCGAGTTCTGTTCCAATGGCTGCCTCTAGGTCTATATATAGGTTCCTCATGAGTACAATCAAGTGTTCTGGGATAATCATTCTTCACAATGTTACCTACAGCTTGTCATGATCCACATAGTTGAAAGCCTTTGTATAATCAATAAAGCACAAGTAAACATATTTTTGGTGTGCTCTGCTTTCAACCAAGATCCATCTGCTATCAACAATGATGTCCCTTGATCCACATCCTCTTCTGAATCTGGCTTGAATTTCTGGCAGTTCCTTATTGAGGTACTGTTACAGTCACAAAATTATACTTGCATGAAATATTGATTTTTGTTAAATGATTTCTGCATCCCATTGGGTCATCTCTCTTTGGAATGGACAAAAACACAGGTCTCTTCCAATCGGTTGGACAAGCAGCTGTCCTCCAAATTCCTTCACATAGATGAGCGAGCACCTCCTGTTTTTTATCAGTTTGCTAAGAGATTTCAGTTAGTATTCCATCACTTCCTGGAGCCATGTTTTTCACCCATGACTTCAGGGCTGCTTGGCTTCTTCCTCCAGTACATTTGGTTCTTGGTCAGATGCTACCTCTTGACATGGTTGGGCATCATCCATTTCTTTTTGGAACAGTGACTCTGTGTATTACTTCCAACTTCTTTTGACTCTTTCTCTATGGCTTTCAATAGCTTGATTATAAGAGACCTTATTCAGTATTTTGCCCATAGAATCCTGCAATATTGCAAATCAGAGTTTGAATTTTTTCTTCAGTTGTTTCAGCCTGAGAAATGCTGAGCATGTTCTTCCATTTTTAGTTTTGGAGCTCCAGGTCTTCGCACATTTCATTATCGTACTCTGTCTTCTCAAGATGCCCTTTGAAAGTTTCCCTTAGGCTCTTTGACTTCCTCATTTCTTCCATTCACTTTAGCATCTTAGGCTGGAGAGCAAGTTCAGAGTCTCTTTTGACATCCATTTTGGTCTTCTCTTCATCTCCTGTCTTTTCAATAAACGTTGTTGGCTTTCTTTCTCTGTGATGTCCTTAATGTTATTCCACAACTCTTCTGGTCTTTGGTCATTAATATGTAACACATAAAATCTGTTCTTGAAATGGTCTATAAATTCAGGCATTTGTTTAAGGTCATATTTTTGGTCTTGATGTGTATGTATATTGCTTTAATTGTTAGGTGCCATTGAGTTGGTACCAACTCATAGTGACCTTGTGCACAACAGAATAAAACACTGCCTGGTCCTGCGCCAACCTCACAATCGTGTTACACATGAGCCCATTGCTGCTGCCACTGTACTAATCCATCTCATTGGGGGTCTTCCTCATTTTCTCTAACCCTCCACTTTATCAAACATGTATGCATACAGAGAGTAATTTATCTCAAGAAAATGACTCACCTGGTTTTAGAAGCTCACAGATTCCAAGTTCATGGTCAGATGTCAGGCTAGAGGCTAATAATCCTGCTTCATGTAGTTGCAGGGACTGACTAACCCAAGATCAGCAGGTCAGAATACAGGTTGCTGACTCACAGACAGCAGAGGCTAATGAATCCAAGGATCCACAGACAATATGAAAGGCTGCTGGCCCAAGTCCAAAGAACCAGAGGTCAGAAGATGGCACACCAAATGCAGGCCCCAGATCCAGCAAAAAAATCAAAGGAGCTTTGCCAGAAGGTCCACATACATTGGAAGCAGGTCACACAGCTGCAATGAGACTCACTTTTAACAGATTGACTGCAAATAGCAGCTCGCATCATGGAAGTGATCACACCGTATCGGTTCTCTTCGTGGATGTGATCACACTGTATCAGTT
>NW_006408879.1:1043366-1047231 GCF_000296735.1 Chrysochloris asiatica
TATCAGTGATCACACTTTATCGGTTCTCTTTATGGGGACAACTACATAACTGTCAAGGCACTGAGAATAATGGGGCAGCCAAATGGACAAACATGCTCAACCATCACAATGGTTTATACAGTCCTGTCCCTTCATTCCTCCACCAATGCCTTACTTTATGTTCAATGGATTATTTTGTCTATCATTTTGGGTTTTTTCTCATTTTCTTTTCTGTATATGCTTTGTCTTTTTTCTTAGTGGGTACAATGGGACCTACAATTAATTTCCTAAATGTATAACAATATATTTGAATTAATATCAAGTTCCCTTCAGTAGTATATACATGTCTATCTCCTTCTCTGGTACGTTACTGTCACAAAGTCTATCTTTTTTCTTTTATTTCTTTCCTTATTTACTATTATTTTATTTATGTCTTCATTACATGGATATATAATTACTGCTTTATACATTTATATTTTAAACTATATATAAAAAAGGGGGGTTATAAACCAAAAATACAATACTAGCTTTTATATTCTCCTTTATAGCTCCTAGTGTCCTTGAATCTCAGCTTCAAAGACTCCGGAGTCTTCAGTATTTCTTCTAGGGCAGCTCACTACAAATAAATTCCTTCAATTCTTTTTAATCACTTTTGTAGGACAATTTTTCTGACTATAGAATTATTGGTTGACAGGAGTTTTTTTGGTAGTGCATTCTTCATTAAACATGCAGTCATGTTGCCTTCTGGACACCATGTTTTCTGATAAGAAATTGGCTGTTAATCTTACAGAGGACCCTGGAGTCTGATGAGCCTTTTCTCTTTCACTGCTTCAAGATTCACTCTTCCTCTCTGTCTTTCAATTGTTTGATTATAATCAATCTCATCATGCATTTCTTTGATTTTTAGTCTCAAACATTGTTAAGCATCTTAAATAGGCAGATTTGTGTCTTTCATAAAACTTGGTCAATTTTCAGTGAGTATTTCTTCAGTCTTTCTTCTTTATCACTCTCCTCTCCCACTGGTGTGGTGCTGTGGGCTAATGCCCTGGACTGGAAGGTCGGTGGTTCCAGATCACTGGGTACTCCTAGGTCATTATTAAATGACTCCCCAGCATTTAATAAACACAACAACTCTTGCTAGTACTCTCACTAAGTAGATCTCCGTGACCTGGATGATATCCAAGGTTTCCTTTATGGGGTCAGAAGAACAGAATCCTTTCCTCCAGTTTGTGCATTTTTTCTTCTGTCAGTTCAAATCTGCTATTGAACCCTCTAGAAAGTTTTTCATTTCAGTTACTGCACTTTTCAGTTCCAGAATTTCTACTTTGCTTAGTTTTACAATATATATATGTTTATTAATATTCCAAATTTGGTAGAGATCATCACCCTCTTTTCCTCACTTTATTTTCCCATTGGATGTTTTAGCATATTTACGACAGCTGATTGAAAGTCTTTCTCTAGTAAATCGTGGTTTCCTCAGAGACAGATTCTATTAACTATTAGTGTTTTTCATGGATAACACTTTTGGGCTCCTTTTCTGTTGAAAATTAGCATTTTGACTACATTGTTGCTGTTGCTGTTAAGGGCCACTGAGTAACTCATGGCAACTTGTACAGAGTGTCCAAGGAGCGGCTGATGAACCTGAACCATCAACGTTCTGGTTCAAACCGATGTTGTGGTCCAGAGCTTTACCCAACAGCATCACTCCAGAACTGCACTCTGGAAGTCTGATTTCCCTCGCTTCATATTTGTAGTGGGCTGCAGTTGCTTGTTTCATAACTTCTCTAGATTGTTTTCATAAAAACTGTACACTTTGTAGTGTTTGGTCACTATAACCTGTTACATGTTATTTGACAGCAGTTTACTTCAATGCCTGGGACAACAGCGATAACAACAAAAATCACTTTGCTACTTTGTCAGATTCCACACATCTGGCAGTTTGTCATACTCAGGTGGCTTGTGTGTTATTGCAGTGATGCTAGAACTATACCACTGGTGGACAGACTTCTGTGACGCTTCCAGGCTGAGACAGACTAGAAATACGGAATATGTGGTCCACTTCTGAGGAATTGGTCATCGAAAACATTAGGAATAGCATCAAGACAGTGTCTCATTTAGTACCAGAAGATACACCCCTCACATTGGAAGGCACTCAAAGTATGATTGAGAAAGAGCTGTCCCCTCAAAGTAGAGGCTAGAGCAATGTTTCAGGATCTTCATGTGCTGATGGGGCATGATTCACCACAAGAAAACACAGCTACAGACAGCTCTTAATAATCAGAACATGAAATGAACAAATTATAAATCTAGGAAAATTGGAAGTCATCAAAAATGAAATGGAAGGCATAAAAATCTCTACTCTAGACATTAGTGAGCTGAAATGGACAGGTGCTGACCACTTCAAATCAGATGTCCCTGTAGATTACTGTGCTGGGAATGACACATTCCAGAGGAACGGAATCTCATTCATCATTGAAAAGCACATGATCTTGAAGGACAATGCTGCCACTGACAGGATACTAGTCATATACCTACTAGGAAGACCTGGAGTCCTGATGTGGTGCTGTAGCACAAGAACTGGGCTACAAGGTAGATTTCAACCACAAGTTTAAATTTACCAGCCACTCCTTGAAAACGCTACACAGGGTCACTATGAGTCAGAAATGACTCTACAGCTCTTAACAATAACAAGGAAGACCAGCTGATGCTATTATTATTATAATTTATGCACCAACCAACAATCCCAGTGATAATGAAATGGAAGTATTCTAAAGTCAATTTGAACCACAAGGTCAGCCATTCAAGCTTACCAATCGCTCCTAAGAAACCATAGACAGAGTCACTCTGGGTCAGAACTGACTTGACATACTTCACAACAACTTCTTCAGTCTGAAATTGATCAAACATGCAATCAAGATGCACTGAAACCTACTGGTGATTGGAATGTGAAAGTTAGAAACATAGAAGAAAGATTGCTAGTTGGAAAATATGAGGTTGGTAATACAAATAATGCTGGAGGCCACATAACAGGCTTTTGCAAGACCAACAACTCACCCAGCACAAACATGTTTTTTCAACATAAGTGGTGACTATACACATGGATCTCACGAGATGGAATATATAGTATCAATTTGATTAACCAGGCAGGAAAAGATGATAAAGAAGCTCAAATATCATCAACTTAAATACGGACAGACGTCCACTGTGGAACAGATCATCAATTGTTCATATCCAAGTTTAGGCTGAAACTGAAGAAAATTAAAACAAGTCCACGAGAGTCAGAAAACAACCTTGATTCTATCCCACCTAAGTTTAGAGACCAACCCAAGAACAAATTTGATATTAATGACTGAAGATCAGAAGAGTTGTTGGATGACATCAGGAACCTCATACATGAAGAAAGCAAACGGACATTAAAAAGATTGCAAAAAAAAAAAATTACCAAAATGGATATCAGAAGAAACTCTGAGAGTTGCTCTCAAGTAACTAAAGCAAATGGAAGAAAAGATTCAGTAACAGAACCGAACAGAGAGATTCCACGACAGCTCAGTGAGGCAAAGTAAGGATTATAGTGAAATGTGCAAAGAAATGGGGTTAGGAAACCAAACGGGAAAAACACACCAAACAATTCTCAAGTTCAAAGAAGCAGAGAAAAAAATCAAGCCTCAGCTTGCAATACTGAAAGACTCCATGGGCAAAATATTGAATGAGGCAGGAAATGTCATTGTACAAAAAAAAAAAGTGGTCGATGTTCAACTATTTCAAGAGAGGCAGCATATGATTAAGAACCAATGGCATTGAAGGAAGAAGACCAAGGTGCAATGAAGGCATTGCACAAGCAAGGCTCCAATAACTGATAGAGTACCCACTGAAATAACTGATGGAG
>NW_006408879.1:1047569-1064646 GCF_000296735.1 Chrysochloris asiatica
TTTCTACAAACTGAAGCAGCACCCAAAGCACTAACTAGTCTATGCTAAGAAATGTGGAAGACATTGGAAGACAACTAACTAGTCAACCAACTAGAAGACATCCAAATTTGTGCCCATTCCAAAGAAAGGTGATCCTACAGAATGTGTAAATGACCGAACAATAGAAGTAAAATTTTGCTGAAGATAAATCAAAAGTGGTTGTAGCAGCACATCAGCAGGCAGATGCCACAGATCAAAGCCAGCTTCAGAAGAGGACGTGGAATGAGGGACATCACTGCCAAAGTCAGACAGATCTTGGCTAAAAGCACAGAAAAGCAGAAAGATGTTAACTTGTGTTTTATTAACTATATAAAGGCTTTCAGCTGTGTGGATCATAACCAACTATGGATAATATTTCAAAGAATGGGAATTCCAAAACACTTAATTGTGTTCATGAGGAACTTGTACATAGAGGAAGAGGCAGTCGTTTGAACAGAAAAAAAGGATACTGAATGGTTTAAAATCAGGAAAGGTGTGTGTCAGGGTTGTATCCTTCCAACATACTTATTCAGTCTGGATGCAGAACAAATGATCTGAGAAGCTGATTATATGAAGAAGAACGGGGCATCAGGATTGGAGGAAGTATCATTAACAAACTGTGATATGCAGATGATACAAGCTTGCTTGCTGGGAATTGAAGAGGACCTGAAAACTTACTGATGAAGATCAAAGACTATAGCCTTCAGAAATATATATATATAAACTAAATATAAAGAAAACAAAAATCTTCGCAACAGGGCAAATAAATAGCATGATGATAAATGGAACAAAGATGGAAACTCTCAAGGATTTCATTTTACTTAGGTTCACAATCAAAGCTCCTGGAAGCAGCAATCAATCAAGAAGTCAAACAATGGACTACACTGAACTACTCTGCTGCGAAAGACTGCTTTAAAAGAGTAAAGAGCAAAGTTGTCGCTTTGAGGACTAAGAGTAGCTAGGTCAGGAAGGGACAACCCATAGTGCTCTTGTGCCAAAATTCAGAAACATCTTTCTTCATTAATATCCACCTGGTTATTCTAAGTTTTGTATTGTTGTTGTCGCTAAGCGCTGTAGAGTCAGTTCCAACTCATAGTGACCCTATATAAGGTTTCCAAGGAATGGTTAGTGAGTTTGAACCGGCAACCTTGTGGTTCAAACCACCTTGCGGTACAGTGCTTATCCTACAGAGCCACACCAGGACTCCATAAGTTTTGTATTAGATTCCAGACTTTTAAGAAAGGAGTTATAATATTTTGCCATATTAATTTCTATATAATTCCTTTTTAAATCACTCATCTTTTCACCGGTGTTCTCTACTTTGATATATCATTTTTATACTCCATTCTGTAGAAATTACATTCTTTAATTCTTTAAACGTATTGAAAAGTGCAGTTGTTGTTGCGTGCTGAGTCCGTGACCCTACTACGTACAACAGAACAAACACTGCCCAGTCCTGCACTGGCCTCACAGTTGCTGTGGTTTGATCCCATCGTTCCAGTAAATGGTGTCAATTCATCTCACCAAGGGTGTTTCCTCCTGAGCTGACCTGTATCTACCAAGTATGATGTCCTTCTACGACAACTGCTATTGTTAGGTGTCATGGCGTCAGTTCTGCCTCATTGCGAGCCCTGCACAGCACAACGAAACACGGCCCAGTCCTGTGCCAACGGCCCTGCGATTGTTATTCCATTTCAGCTCACTGCTGCTGCTCAACATGTACCAGTCCATCTCCCTGGGAGTCTTCCTCTGATATGCTGACCCTTCACTTTACCGAGCATGATTTTCTTTGTCCAGGAACTGACCCCTCCTGACAACATGTCCAAAGAATGAGAGAGGAAGCCTGGCCATCCTCACGTCTAAGGAACATACTTCTTCCAATACAGTTTGTTACTCTGGCAGTCAGTGGTATAATCAAGATTCTTTGCCAACACCATAATAGAAAAGACATAAATTCCTTTTTGGTCTTCCTTCTTTATTATACAGTTTCCAGATGCCACAAGGGGGCTTAAAAAGTTAAGGAAAAATTCCATTATGTTTACTTGCACTTTTCCAGGAACTTTGTAAAGTCCTACGTATGAGACAATCAAAAATACCATGGTTTGGGTCAGGCTCACCTTAGTCCTCACAGTGCTACCTTTGTTCTTTAACACATTAAATAGGTCTTTTGCAATGTTTTACATCCCGCTTTTGTTGAGTGGCTACTGGAATCTTAAAAGCTCATGAACAGCAACTTTTGGTCTCTCCCCAGTGAAGAAGAAAGAAGAGTAATGGAAAATGAAGACAGTTGGAGTCAATTAGTCCAATAAACTGATGGAATCCATCAAAATCCTTCTTCCCAATCCTCAGACCAGAAGAGCTAGATGGCGCTTGGCTACCAATATCAATTGTTCTAAAAGGGGCCATATTAGAAGGTCCTAGATAAGTGGAAGAAATTTTGGAACAAAACTTAAAATTATAATTAAAAAAAAAAAAGCATGCTCACTGGTCAGAAAAAGACTAGAGGAATCCAAGAGTATGGTCATCAGTCACCCTTCAGGTCTGGCACTGAACACTTCCCCAGGGCTCAATTTTTAGCCAAGTGGTAGACACGTTTATAAGGGGTACAACAACATTAATAAGGCATACTCACCATGGAATGTCAACCACTCAAGAACAAGAACGAAAGGACAACGTTTCCCTAAGGACAAAGTTCAGAAGGGCTGGGAAGGAGAGTGTAGGGAAACAAGATCCACAGGGAGGAAGTGGGATCACTGATGTTCCGTGGAGGGCACTGCACTCACTGAGATGAAACACAGTGCACGCTTTGTTGAATGTAAAAAACTGATGATCTGCTCTGTGAACATCCACTCAGTTCACAATAAAAAACAGTTTAAAAATAAAGAGGTCTTCTGAGACAGATTCTTCCAATGCAACACTTCATTTGATTTTCTGACTGCTGATTCCATGGCCCTTGATTATGGATCCAAGTAAATGAAATCCTTCATAACTTCAATCTTTTCTCCACTTATCACGATGCTGCCTGTTGGTCCAGTTGTGAGGGGTTTTGTTTTTTCTCTGTGTTGAGGTTTAATCCACACTAAAGGCTGTAATATTTTATTTTCATCAGTAACTGTTTCAAGTCATCTTCACTTTCAGTAAGCTAAATTGGGTCATCTGCACATCGCAGATTGCAACTGAGCCTTCCTACAATGCGCATTCCTCTTCACGTACTCCAGCTTCTCCGATTATGTGCTCAGTGAACTGGCTGAATGTGTATGGTGGGAAGATACAATCCTGATGCACACCTCTCCTGAGTTTAAACCATGTTGTAGCCCCTCAACCCGTTCAAAAGAGTGCTTGCTGATCTACGCATAAGTTCTGCATGAGCACACTTACGTATTCTGGAATTCTCATTCTTTGCAACATTATTCATAGTTTGTTTGTTCCACAGTCAAATGCCTTTACAAAGTCAAAGAAACACAGATAAACATCTTTCTGGTATTCTCTACTTTCAGTCAAGATTCCGTCCGACACTAGCAATGATAGCCCTCAGTCCAAATCCTCTTCTGAATCAACTTGAATTTCTTGTCCATGTACTGCTACAACTATTTGTCATTATCTTCAGTGACACTTTACTTTAGTGAGAGTGATGACATTGTCTGATAACGCCCTGCATTCTGTTAGGTCACTTTTCTTAGTGATGGGCACAAATATGGATATCTTCCAGTCAGTTGGCCAAGTATCTGTCTCCCGAATTTGTTTGCAAAGATAAGTGAGTGTTTCTAATGTTGCATTCATTTGTTGAAACATCTCAGTTACAAGTCAGTAAATTCCTGTACCTTTGTATTTTTTTCCAATGCCTTCAGTGCAGTTTAGATTTCATCCTTACATTGATTCTTGGTGATACGGTACCTCCGGCAATGGATAAATGTTGATCAGTATTTTTTGGTAAAGTGACTGAATATCTCTCCCATCTTCTTTTGATTCTCTCTGCATTGTTTAATATTTTGCCAAAAACCCACTTCTAAAGAGTTGATTCCAACTCAGAGCAACCCTATATAGGGTTTCTGATGTTGTTTAAATCTTTACAAGAGCAAAAGCCTCATATTTTTCTCCAGCAGAGCAGCTGGTTGGTTTGAAATGCTGCCCTGTGGTTAGCAGTTTACTGCTTATGCTACAGCCCACCAGGGTTCATATAGCAAGTTGAGGCTTGAGTTTTTCTTCAGTGCTTTCCGCTTGAGAAATACCAAGCATGTTGCTCGTTTATGGTTTTCTAACTCAAGGTCTTTGCACGTTTCATTACAATACTTAACTTTGCTGCCTACAGCGGCTCTTTGAAATCTTCTGCTTAGCATCTTTACTTCATCATTTCTTGCTTTTGTTTTGGTAACTATACTTTCAAAAGAAACTTTCAGAGTCTCATCGGATAACCATGGTGGTCTTTTCTTTCTTTCCTGTCTTTTTAATGATCTTTTGTTTTATTCATATATGATGTTCTTGATGTCATCCCACAACTCATCTGGTCTTTGGTCATTAGCCTTCAATGCATCAAATCTGTTCTTGAGCTGGTCTTTAAATTCAGGTAGGATATACTCTAGGTCATATTTTGGCTCTCAGGAGTTTGTCCTGGCTCTCTTCACCTTCAACTTGACCTTGCATGATCCACTCCATAGTCGGCCACCGGCCTTCTTCTAATTGACCACACTGAGCTTCCCCATTGCCTCTTCTCACAGATGTAGTCAATTTCATTCCACTGAGAGCCACACGCATGGTCACCAATTGTATTGTGAAAAAGGTATTTGCAATAAATAAGTCAATGTTCTTGCAAAATGTGATCATGTAACTGCCAGCAATGTTTCTACCAACAAGGATGTATACTACAGTCACCAATCTTACAGATCTGCTTTGTTTTTAACTATATTCATAGAAAATAACCCTCATCTGACAGGCTGGTGTGCTGCGGTGGCTTCTGTGGGGCTGTGATTCCGAAAGTTATACCACCAGCACTTTAAATACCAGTGGGCTCACCCAAGGTGGACAGGGTCCAGCGGAGCTTCCAGACTATGGCAGACTAGGAAGAAGGAGAGATGGACTACCTCTGAATATTTAGTCACTGACAACCTTATGAATAGCAGTGGAACACTGTCAGCACCAAAATACTGAATAGGGAAACATGATGAGGAGCACAAGAATACTGTCAGATACAGCGCCAGAAGATGAGCCCCTCAAGTTGGAAGACACTCAAACTATGACTGGGGAAAGCAGACTCAACCATGATGACATAAATGGAACCTTCATTTGCTGATGGGGCACAACTAAAATGAGGACAAATAGCTGTAAATATACATTAATCATCAAAACACAGAATGTGTGAAGCACGAATCTAGGAAAATTGGAAGCTGTCAATATTAAATGCAATGCAATATTGAAAGTGCCATGGGCTGCCAAAAGAACCAATAGATCCATTTTGGAAGAAGTGCAGCAGAGTGCTCCTTAGAGGCTAAGATGGCCAAACTTCATCTCTCATACTTCAGACATATCATCATCAGGAGGGACCAGTTGCCGGAGAAGGATATCATGTTTGGTAGGGTGGAGGGTCAGAGAAAAATAGGAAGACCCCCAATGAGATGGATTGGCCAACTGGCAGCATCGATGGACTCAAGCGTGGCAACAGTAGTGTGGTTGGCCCAGGATCAGGCAGTGTTTCATTCTGCTGTGCATAATGTCGCTATGGGTCGGTACGAACTCGACGGCACCTAACAACAACAACAACAACAACATAAGCATCAATATCTTAGGCATTAGTGAGCTGAGATGGATAGACTGGCCATCATGAATCTGACAATTACACGGTTTACTATGCCAGGAATGACAAATTGAAGAGGAATGGCATCACATTACCATCCAAAAAGAACACTTCAAGATCTAGTTCAAAGTATAATATTGTCTATAAGATATTATCAATACATCTACAAGGAAGAACATTTTATACTACATTATTCATATTTTTGCACTAACTACTAAAGCCAGTGATGATTAAATTGAAGAATTCTACCAACTTCTTCAGTCTGAAAATTATCTAACATGCAATCAAGATGTAGTGATAATTTCTAGCTATTGGAACCAAAAGGAGGGATCCATCATTAGTAAATATGGCCATGGTGGTGGAAATGATGCAGGTGATCACATGACAAATTTACAAAACCAATGACTTCTTCACTGCAAACACCTTTTGTAAACAACATAAAAGATGACTATACAATAAGGAAGACCATAGAAGAACAGATGCTTTTGAGTTATGGTGTTGAAGGAAAATATTGAAAGTGCCATGGACTGCCAAAAGAAACCAATAGATCTGTGTTGGAAGAAGTGCATCCAGAGTGCTCCTTGGAGGCCATGATGACTAAACTTCGTCTCTCATACTTCAGACATGTTGTCAGGAGGGACCAGTCACTGGAGAAGGATATCATGTTTGGTAAGGTGGAGGGTCAGAGAAAAAGAGGAAGACCCCCAGCGAGATGGATTGGCCAAATTACAGCATCAATAGGCTCAAGCGTGACAATGGTAGTGAGGTTGGCCCAGGATTGGGAAGTGTTTCATTCTGCTGTGCATAAGGTCGCTATGAGTTGGTACAACTCGATGGCCCCTAACAACAACAAATACACATGGATCGCACCAGATGGAATACACAGAAATCAAACTGACTATATCTGTGGAAAGAGATGGTGAAAAAGCTCCATATCATCAGCCAGAACAAAACCAGGGGCAGGTTGTGAAAAGACCACCAATTGCTCCTATGCAAGTTCAGGCTGATTCTGAATAAAAAACAAGTCCACGAGAGTCAAACTATGACCTTGAGCATATCCCACCTGAACTTAGAGATCCTTTCAAGAACAGATTTGCTGCATTAGACACTAACGACTGAAGACTAGTGGAGATGTGGGATGACATCAAGAACACGATACAGGAAAAAAGAAAAAGGTAATTAATAAGACAAGAAAGAAAAAGACCAAATAGATGTCAGAAGAGACTCTGAAACTTGCTCTGCAGCATAGAGATCCTACAGCAAATGGATGCAATGAGGAGGCAAGAGAGCTAAACAGAAAATTTCCAAGGGCAGCTCGAGAAGACAAAGCCAAATATTATAATAAAATGTTTGAAGACCTGGAATTAGAAAATCAAAATGGGAGAACACAGTCAACATTTCTCAAGCTGAAAGAACTGAAGAAAAACTTCAAGTCTCAACTTGAAATACTGAAGGAATCTATGGGCAAAATGAAGTTCTGGTGTGGCACTGTGGGTTAATGCTCGGGACTGCACAATCAGTTTGAACAACAAGGTCAACAGTTCAAGCTCATCAGCTACTAGTTGGAAACTCTATACAGGGTCGCTATGGGTAGGAGTTGACTCAACAGCATTTAACAACAATAACAACGGGCAAAATACCGAATGACGCAGAAAGCACCAAAAGAAGATGGAAGGAAAAGAAATACTCGATGTTCAACCATTTCAAGAAATAGCATATGATTAAGAGCCAATGATACTGAAGGTAGAAGTCCAAGGTGCAATGCAAGTACTGGCAAAAAAAAAAACTAAGGCTCTGGGACTAGATGGAATACAAATTGAAAGATTTCATCAAATTGATGCAGCATAGGGGGCACTCACTCATCTATGCCAAGAAATTTAGAAGACAGCTTACCTGGCCAAATGACTGGAAGAGATACATATTTGTGCCCATTCCAAAGAGAGGTGGCCCAACGAAATGTGGAAATCATCAGAAAATATTATTAATATTGCATGCAATTAAAAAATTTTGTTGCTGATGACCAGGGGGACAGGCTTGTAGGGTATACTCTTTGGTTGGTTGATGATGCATGGAGGGGATTATAACCATGGCAATGAAACAATATACGATAGGATGAATGTAAAACTAATGTTCTCCCCTGTAAACGATCACATAATTTACAATAAAACATAAAAAAAAGGAAAAAATTTTTACTGAACATTCAAAAATGACTGCAACAGAATATTGACAGGAAACAGTCAGAAACTCACGGGGATTCAGAAGAGGATGTGGATTAGGGATACAATTGTTGTCCTCAGATAGCTCTTGGCTGAAAGCAGAGAATACCAGAAAGCTATATATATAGTGCTTTATTGACTCCACAAAGACTTTCAACAGTGTGGATCATGAGAATCTATGGATAACACTGAGAAGAATGGGTATTCCAGAACACTTAATTGTGCTCTCGAGGATCCTGTACTTAGACTAAAAGGCTGTTATTCGAAAAGAACAAGAGGCTAGTGAATGCTCTAAAATCAAGAAAGGTGTGTGCCAGGGGTATATTTTTTTTACCATACTTAGTTCATCTGTATTCTGAGTAAATAATCTGAGAAGCTGGATTATCTGAAGAACATGGCATCAGGGTTGGTGGAAGAATCATTAACAACCTGCAATATGCAGCTAATACATTGCTTCTTTAAAGCAAAGAGGCCTTAAAATACTTACTGATGAATACTGAAGACCACAGCCTTCAGTCTCAGTTGCAACACAATGTAAAAAAAAAAAAAAAATTCTTCACCACTAAATCAATAAATAACATCATGATAAATGGACAAAAGATTGAAGTTTTTCAAGAATTCATTTTGCTTGAATTTACCATCAACCCTAATGGAAGGAGAAGTCGAGAAATCAAGTAACGTATTGCATTAGGCAACGCCGCTACACAAGAGCTCTTTATCTTTGTTCAAGAGCAAAGACAAAAGTTTGAGAACTAAGGTGCACCTGAACCAAGTCATGGTATTTTCAGCAGCCTTACATGCATGTAAAAGTTGGGCCATGAATAAGGAACACCATAGTAGAATTTACGCATTTGTGTTATGGAGTTGTTGAAGACTAGCTAGAGCACCATGGACTGCCAGAAGATCTAACAAATCTGTGTTGGGGGAAGTAAGACAGAATGCTCCTTAGAAGTCAGGATGGCTAGACAACGAATCTCAAATTTGGACAAATTAACAGTAGCAACAACAATGAGCTTAAATGTAGCAACAACTGTGAGGATAGTCCGGGACCGGCAGTGTGTTGTTCTGTTGTTCATATTCAATGGCACCTAACAATAACAACTGAGCCAGTATCTTGAATTTGAACTTCTAGTCTCATAAACTATGAGAAAACAAATAAATGTTTGTTCAAATTAAAAAAAAATAAAAAATTTTGTTAAAGATAATTTAAAAACGGCTTCAGCAGTACCTTGACAGGGACTTGCCAGAGGTTAAGGCTGGATTTAGATGGGGACATGGAACAAGGTTTAGCATTGCTGATGTCAGATGGATCTTGGCTGAAAGCAGAGAATACCAGAAAGACGTTTACCTGTGCATTATTGTCCACACAAAGGCTTTCACTTGTGTGGATCATGACAAGCTCTGGACAAGCTATATGGACAATGGAAACATTGAAGTTACCAAAGAGAATGAGGATACCAGAACACTTAATTGTGCTCATGAGGATCCTGCACATAGACCAAGTGGCAGTTGTTTGATCAGAACAATGGGATACTGAATGGTTTAAAATTAAGAAAGGTGTGCAACAAACAGGGTTGTATTCTTTCACCATACTTATTCAATCTGTATGCTGAACAAATAATCCAAGAAACTGGGTTATATGAAGAAGAACGTGGCATCAGGATTAGAGGGTGACTCATTAACAACCTGTGATATGCAGATGATATGACCTTGCTTGCTGAAAAGAAAAAGGACTTAAAACACTTATTGGTGATGATCAAAGAGCACAACCTTTGGTATGGGTTACACCTCAATGTAAATAAAACATAAATCCACACAACTGGATCAATAAATAACATTAAGATAAATGAAGGATCCCCATTGAATAGTTTTCATCTTGTCTAGAGGGGTCTGGTTAAAAGAGATGGGGATAAGATTCTTATGATATAATAGTGAGTAACTGTTATCATGACTAACTGCGACTGTCACAACTGTAAAGGTAGAAGTTTTGTAACAAAAACGGTGGAGTAGTTAATCTTACTGTCCAGAAACAGAGGACCCTAGGATCATCAAGGGAGAAGAGCATGAGCGGAATGCAAGACCTTATCCAGAGAAGCAGTGACACCAGAGATGGAGGCAGAGATGGGGACATGGAGAGAGGGAGCAGCTGAGGACTCTAGATTCATGGAAAGAGAGAGACTGAGAGCTGGCAGCCAGGAGGCAGACTTGCAGAATGTGCCCTTTGGTGGTGTAAATTATTATATATGTGTCGTGTTTAAAAAAAATTTTTTTTTAATTTAAAAACAAAGATAAATGAAGGAAACATTGAAGTTACCAAAGTCTTCATTTTGCTCAGATCAACCATCAATACTCATGAAAACAGCAGTCAAGAAATCAAACAATATGTTGCATTAGGCAAATCTGCTGCACAAGACCTCTCTCAAGAGCTCAGGAGCAAAGATGTCAGTTTGAGGACTAAGGGGAGCATGACCCAAGCCATGTTATTTTCAATAACCTCATATGCATATGAAAGTTGGACAGTGAATAAGGAAGACCACAGAAGAATTAATGCATTTTTGTTATGGTGTTGGAGAAGAATATTGAAAGTACCATGGACTGCCAGAAGAACAAACCGATCTGTGTTGGAAGAAGTACAATCAGAATGCTCCTTAGAAACCAGGATGGCCAGGCTTTGTCTCTCATACTTTGGACATATAGGAGGCTCAGTCCCTGGAGAAAGACATCAGGCTTGGTAAAGTTGAAAGTCAGCAAAAAAGAGGGAGATCTCCAACAAGATGGATTGGCACAGTGGCCGCAGCAATAGGCTCAAGCGTAGCAACCACTGTGAGGTTGGTGCAGGACTGGGCAGTGTTTCATTCTGTTGTGCATAGGGCCACTTTAAACCAGTTCCAACTCTAGGGCACTTAACAACAAACCAACGGATTGAATACAAATGCTCATATATACACAAGTCAAAAAATTTCCCTCATACTAAGAAAATCCGTCACTTTAGCATTGTACAAGCATGTAACTAGCACCATATGACAATTTGTCATATAAAAACTCAACCATAATGGTACCATTCACATTGTAAAGGGAACTTCTCACTGGTTCATCACCTCTAGTTTTATTTAACTACAAAATCACAGTCCTCTCTGATATTTTCATATTGTCCCACAGCACCACCAGAGTTCCTAGGTACAGTACACTGTTGTTAAGTACAGCTGAGCTGGTTCTGACTAAGAGTGACCATGTACAGGTTTCCAAGGAGCAGCTACTGGATTTGAACCAACAGCTGTGTGATGAACAGTCCAGTGCTTATCCTACAGTGCCACACCAGGACTCTAACATGCAGTCTGATCTCGTTTTGGGAATAGGTGAAACATAATCTAGATGTATATCCCAATATTTTTTTTTAAAAGGAAGAAAAATACAAATCCAAGTCTCCTCCAGTGGTAGACGAAAAATTAAAATTCAGGTCAATAAAGGAATGGAACCCCATCCAGAATCTTCTGAGGTGGGAAATTTCCACTTGAAAGGACAAGCAGACCAGCCTGGAGCCACTAGAAGAATAGAGGATAGTTCTTGAAAGAAAGACTAGCAGGAAAAATTAAAAAAACAGTAACAGCAGTCTAATTGACTACTACAAAAAGAAGCAAGCTGTTCACCCGGGAGCAATCAAGGCAAGCAGTCAGGTCCCCTCAGGGAAAACCTACTTCCAAGACTGAGACTCAAGGGTAATACACAAGCAGGCATGTGGTCTTGCTGGTGACCATGTTGGTCACCAGTAAGGGGAAGTGGGGGAAAAACAGCAGTGAAGATGTGAGCTAAGTTCAACCACGTTCAATTGACTCCTGTGAACCTGGGTTGAGACCTGGTTGGCCAGCAGTATGGCAAAACCTGGGGACTCCTGGGCTCAGAGACAGGGGCAAGGCCACAGAGCAGTAGAGTGGAGAATGAAGCATCCAGCTCATATGAAGTGAGGGATGATGCACAAGAACACCAATACTTGCAGATAGTACCCACTTGACCTGGCTTAAATAGCTGGATGATCAGAACTCAACTAGAAGAAGAAAGAAGAGGAAAAAAAATAGTAATCCACTACAATTTGATGAACTTGACCTACACCTATGGGTGTAGTACCTCAAAGAGGGAACAAATCTTCACAGCAAAGATCATTCCCACCCCCTCAATACACAGGATACACTGGGATGGGCAACATGGACATTGGCTACCCAATATGGGGGGTGGTGGCTACAAAGGCCAGAAGTGACTGGTTTACAAGCTTTCAAGAAGGAGCCTATTTCTAGAGGGTTCTGGGAAGGTAGACTCTCCACTGAGTGATTTGCAATCTGTCTGGACAGGCCTGATGAAAGGAGATGGGGATAAGACTTTTGTGGTTCAATAGTGAATAATTGTTATCAGGACTGACTGTGAGGGTTGGAAATGTAAAGGTAGTCATTTTGTAACAAAAGGAGGGGAGGGGTTGATCTTGCAGTCCAGTAGCAGAGGACCCTGGGACCATAGGGGGAGAAAAGTGAAGTGCGGGACCCTATCCAGAAAAGCAATGACACCAGAGATGGAGGCAGAGATGATGACGTGGAGAGATGGAGTGGCTGGGACTCCAAACTCAGGGAGGGAGGGGGTCTGTGTGCTGACGGCCGGGTAGCAGGCTTGCGGGGTGTCCCCTTTGGTTTTTTGATGATACATGGAGGGAATTGTAATCATTGCAATTAAACGAAATCTGATAGTTTACATGGGAGAACATCAGCTTTACATTCATCCTATCACATAATTCACAATAAAACCTTTAAAAAAAAGAGTAATCAAAATAACTAATGAAAGGAATGGAATCCTGAGAATCCCTGAAGGGGAAGTGCAGATGTAACTGTGTGGTCAATGACAGGAAGAGACTGGCTTGCAATTTTCAATCTACACCAAGGACAAAGCAGGTGTCAGGCACTGTAGCAGGCCCTGGATGGCAATAGTTCCTTGCTTAGTGAAAATGAGCAGCTAAGCAAACAGGGGGGTTCTATTCTTATGCAGATGCACAAACACAGATTCACACACAAGTCTAAATCACACAGCATTCTTCTCCAAATCAAGGTTTCCAAAAAGAAAATGAAATTGATATTTAGCATTCAAATATTCTTACATCTTCTATGCACATTAATCACATGACAGCATCTTCTAGAGCGTGTTTCCTTGCACATGAGTAACATGACTATCTACTACTCAGTACAACTGATCTGAAATTGATGCTTATTTCTTTTCACATTGTCTCCTAATTAAGAAAGTTACTTTAAATTTTATGGACCCCCTTCGACATCAAATTCCTTCCATAATAATTTCCAAACTCTGTTTTTACTCACTTCCTTCCTTTGATTTTAACTTCTATGTTCATACTAGTGCAACATATAACTAACTGTATGTGCTCTGGATATTTCCATGTTTGCTCTATCTCTGTTTCTGTTATGTCAATTATGCAAAGGCACTTAGTGACAAGCACTTTCATTAGTAGCAGAAAATACACAAGATGCCCTTATCCTGGCACTCCGTGAAAACTGGTATGGCTTCTTAGATGGGAAGTCTCACCAAAATACAGTCTAGCCAATCAAGAACACGATGCAAGACTTGTGTGGAGTGGAGGTGCCCCCCACCCACCCAGTAAGACCATACCTGGGGAGCAGAGGGGTTGAAGGCCACCTGAATAACTGTGTCTGTGTGTCCTCCCAGCCTGCGTGAGAAAGTACTGGAACCCATTTCATATACATAGGCCTAAAAAAAAAAAAATTGTTTAAGAGCATTTATCTTAGCAGAGACAAAATTAACTAAATTGAGCCAACTAGGATTATATTCTGGAGTCCTGGTGTGGCACTGTGGGTTAATGCGCCAGACTGCAAAGCCGTTTGAACTGTAAGGTCGGCAGTTCAAGTTCACCGGTCACTCCTCAGAAACCCTAAAGTGGGCTGCTATGAGTCACAACCGACTCGACAGCACACAACAACAACAGGATTGCCAAGTAAGAATCATAGCAACAATTGTCACAACTGACAAAATGTGAACAAAGTTGCAGAACTGAATGTATGAAATACGGATCATCTCTTTTCCCTTTTACATTTGTAAGCTGTTGATGAATTAACACCATGCCTGGCATTCCGTTAGAGTAGAGAGCCCTGGATAGGATAAGCACTGGACTGCAAGGTTGGTCTGAACTACAAGGTCGGCAGCGCAAACTCACCGGCTGCTTCTCAGAAACCCTATATAGGATGGTTATGAGTCAGAACTGACTCAACCGCACTTAACAACAACAACAATTTCCTGTCATAAGTCTTCTCCATACCTATGAGCAGTTTCAAATACATGTTCACACCTGACGACCAATTATAAGGAAGGTGTACAGATTTGAAGGCGCCTTGGTGACACAGTAGGTTAAGCACTAGGCCAAGGTCAGAGGCTGAAACACACAAGCAGTTTCCTGGGAGAAAGAAGAGGTTGTCTACTCCCGTAAAAATGTATAGCCCCCGAAACCCCATGGGGCAGCTCTGCTATGTGAGGGGGACTGTGAATCTGCACCGGTGTGATGGCAGTAGGTGGCAGCAGGTTTGTATTACAATCTTAATGTGAAGTCCCAAATTGAGTCAAAAAAATAAATATATATATATATATTATATTGTCTTTTCCCATAAACTGATAGTACAGTATGAGCTACCGTCCCACTAATTGGCTTAGAATTTCAACAATTCAAGTAAAATTATCCTATGTCCTGATGTAGCACTGTAGGATAAGCACTGGATTACTAACTGAAAGGTAGGTGGGCCAAACCCACCAGCTGCTCCTTGAAACTCTACAGAGTCGCTATGAGTCAGAACTCATTTGACAACCCTTAACAACAACGAAAACACTGATAAAGAGGTATAAGGTGAGGCCTGAAAATGTTCATTCCTACCAAGATCCTAGGTACTGATGGTGCCCGTCAGGAGAATACGGAGTTTTGTTGTGCTGAGCGCCGCCGCGACCACTCGTCTCTCACTTTGTCATACGGTGGTGGCTTGTGAGTTGCTGTGATTCTGGAAGCTATGCCGCCAGTATTTTAAATACCAGCAGGGTCACCCATGCTGGACAGGTTTCAGATGAGCTTCCAGATGAAGACAAATTAGGAAGAAGGAGTGACAAACCACTTCCGCATATTTAGTCACTGAAAACCTTATGAACAGCAGAGAAACACTGTCAGATATAGTGCCAGAAAATGAGCCCCTCATGTTGGAAGGTACTCAAAATGCAACTGGGGAAGAGCTGCCTCCTCTGAGTAGAGTTGACCGTGATGATGTGAATGGAGTAAAACTCGTGGGAGAAAAGCCCACGGGACCTTCATTTGTTGATGGGGCACAACTCAAAATGAAGAGAAACAGCTGTAAACATCCATTGAAAATCGGAACATGGAATGTATGAAGTATAAATCTGGGAAAGCTGGAAGTTGTCAAAAATGAAATGGAACACATAGAGATCGATATCTTAGGCATTAGTGAGCTGAAATGGACTGGTATTGGCCATTTTGAATCTGATGACCACATGCTTTACTATGCCGGGAATGACAAATTGTAGAGATATGGTGTTGCATTCATTGTCAAAACGAACATATCCAGATCAGTCATGGGGTACAATGCTGTCTATGATAGGATAATATCCATGCACCTACAAGGAAGACCAGTTAATACCACTATTATTCAAATGTACGCACCAACCACTAAAGCCAGTGAGGATGAAATAGAAGAATTCTACCAACTTCTTCAATCTGAAATTGATCAAACATGCAATCAGGATGTATTGATCATTACTGGTGACTGGAATGCAAAGACTGAGAGCTAAGAGGAAGGAGCAGTAGTTGGAAAATATGACCTTGGTGATAGAAATGATGCTGGAAAACGCAAGATAGAATTCTGCAAAACCAATGATTTGTTCATTTCAAATACCTGCTTTAAACAGCATAAGAGATGACTATACACATGAACCTCACCAGATGGAATACATAGAAATCAAATTGACTACATCTGTGGAAAGAGTCAATGGAAAAGCTCACTATCATCAATGAAAACAGGGCCAGGGGCAGACTGTGGGACAGACCATCAATTACTCCTATGCAAATTCAAAATAAAGCTGAAAAAAAATGAAAACAAGTCCACGAGAGCTAAAATATGACCTTAATATATCCCACCTGAATTTAGAGATCATCTGAAGAACAGATTTGATACATTAAATGCTAAAGGCGGAAAACCAGAAGAGTTGTGGGATGACATCAAGAACCTTATACATGAAGAAAGCAAAAAGTCATTGAGAAGACAAGAAAGAAGGAAAAGGTCAAAATGAATGTCAGAAGAGACACTGAAACTTGCTCTCCAGTGTAGAGATGCTAAAGCAAATGGAAGACATGAGGAGGTCCAAGATCTGAACAGAAAATTTCAAAGATCAGCTCGGGAAGATAAAGCCAAATGTTACAACAAAATGTGCAAAGATCTGAAATCAGAAAACCAAAAATGAAGAACATGCTCAGCATTTCTCAAGCTGGGGGAACTGAAGAAAAAATTCAAGCCTCGACTTTCGTTATTGAAGTCTGGGCAAATTATTGAATGATGCAGAAAGCATCAAGAGAAGATGGAAGGAATATACAGAGTCACTGTACCAAAAGGAAATGGTTAATGTTCAACCATTTCAAGAGGTAGCATATAATCAAAAGGCAATGATATTGAAGGAGGAAGTCCAAGGTACATTGAAGGAATTGGCAAAGAACAAGGCACCAGGAATTGATGGAATAAAAATTGAAATCTTTCAAGAAAGTGATGCGGCACAGGAGGCATTCATTCATCTCTGCCAAGATATTTTGAAGACAACTATCTGGCTGACTGATTGCAAGAGATCCATATTTATGGCCATTCCAAAGAGAGGTGACCCAACAGAATGCGGAAATCATCGGACAATCTCTTTGATATCTCAAGCAAGTAAAGTTTTGCTAAAGGTAATAAAGAAACGGCTACAATCATACATTGACAGAGAACTTCCAGAGGTTCAAGCTGGATTC
>NW_006408879.1:1065756-1069230 GCF_000296735.1 Chrysochloris asiatica
AACAGTAGTGAGGTTGGCCCAGGATCGGGCAGTGTTTCCTTCTGCTGTGCATAAGGTCATTATGGGTCAGTACTGACTCGATGGCACCTAACAACAACAACAAGTGCCGCTGATGTGGTTCTGACTCATAGCGACCTTGTACAGGTGTGTCTAAGGAACAGCTGGTAGTAACATCTGCATTGTGTTCCACTGTCCACAAAACCCTTCACAACCTCTGCAGGATATCGTCGAGTCCTGGTGTGGCGCTGCAGAATAAGCCCTCGACCATAAGGTCAGTTAGAACTGCAAGGTTGGCAGTTCAAAATCCCCAGCTGCTCCTTGGAAACCCTATACAGGGTAGCTGTGAGTTGTGACCTACTTGACAGCACTTAACACCAATAACATATCATGTACAACATCTGGTGTGGTATGTTCATTTGATATTATTCATAAACCTGATTTTTTTCTTCAAGAAAGTAGGACATGTAGAGTAAGTTACTAGGACTGAGCAATCCAATCCACGTCACCCATCAAAGCAGCCCACCACCACTTGTGTTCCTCTCGGCTCCTCGGCTCTGTCCCCAGCCACACATGCAGCACTTCTGCCGTGACCCTGACCACCTGCACCGGTCAGCTCACAGGTTAAAGGGCACCGTCCTCCAGAGGGCTAAGTCATTCCCAGGTCTCAGACAGCAGCCACACGCTTGGGGGCTCCACAGCATCCTCTCTTCTGACCACCGGCTCCCTTGGGTTCAAAGTTCAGCAGACTGGCTCACAGAATTCACAAGAGCTGGTCTTATGATGACAGACTGATGACAGTGAAAAGGAGACACAGGAGAAGACATCGAAGGTGAGATCTGGAAGGGTGACAGCATGGAGCTCTTGTGTTCCCCAAAAGTCCAATGCACCGTCTAACCTGCCGCCTGTGTCTTCCACCAATCAGCAAGCCCCAGGAGCATCTGTGTCCACTGCCTTTACCGGGACTGAAGTCCACCTTCCGCCCTCCTCCCTGACACCAGGTAGCTACCATGAGGAGGGTCAGGCCAGCCCTCAAATGAGAGTCATCTCTCTCACACAATCTGTTTGGTTAGGTGAGGTCTGGAGTCTCATTGAAGATGCTGTGTTAAGAGGGAAATTCCAAGGTTTTAGAGACTCTGTCTCAGGGATCAAGGACAAAGACCAAATTCTTCAGGTGCACTCAGCTCTTCCCTTTCTGTCTTCTGACCCCAGGTCGTTAGACATTTCACCTGAACGCTCTGCCACACTGCAGCCTCGACCCCACACGGTTTGTCGTCTGCCATTCGAGTTGTAGCTTTGTGTGTGCATGTGTGAGTGATAACCTGGGTGAAAAGTCATCAGCAGTTCCCAATAAAGTTAGGCATACACAACACTATGTCCCAGCCAGCCATTTTAGTCCTCAGTATTGACTGACGAGACATGAAAATTTGCGTACACAGAATGACTAGCTGTGGTTGAACCTGTTTGAACTCACAGCGACCCTGTGTAGGCTTTCCAAGGAACTGCCTGCCGTGTGGTTAGCAGCCCTACATGGTCCACATGTAAATTATCGTTAGGGGACAGCGAGTCGACTCTGACTCTCAGTGCCACCACGTGGGCAGAACTGCTCTCCAGGCGGCGACTTTTCGGACACAGATCACCAGGTCTGGGTGTCTGCCTTCCAAGGCACCTCGGCCGTCTGCGTCTCCGTAGAATAAACACACTTTCCTCCAGGGTCTAACTTGGCAAAGGCACGTACTCCATTACAGACATGATCTAACATTTTATTTATCAATATTATCGCGTCATCGAGAGAAACTGCAGCACCTAAGAAACCCTTCCACAGGAGACATTCAAGAAACAGTCGTATTATGATTAAGAAATGACCACACGAATCACTGATGTCCCAAATAGCTCCACTTAACAACAAAAGAAGGGTCTGTCATCCCTTGTTGGGATTAGTGCTGTCGAGTCCATTCGGGCTCATAGTGACCCTGCACAGGATTTCCAAGGCTGTAAATCTTTGTGGAAGCAGAAAGCCTCATCTCGAACTCCCAACCCTGTGGTTCACAGTCCAGTGCTTACTCTACAGAGCCACAGCTGAATTACTGTGCCAGAATCTCCAAGTATTGACCACTGTCCAGCTTAACACCGGTCCTTATCCTAATCGGCAGTAATGGTTAACAGCTTGCACAGTGATGGAACCCAGAAATGTGCCTGAAGAACCCAAAGGGCACACATGCTACTAAGGCACCTACACATCTGTCCTCAGCACCACAAGCCACATGCCGTCCACAAGCGCTGATGGCCACCCCACATGGGTGGCAGCGGTTGGCGTGTCCCTCAAAGCGGCGCTCACACCTGCAGAGGAAAAGAAAACACCAGGATAGAAACATGTAGTTAAATGTTGAACACAGATGGGGAGAAGGAGACCAATTAGCTTCTTCGCTCGCACACACAACGAACACACTGCCAGTGAAGGACGAGGCTCCTAAATGAAGATTGCGAAATGGTCAACAAAACTTCAAAACATTAAAAACAGTATTAAAAATAGTTTAGAAATTGTAAATTATTTAGAGCTGTAATTCAAAGACTTCTGGGAGGTGCTGCATTCTATCAAGGCAAGTTGAATTTCACAAATAACTCATTATAAAGGGCAATATCGAGCTGGCTGTGTCCACTGGGCTGGTCTCGACATTTCCATGCAAGGGGGCTCGGGGCCTTTGTGCCCATTCTAGTGGTTGGAAGACAGGGAAACACACACACAGCTCAGGTTGTCATCGTAGGCAGACACAGATGCTGTTGTCATGACGTTACATTACCGTCGGGTCAGTTACGACTCACAGCGACCCTATACAGGGTTTCCAGGGAGCGGCTGGTGGGTCAGCGCAGTGTTTATTGTATAGTGGCCCACTGGGAGTGCTGGCGTGCTGCCGTAGGATAGATAGGCACAGTAGGCAGGGCAGACAGGTAGGCAGGCAGATAAATCAGTAGCTGGTTCGTGGCTAGAAAGACAGACATCTACTGATAGAATGGTAGGTAGGTGGTAGACAGACAGACAGACAGACAGATAAGCAGATGGATTTGAAAGTGGTTAGTGCTGATGGTTACACAGCATTGTGCGTGTAATTATCGTCCCTGACTTATACAGTGAGACTGGTTACAATGGCAACCAGTGTATTCACCACAATAAAATAAACAGATTTTAAAATACACACTTTATTCCCTTAGGAAAGTCATTGCTATGGACAAAAGATTGGACACATAAGGTCATCATGAGTTGGAAGTGACTCGATGGCAACAACAGGCTGAGACCAGCCCAGTGGACATCACGACAAGACTTTCTCATCTATCTCTGCACAAGGATGAGCTGGAACTAAAGGAGGAGAAGACAAAACTCCAGGAAGAAGGTGCTGCTGGAAATGCTCCAAAGGCAGTGAGGACAGGACTCACATCTAGTGTAGACAGGAACATCTGGAGAAGGCTCAGATCAGGGAC
>NW_006408879.1:1069649-1071904 GCF_000296735.1 Chrysochloris asiatica
TCACGTCTAGTGTAGACAGGAACGTCTGAGAAGGTTCAGTCGCATGAGTGACTGGAGGCATCTAGAGTTAGGGGTGGCCTTCCTCTCCCTACAGCCTCAGAGCCACTGCCTGCCTGGGATCTCTGTCCTGTGTGACACACACATTGAGGACAGAGGTGCTGTGATCCTGCCCTTGCATATATGTAAATGACCTCACCGTCCCTCCATCCGTCTCTGTCAGACTGGCCAGTGTGGGCAGAGGAAGCATATCTTACCACGATGGTGAAAAGGGATGGAGTGAGTCAGAAATATTTAAATTGAAGCACTTTATGGGGAATATTAGGAAGGGCTCCCAGATGCTCCCTCTGGTTCCCACTCAGTGGTGATGACGGGACAGTTGGTTCTCACCTCAGAGTCCTCAGGTCCCACAGCTTGACACCGTCGCCTACAGCAGCAGTGAGGAAAAGGTTGTATGCCTCAGGCTCTTGGGCCGCAAAGGCTGATCCCTGTGGGGAAACCCCATAAGTATCAAAACTGATATGCTAGGAACATCTGTAAAGTCAAACTGAAAACAAATCATGTTTTTAAGTTATTGCTGCTATTGTTGTCATGTGTCATCGAGTCAGTTCCGAATCACAGCAACCCTACAGAGGGTTTCCTAGAAGAAGCTGGTGAGTTCGAAGTACTGGCCTTGTAGTTCAAACTGACCTTGCAGTCCTGTGTTGTTGTTGTTGTTGTTGTTAAGTGCCATCGAGTTGGTTCCAACCCCTAGTGACCCTGTATAGGGTTTCTTAGGAGCATCTGGTAAGCTTGAACTGTCGACCTTGTAGTTCAAACCAACACATTGCAGTCGAACACATTAACCCACAGTACCACACCAAGACTGCAGTACTTATCCTATAATATATTCCAAATTGAACCCTGAAAGCTTCCATACAATGTGATTAGTAGGGGTGCATTCTGTCCTTAAGAATACTTGCAAACTCAAGGGGAATCACCGATGTTGAAAGGTAAATCTCTACTAAGTGGTAAAGACCAGGTGACCAGGATGCCTACTGAAAGTGGAGACAATGATCCACAGTCAGTAAATGACCTCAAGGCGCCCTCAACAAAGTACTCAGAGTTTAGAGGTCAGTTACTCACTAGCCGTAAGACACACAGAGCTGGCCCTGTAATGACCAAGCATCAGAAACCATTTGTCACGTTAAGACCCAGGTCTGGTTTTATAATCGGAGAGTGGTCCATCTCTCTCTCCCATGCTGCTGTCAACACATCATGGGGAGTTAAACCACCCCAGTGAATGAACTGAATCCAATTCCTTCTCCAGAACCATTTGATACAAAAGGTGAATTCAGTGCAGTATGCTTCATATTGTGACGCACCTTCTTTCTATTTCAGCAGCACAAAATTAAAGACCATTTAATGAAGTCTTTTCATAAGCATTTATGCTTAAATATACACCAGAAGTGATTCTACACTGACACCAGGACATTACGGCCAAAGCAAGTTCAGTAACAACAGGCTAATATGTTCCGAGTCTTCACAAGCATTCGGAACAGTGTGCACTAACACCCCTAACAGCCTTACCCTCCCCACTCGCCTTTCAGTTTGCTGTACTGTGCTGGCTTGCATGTTGGTGCGATGCTGGATCTTAAATACCAAAGACCAGCAGCATGACCCATGGTGGACAGGTTTCAGCTGAGCTTCCAGACTAAGACAGACTAGGAAGAAGGGGAGGTGGGCCGCTTCTGAAAAGTTATTGCTGCTCCTGCTCCCATGGATCCCACAGTCGGGGATAACTCATAATCATCCTGCCCAGGGCTTCCGGCACTGTGATTCTTTATGGGGTACAAAGCCTCACCTCGCTCCCAAGAAACAGCTCGTGGATTTGAACTGCTGGCCTTGCGGTTAGCAGCCCAACTCGTAACCCACCACACTACCACCCACTGAAAATCTTTGGAGCAGCAACAGAACAGTGCCTGATGCAGTACCAGAAGATGAGCCCCTCTGCTTGCAAGGCAAATAGAACTGAGCAAGAGCTGCCACCTCCAAGTAGAGCTGTCAATAGTGGCACGGATAAAGCAGAGCTCTTAGGACATTCGATTGATGACGGGGCACAACTCAAAATGACAAGAAATAGCTGTAAACATCCACTGATAATCGCAACATGGAACGTACACAGCACGAATCTAGAGAAATTGGAAGGTGTCAAAAATGAAATGGAATGCATAAAGAATAATTTCCTAGGGATTAGTGAACCTAGGAAAAAGATAGCT
>NW_006408879.1:1073762-1074928 GCF_000296735.1 Chrysochloris asiatica
GTGAGTATTCCTCCAATCTGATTCCATGTTCTTCTTCATATAATCCAGATTCTCAGATTAATAGCCCTGCATACAGACTGAACAAGTACAGTGAAAGGATACAACCCTGCTACACAGTTTTCGTGGTTTTAAAATGTTCAGCATCCCTTTGTTCTGTTTGAATGACTTCCTCTTGGTCTATGTACAGGTTCCTCATGAGCACAATGGAATACCCATCCTTCATAATGTTGTCCACAGTATGTCATGATCCACACAGTGGAAAGTCTTTGCATAGTTAATAAAGCACCAGTAAACTGTAAATATCTTTCTGGTATTCTCTGGTTCCAGCCAAGATCCATCTGAAGCTAGCAATGATATCCCTCAATCCACATTTGCTTCTGAATCTGGCTTCAATTTCTGACAATTGTCTGTTGATATACTGTTGCAACCGTCTTTTAATTAAAAATTTACTCCCATGTGATACTATGATATTATTCCATGACTCTTACATTCTGTTGGATCACCTCTCTTTGGAATGGAAAAAAATGATGGATCTCTTCCAATCAGTTGGCCGGATAGCCATCTATCAAATTTCTTGGCATAGATGAATGAGCACCTTCAGTGCCGCATCATTTTGTTAAACATTTCAATTTGTAGCCCATCAGTTCCTGAAGCCTGGTTTTTCACCAAGGCTATCAGTGCAGCTTGGACGTCTTCATTCAGAACCATTGGTTCTTCGCCATATGCTACCTTTTGAATGGCTGAATATCGACCGTTTCTGTAATTATAGAGACTGCAAATTCCTTCCATTTTCTTTTGATGCTTTCTGTTCATTCAATATTTTACCTATTTGTTGTTAAGTGCCGTGGGGTTGGTCCCAACTCATAGCGACACTGTAAAGGGTTTCTGAGGAATGGCTGTTGGATTTGAACTGCTGACATTGCAGTTTAAACCAACATTGCATTTGAGTGCTTATCCTGTAGTGCCACACAGGGACTCCATTTACCCATAGATTCCTTTAATATTGTAAGTCCAACACTTGAATTTCTTTTTTAGTTCTTTAAGCTTGAGAAATGCTGAGTGTGTTCTTCCCTTTTGGTTTTCTCACTTGAGGTCTTTGCACATTTCATTATAATATTTGACTCTGTCTTGTAGCTACCCTATGAAATTTTCTGTTCTGTTCTTGT
>NW_006408879.1:1076649-1088080 GCF_000296735.1 Chrysochloris asiatica
GCAGACAGTACCCACTTGACCTGGCTTCAATGGCTGGATGATCAGAACTCATCTAGAAGAAGCAAGAAGAGGGGGTAAAAAGAGTAACCTGCTACAATTTGATGAACTTTACTTATACTTATGGACACAGTAGCTCAAAAAAGGGAACAAATCTTTACAGTGAGGATCACTCCCACCCTCTCGGTACAAAGGGTTGACAGGGATGGGCAACTTAGACATTGGGTACCCAAAGTGAGGGGGCTACAAAGGCAAGAAGTGACTAGCTTACAAGCTTTCAAGAGGGAGCCTAGTTCCAGACGGGGCAGAGGAAGGTAAAATCTCCACTGAATGGTTTCCAATCTGTTAGGACAGAGCTAATGAAAGGAGATGGGGATAAGACTCTTGTGGTACAATAGTGAATAATTGCTATCAGGACTTATTGTGAGGGTCGGAAATGTAAAGGTAGACATTTTGTAACAAAAGAAGAAGAGTGATTGATATTGCAGTCCAGGAGTGGAGGTCCCTGGGACCATCAAGTGAGAAGAGCAGAGAGCGGGACCCTACCCAGAGAAGCAGTGATGCCAGAGATGGAGGCAGAGACGATGATGTGAAGAGATGGAGCGGCTGGAGAATCTAGATACAGAGAGGGAGAGGGGCTGTGTGCTGACGGCAGGGGGGCAGGCCTGTGTGGTGTACCCTTTGGTTGTTTAATGATGTATGCAGGGGACTGTAATCATTGCAATGAAACAAAATGTGATAGGATGAATGTAAAACTGATATTCTCCCATGTAAGCCTACATACTTCACCATAAAAACTTTTTTTAAAAAAAATTTTTTTTTCAATGTCTTCTGACATTCATTTTGGTTTTTCTTTCTTTCCTTTTTAATGATCTTTTGCTTTCTTTCTGTATGGTGTTCTTGTGTGATCCCACACAACTCTTCTGGTCTTTGGTCGTTCGTGTCTAATGTATCAAATCTACTTGATGTGGTCCTAGATTCAGATGGGATATATTCAAGGTCATATTTTAGCTCTCCTAGACTTCTTTTTGGAGTCCTGGTATGGCGCTGTGGGCTAATGCACTAGACTGCAAAGCCATTTGAACTGCAAGGTTGGCAGATGAAGCTCACCAGCTGCTCCTTGGAAACCCTATACCGGGTCGCTATGGGTCGGAACTGACTGGCGGCACTCAAAAACAGACTTATTTTAGTTTTCTTCCACTTCAGTCTGAATTGTATATGTGGAACTGATGGTCTGTTCCACAGTCTTCCCCTAGCCTTGTTTTAGCTGATGATATGGAGCTTTTCCACCATCTCACCCTATAGATATAGTCAGTTTGATTCCTGTGTATTACACCTGGTGAGGTCCATGTGTATAGCCATCTTTTATATTTTTTTGTAAAAAGGTATTTACAACGAGAAAGTCATTGGTCTTATAAAATTCTATCATGTGATCTCCAGCATCATTTCTATCACCAAAATCATACTTTCCACCTACTGATCCTTCCTTTTTGTTTCCAACTTTTTTATTCCAATCACTAGTGATATCTCCATCTTGATTGCATGTTTGATCAATGTCAGACAGAATAAGTTGGCAGAATTCTTCAATTTCATCATCTCTGCACATTTAGTGATTGGCGTGCAAATTAGAATAATAGTGGTAGTAACTGGTTTTCCTTGAAGGTGAATGAATACTATCGTACCACAGCCAGCACTGCAATGCAAGATAGATCTTGAAAAGTTCTTTTTGACGATGAATGTGATGCGGCCTAGGATATTACTCTTCATGAGATCCAGTTAATTTTTAACAACTCCAAGTTTCCTAGATTTACACTTTATTGTTGTTGTTCTGTGCCATTGAGTCTGTTTCAACTCATAGCAGCCCTCTATAGGGTTTCTGAGGTGCAGCTGGTAAGTTTGAACCATGACCTTATGGTTGAAACTGACCTTGGGGTCCATTGCATTAATCCTGTTCTGATTATTAATGGATGTTTGCAGCTGTTTCTTCTCAATATGAGTTGTGCCCATGAGCAAATGAAGGTCCTAAAACCTTTACTCCATCTATGTCATTATGGTCAACTCTACTTTGAGGTGGCAACTTTTCCTCAGTTTTGAGTGACTTCCAACCTGAGGGTCTCATCTTCTGGCATTGTATCTGACAATGTTGCATTGCTGTTCATAAGTAACGAAACACTCAGAAGCAGTCTGCCTCTCATCCTTCTGTCTTAGTCTGGAAGCTCCGCGGAAACCTGTCCACCAGGGGTGACCCTGCTGGGATTTAATTACCGGTGGCATGCCTTCCAGCAGCACAACACCAAGCCACCACAGTACAACAAACTGACAGACGAGTGGTGGTTCACAAGTATATGTTGTTGAAAAAAGGTATTTGAAACGAAAAAGTCTTTGGTCTTACAAAATTCTACCATGCAAGCTGATATGAAACATCACTTCTATCACCTATTTTGCAATTATTGATCTTTCTTCTCTGTTACCAACTTTTGCATTTTAATCAGCAACAATTATCAATATATCTTGGTTACATGTTTGATCAATTTCAGGCTGAAGAAGTTGGTATAATTCTACAATTTCATCATCATTGGCTTGTGTGGTTGGTGTACAAATCTGAATAATATTGGTATTAACCGGTTTTACTTGTTGTTGTTAGGTGCCATAGAGTCGGTACTGACTCATAGCAATGCTATGCACAGCAGAAAGAAACACTGCCTGGTCCTGGGCCAACCTCACTATTGTTGCCATGCTTGAGCCCAGTGATGCTGCCACTTTACCAATCCATCTCACTGGGGGTCTTCCTCTTTTTCTCTGACCCTCCACCTTACTAAACATGATAGCCTTCTCCAGTGACTGGTCCCTCCTGCAATATGTCTGAAGTATGAGACACAAAGTTTGGCCATCCTGGCCTCCAAGGAGCACTCTGGCTGCACTTCTTCCAACACAGATCTGTTGGTTCTTTTGGCATCCCATGGCACTTTCAATATTCTCCTCCAACACCATAACTCAAAAGCATCAATTCTTCTACGGTCTTCCTTATTCACTACCCAGCTTTCACATGCATATGAAGTTATTAAATACTATGGCTTGGGTCAGGTGCACCTTAGTCCTCAAGTTGACATCTTTGCTCTTCAACACTTTAAAAAGGTCTTGTGCAACAGATTTGCCTAATGTAATACGTCCATCACTTGATTTCTTGACTGCTGCTTCTGTGAGTGTTGATAGTTGATCCAAGAAGAATGAAGTCCTTGATTCTTAATAAGAACGTTGTTAATTGGTCCAGTGGTGAGGATTTTTGTTTTCTTTACATTGAGATACAATCCATAATGAAGGCTGTGCTCTTTGATCTTCATCAGTAAGTATTTAAAGTCCTCTTCACTTTCAGCAAGCAAGGTTGTAGCATCTGCATATAGCAGGTTGTTCATGAGTCTTCCTCCAATCCCGATGCCATATTTTCTTTGTATTCTTTCACCATACTTACTCAACCTGTATGTTGAGCAAATAATCCGAGAAGGTGGGTTTTACTTGTAGGTGTTTAGCTATTATCCTATCAGACAGCATCGTACTTTAAGGTAGATTATTAAATGTTTTGTTTGACAATGAATGTGATGCCATTTCTCTTGAGTGTCATTCCTGGTATAATACACCATGACTGTCTGATTCAAAATGGCCAATACCAGTCTACTTCAGCTCACTCCTGCCTAGGATCATGACGATTATGCATTCCATTTCACTTTTGAAGACTTATTTTCCTCAACTCATACTTCATACATTTCATGTTCTGATTATTAATGGATGTTTACAGGTCCTCTTCCTCATTTTGAATTGTGCCCAATCAGCAAATAACCGTCCCAAAGGCTTTCCCCCATTTGTGTCATCATGGTCAACTCTACTTTGAGGCAGTAGCTCTTCCCCAGTCGTATTTTAAGTGCCTTTCAACCTGAGTGGCCCATCTTCTAGCACTTTAGCTGACAATGTTCTGCTGCAATTCCTAAGGTTTGCAATGTCCAAACAATCAAAAGCGTCCATCCTTCCTTCTTCCTAGTGTGTCTTAATCTATAAGCTCAGCTGAAACGTATCCACCACAGATGACTTTGCTGGTATTTTCAAAACAAGTGGCATAGCTTCCAGCATCACAGCAACACACAAGCCACCACAGTGTGACAAAATGAGAGATGAGTGGGGTAGGATTATGGTTGGATAGACAGACACACAGGTAGAATGGGTAGGTAGATAGGTAGAGAGAAGGTAGGTAGGTAGGTGAGTAAATCAAGAGAAATAGTTCTTGTTATTGGGTCCATTCCGAACCATCGCAACCACATAGAGGGTTCCCAAGGAGCAGCTGGTAGGTCTGAACAATTGACCTTGTGGTTGGAAGTGCCACTGTTGTTGTTAGGTGCCATGGAGTCGGTACTGACTCAGCAACCAGATACACAGCAGAATGAAATAGTGCCAGGTGCTGCGCCAATCTCACAATCATCGCCATCAGGCCCCTGCGGCTGCCAGTGTCCATCCATCTCACTGGGGTCTTCTTCCTCCTCTTCGTCTTGGACCCTCCACTTTACCAAATATGATAGCCTTCTCCAGGGTCTGGGCCCTCCTGATAATATGTCTGAAGTATAAGAGATGAAGTCTGACCATTCTAGCCCCCAAGGAGACTCTGGCTGCGCTTCTTCCCACACAAATCTGTTTATTCTTTTGGAAGCCCATGGTACTTTCAATAATCTCCTCCAACACCATAACTCAAATGCATCAATTCTTCTACAGTCTTCCTTATTCACTGTCCAACCTTCTCAAGCATACAAGGTTACTGAAATATCACGGCTTAGGTAGGCACACCTTAGTCCTCAAACTGACACCTTTGCTCTGCAATAGTTTAAAAAGGCCTTGTGCTACACATTTGCCTAATGCAATACATCGTTTGACTTCTTGACTGCTGCTTCCATGAGTGTTGATAGTTGATCTGAGCAAATGAAATCTTTGACAATTGCAATCTTTTCTCCATTTATATAAATGTTTATTGGTCCAGTGATGAGGGTTTTTTTCTTTACATTCAGATGTAACCCATACTGAAGGCTATGATCTTTGATCTTCATCAGTAAGTATTTTAAGTCCTCTTAGCTTTCAGCAAGCAAGTTTGTACCATCTACATATCACATGTTGTTAATGAGTCTTCCTCCAATCCTGATGCCACGTTTTTCTTCATATAATCAAGGTTCTTGAATCATTTACTCAGCATACAGATTGAATAAGTGTGGTGAAAGAATACAACCCTGTCACACACCTTTCTTAATTTTAAACCATTCAGGGTTCCCATATTCAGTTCAAACAACTGCTTCCTCATGAGCACAATGAAGTGTTCTGGAATACTCATTCTTCAATGTTGTCCATAGCTTGTCATGATCCACACAATCGAAAGCCTTTGCATAGTCAATAAAGCACAGGTAAACATCTTTCTGGTATTCTCCACTTCCAGCTAAGATCTATCTGACATCAGCAATGATATCACTCATTCCACATCCTCTTCTGAATCTGGCTTGAACCTCTGGAAGTTCTCTGTTAATATATTGTTGCAGCTGTTTTTATATTATCTTTAGTAAAACTTTGCTCACATGGAATATCAATAATATTGTCCAATGGTTTCTACATTCCCACTGGGTGTCCTCTCTTTGGAATGGGCACATAAATGGATCTCTTCCAGTCACTTGGCCTGGTAGCTGTCCTACAAATTTCTTGGCATAGATGAGTGAGTACCTCTTGTGCCACTATCAGTTTGTTGAAAGATTTCCATTTGTATTCCATCTAGTCCCGGTGCCTTGTTCTTTGTCAGTGCCTTCAATGCACCTTGAACTTCTTCCTTCAGGATCATTGGCTCTTAGATAGACAGGATAAACTAGCAGATATGTAGGAAGATGGATGATGATGACAGATGGAAGACAGACACAGAGACAGACAGCATCAACAGGCAAATAGATAGGGAAGTAGATGATAGGCAGACAGACAGACAGACAGGAAGGTAGATCATGATAATGAAGGCAACAGATAGATAGCTGATGGGTAGGAAGGCAGGAAGGTAGGCGAGCAGGTAAGAAGGACGATGGGCAGGTAGGGAGGTAACTGCTGTCCACTCCATCTTGTGGTGACCTCATTTAGGACAGTGAAACAATGACGGTCCTGCATTGTTTGCATGATTGCCAGCATGTTTGAGTCCATTGTTGCAACTACTGTGCCGTCCAGACTGCCCCGAGGGTCTCCCTGACCTCACTGACTCTCTACTTTACCAAACCTGATGACCTCCTTCCCAGACTGATCCCTCCTAATGGCGTGTCCAAATCAGGTGAGTCGGGCAGTGTTCTGTTGTGATCCACAGGTTTTCACTGATTGACTTTCAGAAGCACATCAGCAGGTCTTTCTTCCTGTTTTAGTCTGCAGACTCTCTGAGACCTGCCCACCCTGGGTGAGCCAGCTGGTATTTGGAATGCCGGTGGTACTGCTTCCAGCATCACAGCCACATGTGGTCCGCCCCAGCACACCACACAGACAGACCGCATGCTGAGACTAGCAAATAGCAGCGAAGGCACCACTGAGAGGGAGATGCACAGGCTTACACAGACTCCTGGTGGGGCACTGTGGGTAAGCACAAAGTCAGTGGTTCAAACCTACCAGCTGCTCCTTGGAAACCCTATTGGAATGGACTTGGCAGCATGGAAGAACACCGTGCACATATAACGGAAATGCATACGATGAATCAGATGCAAACGTGTCATGAGGAGGAAAAGCAAGTAGTCGAGGTGAACAGCATCCTGCAGGGGTTCAGCACACTAACCTCGAAGGCCGACGTGGGCAGGCTGTGAAAGGGGCAGGCTGCCCAGCAATACCTGCGTCCATCATCGCTTCCCCTCTTTCAGTGAGAAGGTGGCCGGCTCATCAGGCCAGCACCAAAGTAGCCACCACCAAGCAACTCATCGCCATGCTGGTGACCCCGAGTTGCAACACCTGATTTTTTTGTGTGATATTAACTATTTTACTTTTTTACAAAACTATTGAAACGTTTACCCACTTTTGAGTCTTTCCAGTTATCATTGTTGTGGTTGTTAAGTGCTGCTGAGTCAGTTCCAACCCACAACAACCTATATGGGGTCTCCAAGGGGTAGCTGGTGAGCTTGAACCGCTGACCTTGCGATTCAAACCAACTTCGCAGGCCAGAGCATGAACCCTGAGTGGCACCCCAGGACTTCAATACAAGACAGCTGTCCAGTGCCCCTACGTACCTCATCCAGAGACGGGGAAAAAGAAAAACAGCTGCTCAAGTCTGAAATCATAAAGGAAAAATCCCTAGAGGACATGATGGTTGGACACGTGAAGGGCCCACGAACACATGCGAGGACCTCCTGAGATGGATGGACAGAGACTGAAATGTAGTGACCACCCTGAGAGGACGCAGGACAGGGCACGGCTCCGCTCTGCTGCACACAAGGTCACCAAGAGTCTGACCGATGACAGTGCATGATCCTTAAATCACTACAGAGTTATGTATTTTCACCCTAAAAATAAAATCCTATTGTAACACAATTTAAAAGCATGAAAACAGGCCACCACTGCACTGTCTGGTGAGCGTGGCACCTTGTCAAGGCAGTAGTAACACTGTGTCCCACGTAACAACAGGCCCGTGGGAGTCATTCTCAGAAGAGACCACCGTGCCGCCGGTGAGCTGGGAGTCCCCAGAATGGCATCAGTGGAGTGGGACTCATCTGGTTGTCCTGGTGACTAAGCTGAAAAGAAACGAAAAGTGCCTGCTTGTATGTTTCTGGAAATGTGGCGTTGCTCGTGTGCTGGCTCAGAGGGCAGCCTGTGACTTGCAGGGTTCATATTGCTGCGGTTACTTTGGGCACTTGAATGTACATTGCATAACAAGAGAAACATCTAAGAGACATTTAAAAAAGCAAGAGATTCAACACAGTGTGCCCCCAGCCACCTCACTCCTCCTTCGCTCATTCCATTGTGTGCTATTCAGAGGTTTATTTCAGGAAGTAGGACCAGTCATTTTCCCATAAAAAACCTCAGAACTATTTTTCCAAACATGACACCTCCCATCCAAGAGCACACCACAAGCTCCACAACGTCACCATCCTGCCCCAAGGCCACGTGGACGCCAAGAACAGACACTCAGGGCTCTCAACAGCCAGACCAGACTTTGGAACCAACGGATCATGTGCTGACACCTCCGGAGATGGGACTGAGGCGAGCCATGCCCACGCCAGGTCTCGCCCCACCACCCCACTTGGGAGAGTGTCCTCAGCACCACCTGCAGGGCATGCCTCACATGCGAGGATGCACCTCAGACCACCCACCCTGGACCCTCATCCCTGCCACCGTCTGTCCCCCAGATACAGCTGCAAACAGGAGCCACAGCAGTAGGCGGCAAGCGAGGGGTCAGTGTGTACCCAGAGGCAGCGCAAAAGAAAGGCCCTCGTCATCTGCTTACCTAAGAGTAACAGCCAAGGACATGCGTGGGACCCAGTTCTCCTCGGACACAGATGGGGTGCACTGACTCAGGACGTATACCCAGGCTGTCAGCACCCCAAGTAACGAAGCCTCCCCGCCCAGTCCAGACCCAGCAGATCGGACATGGAACCTCGTCCCCAAGGCGGTGGGACATCAGCAGTGTGTCACTAGGAGACTGCAGCAGACGCCAACCAGGCTCCCCGGTGCTGTTTCTCCTTGTTTACCGAAATCTCAAGATAGCACTTTAAAGTCGGAAGAAACTGTTTATTTACAGATAATCTTTTTTAAAGCTCTTTCAATTTAAGAATACAGGAAAACAAAACCATTTAAAATCCCAAATAGCAATTTTATGGCATTATCTGCAAATGTTTTGTATAGGCCATCTCTGGCTATCTCGGAGTCCTTGTGTGGCACTGTAAGGTAAGCCCTGGACCACTAACCACAGGTCAGCAGTTCAAACCCAGCAACTACTTCTCAGAACCCCTATATATAGAGTTCCTGTGAGTTGGAACCGATTCAATGACAGTAAACGACCACCTCCACCCTGTGTTCCCTACTTTGAACAGCAATCAAGAGGGGCCAGTCCCTGGAGAAGGACATCATGTGTAGTAAAGTGGAGGGTCAGCGAGAAAGAGGGAGCTACTCAAGAAGACTGGTTGGCACCGTGGTGGCAGCAATGTGCTCAAACACAAGTGTGAGGTGGGCGAGGACGGGCAGTGCTTCGTTCTGTTGTGTGTCGGGTCACTATGAGTCAGAACCAACTGGACAACACCTGAAACCTCCTCATAAAAAGGCACTCTTCCCCCTCAAGGAATTCTTTAAAAAAAAAAAAAAAAAAAAGAGCTTTTCCTCTTGGTCATCTGTCTTCCTGTGACCCACAACCAAGGTCTGGACTTTACAAGAAACCCTACACATCAAGGGGTTAATTTGAATCAATGGTGCTCTGTGGAAAGACCCTTTCTGATTAGTAGAAAACTGGTAATTTGTGAAAATTCCGTAACAGGCATTAAAGTAAGGGTGTGTCCCAAATTCCTATCTGGGATTTCAAATGGTTTTATTTTCCTATATTCGTAAATTGAAAGAACTTTTTAAATGATTATCAGAAAATAAACAGTCTCTTCCGACTTTAAAGTGCTGTCTCGAGATTTCCAGTAAACAAGGAGAAACAGCACGGGGAGCCTGGTTGGCGTCTGCTGCGGTCTCCCAAGGGTCAATGCCCCCACAGACACCAGTAATGCAATGGGCTTCACAACGGTCGTGGAAAATCCTCTTTCCATTCTACTTTCTAAGACCACGTTGAAGCCCCTTGGTTTACCCTGGTGCTCTTGTGAACACACAAGCACAGATCACTGCGAACCCGCAGTAATTACTCAAACGTCAGCTGCCACGGAGTCAGCTCTGTAACATGGTGAACAACAGGAATAAATGTTGCCTGGTCATGACGGGTTATGGAGTGGACCACTGTGACCCACGGGTTTTTCACAATAATTCACCAGCTCTTTCTTCCTCATGTCTCTTAGTCTGGAAGACGCACTGGCAGGAAACCACCCGTCTGACCCTGCAACTCCCCTCAGCATAATTCACAGCAAACCCTAAATGCTGCCAGCCATCGGTCTTGGAGGTTAGACACAGACAGGAAAGCCACAGTAACAGCCCTGGGTCGGAGACGAGGAAGGCGCCCAGAGCTCGCCCAGCCATAGACATTACCAGGTCTGTGTTCATGACCAGAGGCGGTAGACGTGCTGAGGACAGGATTGGGTCTCCACTCCCGGCATCAGCAATGCAGCAAATCCCCAAACATGGTACGTTCACCCTGGGAGCTGAGGCAGCCCCCACTGAACACCCAACACCCATGGCTGTCCAGTGCCAGGGTCACATGGGACGTCCCCTTCTGTCCTACCCAGGGCCTCACCTGAGCCTCAACCTGGCCTGGGTCCCAGAGGAGGTTCTCCAGTGAGGGAGTGACGTCCGCCCTTCCTACACCTGCCTCAAAGGTCAAGGACGCCTTCACATGCTAACAACACACTGATGGCTTCCAAATCTAAGCCTGGACTGGCCTGGCTCCACTTTCCTGTCACCTCATTTATCATTAGGACACCTTTCCTGTGGGGATCCCTGCTCTGTCCTGTCCCAGAGGGGGGACCCTGCTCTGTCCTGTCCCACAGGGGGGACCCTGCTCTGTCCTGTCCCATGGGGGGACCCTACTCTGTCCTGTCCCACGGGGGGGACCCTGCTCTGTACTGTCCCATGGGGAGAACCCTGCTCTGTCCTGTCCCTGCTCTGAGCACTTCATAAAAGGAGCAAGTGCTCCTTCCTTCACGGAGCTCCTCCCATACCTCTCTATCATTTCACTTACAACACAAGCACAACTTGTGTTGGCAGTTCGAATCCACGTAGAGGTGCCTAAGATGACAGACTTGGCCACCTTCTTCTGAAAGCTCAGCCTTGGAACGCCACCAATTGGAATAAACTCCACAGCAAAAGACTGTTACAATATTGTGTCACTACAGGTGCAAACGGTGAGCCCGCTCAGTCTTTTACCCAGAGGCTGGAGTTCAAGTCCACCCCGAGGCAGCTCAAAGGAAAGGCCTGGTGATCTGGTTCTGAAAACTCAGCAATTTCAAACCCTGCGGCACACACCGTGTACATGAGTCAGGTGCTACGGCAAGTACAAGGGCAAAGATGAAACTGACGTTCTCCATGGACTGTAACCTGTCACCACATCAACAGATTCAACCGTTCCACAGTCAGGAAGGTGATGCGGGACCGGGGTACGCCTGAGTCAGAGCCGGGACAGCATCAACAACAAGCAAGCATACAAAATGTCATTTATTACAAGACAGGATTCAGGGAAAGCAAAACAAAATCAGCATTAGAGAGAGAGAGGGCAGACTCACTTAGGTGTATAACCCTAAAGGGAGAGAGGGCAGACTCACTTAGG
>NW_006408879.1:1088399-1094840 GCF_000296735.1 Chrysochloris asiatica
GTATAACCCTAAAGGGAGAGAGGGCAGACTCACTTAGGCGTATAACCCTAACGTATTTGCGATTCTGGTCGTATGACCGGGCTAGACCAGCCCCAACTCTCCTGCCTGTCAAAGGTGAAACACTAATTTGTACTTGTATTCATATATCTTAAAATTCAGGGTCTATACAAATCAGACTTCACTGTTCTATATAAAAATACAGGAGACTATTAGTTGTGTAAATGGATAAACAGTAGACTCCGAAACAGAGGATGGTGGTTCAAACCCACACAGAAGCACCTTGGAAGACAGGACTTCTGATAGTAACACCCTTGAAACCTGTGGAACTGTTCTGGTCTCACATGTCTGGTTACCATGAGCTGGAATCCACTGGTCAGAACTTCACAATAACACAACCCAAATACTAGCCATCAGGATCTCGTGGGCTGCATTTGGAAACATAAGAAATCATAAAACCTAAAAGATAAGACAGACATTTGGATAAGACAAGTATCCTAATGTCTATTTAAGGACTCACTTAACAAATTCATGTAAAAGTCCAGAAAAATAGAAAGTCTGTTCATCAATCCAATCTTGACTGATCTCACTATGAAACTGTAGTATAATATTGTGGCTACTTAGTTCCAAAGCAGTCTCCTTACCCTGGCCATGAAGTGACAAGGTGGGCTCCTCGTCCCCACAGCTCTTCCCAGAAGATTTCAACACACGGAATATTGTAAACAGCCACAGGTGACTGACTGTTTCCTATCTGAAGTCTGCTCTTTTAATAGCATCATAAAGAACCTACAAAACTCTTCAAAGAGATTCCAGCATTCAACCAGAGGACCTACTGCACAGTGTTTAAAAATATCTTGTTCCGTTTTTATGCAGTAAGATTCTGTACAAGCTAAGGGAGAGACAGAAAACCGGTGTCTCATCCACGCGACACTCTCCACAGTGTTAGCCTTCGACCATCAGCCTGTGGCAGTCCTCACCCATGAACCAAGCCCCTGACCCTGGGCCCATCCACTCAACACTGGACCCCTGACCCTGATCCTGGGCCCATCCACTCAACACTGGGCCCCTGACCCTAACCCTGGGCTCATCCACTCAACACTGGACCCCTGGCCCTGACACTGACCCCGACCCTGGGCCCATCCACTCAACACTGGACCCCTGACCCTGACCCTGGGCCCATCCACTCAATACTGGACCCCTGACTCCGACCCTAGGACCATCTGCTCATTGCTGGGCCCTGGGCCTGTGACCCTGACCCTGATCCTGTGCCCATCCACTCAACACTGGACCCCTAACTCTGACCCTAGGACCATCTGCTCATCACTGGGCCCTGGGCCCATCTGCCCATCACCAAGCCCTTGATCCTGGGCCCTGGGCCCAACTGCCCATTTCCAGGTGCCTCCATGGTAAAGGTGAAGTCAGACTGGCCCTTTGCCACTGCACCCTGAGAAGGGTCCTCCCCAGTCCCAACAGTTCCAGCTCCCACACATCCAGAAGAGGCATCAGCCCCAATCTGCTTCTGCGGAACTGAACTGCACACCCAGAATCTGTGCCTCTCGTCTCATCCAAGCTGGTTACGGAGCGGTGCATTACCAGCCACACCTACTCCAATGAGCCTAAACGTAGATGAAGCCTGGAAGAAGGTACTGACAGGAAAGATGGGGAAATCTGTCATCTCATAAGACTTCGCTTAGTGAAGCATGTGTGCAGCATTACACAGACTTTATGAAGCACCCTAAGACTCCTACTTGGAAGCCAGTCCAAATATATGGGAAATCACATTTACCCACACGCTGTGATGCTCTTTGGACATTGTTGTTGTTAAGTACCGAGTCGGGTCCGACTCATAACGACCCTGCCCAGGGTTTCCAAGGAGCAGCAGAGCTTGAAGTGCCGGTTCAAACTGGTCTTGTGGTCAAGTGCTTCTCCTATGGGCCTGCACCAGGACTCTCATCCATGGGCAGCAGCGGACAGTGAGGCGGACACTGCCCAGCCTTCACCCCATTCAATGGCACGTCTGTACTCAGCACCCCAGCTCCACCCCAACCAGCCAATCTAATCTACAGCCACAATACAGGACCAAGGAGAGCTGTGCTCTGGGGTTTCTGAGACCGAATCGTCACAGAAGCAGCCTGCCTCATCTTTCCTCTACAGAGCTGACCTTGCTTAACACACCGCAGCACCAGGGGTCCCTCCAGCTGCAAGCAGGCTATCAATTCACTCAGGCTGCTCCATTTGCTACTAACTCCTCTGTGTGACTGTTGTTCACTCCAAGTATGATTCTGCTTCGAAATATCCAAACCACCATCAAACTCCAAGTGAGAATGTAAAGTCTCAGAACAGATCCAGAGCCTCATCAGACACAAAAGCAAAAAAGTAAAATGAAATGACATCCAATCCGATACTACTGTATCTTCTAAGGTCAAACATCAGGGCTTGGAATGATTTAACAATCATGAAAGAGTTATTGTCTGGTGAGCACACAGTGATAAGAAGGGTTTGGACTTAGATGGAGGATGTGTTGAGAAACAATAGCTTCAGATTTTGATATTTTTGCTTAATAAAGGTTTCTATGATGTTATAACAATAAAAAAGAAAAATGATTGCATTGGTGTGGAGCTGTAGGATAAGCACTGGACCACTAACCCACCAGCCACTCCTCAGAAACCTACACAGGGTCTCTAGGAGTCGGAAAACAACTCCACGACCCTGAAGACCAACAACAAACTGAAACACCGGCTAATTTTATGAACGACGTGCACGGCATGGAAAAGTGACTCACTTTGTTCTGACAAATCTGATGAACCAGACGGGAATGGGCATCCGGGATCCGGGCCACACTGCAGCCCACGTTGAGGTCAAAAATTTCTAACGTCCTGTTTCGGTCTGCCGTCAGCACAGTATCTGAGGTGTTGGGTGAAGGGACCTTGCTTGGTAATCTGACCCAGGGAAACGCAGTTTGGGACTGAAAGGATACAGGAATAAAAGTCATTCACTGCTGACAAGCTGGTGATCTCCAGCTTCTCGGTCGTGAAGAGTCTGTGAGCTGGCTGGAACTTGCTCTTCTGTTGATATCTGGGAAAATACAAAGAAAAAGGGTCAATTTGATGGCAACGCTTCTGCGACAGCTAAAGAACCCTGCCTTCTTTGCCCAGAGGTGTACAGAGCTTTCTTAGACATATATTGGGTTCACACATCTGGGGAGGAGCCACAATTGGAGTCTTCCTTAAGACACTCACGTTGTCCTATAAAACAGCCAAAAAAATCTACTTATGAGAACACAAATTATCCCTCCTAAATTCTAGAATAATTACACGTACTTAAGGAGGCAGTCAACTGCCTAGCATTTACTCCATTGAAAACTATCCTCTCAGTGTCTGCTAAGGGCAACACAGGTCATCAAGGTTGGCTTAGAGAACATGTGGTCTCAACAATCCCTGCTGTTGACCTGGGTCAGCTGAGTGTGCACTGTAGTGAACAGAGATGGACTGTGTGTACACTGAGGCCAGGGTGTATGCACTATAATGAACAGAGACGGGGTGTGTGTACACTGAGGTAAGGGTGTATGCACTATAATGAACAGAGACGGGGTGTGTGTACACTGAGGTCAGGGTGTATGCACTGTAATGAACAGAGACGGGCTCTGTGTACTGAAGAGATGATGTATCAAGGAGAGGTACTGGAAGTGCAGGAATAATACAGACATTAAGAAGACTCAGAGGCTTTAGCGCCTGGGAGGATGCAGTCGCCCAGGACAGAAGAAGTGAGACACCTCAGGTAGGTTGCAAGGTGCTAGGCGAACCCCACTTGCAGGAGGTGGATCTGAAAAGGCCCTAGTCCATCCCAACAGCTCCCCTGTGGCTTGAAGCCTGCAGAGTACTCTGACATATGTACAGTCAGAAAGCCCGCCCAGCCTTGTTCACCATAATGGGCCATTTGGAACCACTCACACACCCACCATCGAGAGACAGAGGCACGAGCAGGGGTCTATGTCTGCTGGGCAGCATTTTATCACCGTTCTGATACACACACACAGATCCCACCGAGGTGATACACACACACAGATCAGCCCAAAGACATGCCAACACTCCAGCTACAATTACATGGGCCCACACACACACACACACAGAGATGCCCGAAGCACAAACCGCCCATCACAAGCGACGTGCCGCCCCAAGAAGAGGAAAGAGGGCGCTGCGGCATGGGTTGGCAGCCTTTCATTCTCTCTGCAACGTTTTTATTTCTTTAAAATATTTTCAGGACAAAGAACATTCACCAAAAGTGGAGGCATGGAGACAGGTGTGTATGTGAAAGATTTCATACACTTCACCTGGATTATCAATTTTAATTGTCCCTGTTAGCACCAGCTAAGTGCAATGTGCTCTATTCACACATCACAGTAACCCAGAAAGAAAGACAACACTGTGACCCTCTCCAGTCACGAAAACTATTCAGATGACCCAGAACCCAGTAACTCCACTCCCGCTGGTAATGTGGTGAGGTGCCGACATCATTCAACTTAGGATAACGTTTATAAATGTAAACACTCTGCCTATATGTAAGTCATTGGAATAGGAGGGGCCACCTACCTTTTTATCTCATCTTTGCAAGTGTCAATATGATACTTTAGTAGATGCAATTCTGGACCAGAGGCTAATAATATAAAAGTATCTACATAATAAAACTGTGCGGATTGTATCGGCTTAGAGAACATGTCTTTGCCCTGCAACAAAAAACAGTTATTGTTACCAATAAACATTAATAAGTCATTGTTGTCCTGAAGTACAATTCTTCTCAACACCCTGAATCTATTTGTTTTTAAAGTTTAAGTATGCTTGGGGTCCTGGTGTGGCGCTGTAGGATAAGCACTGGACTGCAAACTGCAAGGTCAGTTGTTCAAACCCACCAGTCGCTCCTCGGAAACCCAATGCATGGTTGCTACGAGTTGGAACAGACTCGACAGCACTTAACAACAAGAAAACAGGCATACTTAGAATATAACCCTTTCTGCCTACTGACCACTTCAGGAATCTAAGATTTTGCTCTGATCCATGATACTTTGAATTCCAGTCTTAGGAAGTCGAAAACTTTCCAGTAAACATATACAGTAACGAGGATTTTACGAATGCCCAAGTTTCTAGCCTAGTGATGCTTTCCAACCTCACACTCACATTCATTTCTCACAGCTAATCTCAAAATGGCAGAAGGAGTTGGTGCAATGACAGTACTGACCTTCCGTCTGGTGACCACCGCCACTTCTGACAAAGCCGCCTGAAGCTTCACTCTGTCTGTGTCCAGACTTCTCCGCTCACCAGCTCCTCATAGTGACAGCCCCACTGTGAGACTGTTCAGGGTAAGCACTGGCTTATTTGCACTTACTAATCTGGAGTGAACAATTTAATGCACCTCAAGGTCAGTTTGAATCACAAGATTGGAGGTTCTAACTCACCACCCACTCCTTGGAAACCCTATACATGGTTGCTATGGGTCGGAACCAACTCGACAGAACTTAACAACAAAATGATGAAACCGTCGTGAAACTGCACGTTCCAGATGAGTAAGGAAAGCCAAGTAAAGCTAGACTTGCAGACTGGATGTTACTCTGTTGCAGTTCAGAGGTTTGGGATTGAAAAGATGTTCTGATTCTGTAGAAAGAGCGTTGTGTCACTGGGAGGCAGACATGTGTCAACAATGCCCGCAAACAGAATCCTTCATGTAGTGAAAAAATGTAAAATCGTTCACTGCAGATTAATAAGTAAGCACAAGTGAGCCCATGCTTACCTCATTGTTGTTGTTGTTGTTAGGTGCCACCAAGTCAGAACCAACTCATAGCGACCTTATGCATAGCAGAACGAAACACTGCCCGATCCTGGGCCAACCTCACTACTGTTGCCACGCTTGAGTCCATTGATGCCGCCACTTGGCCAATTCATCTCATTGGGGGTCTTCCTCTTTTTCTCTGACCATCGACCTTACCAAACACGATATCCTTCTCCAGTGACTGGTCCCGCCTGACAGTATGTCCGAAGTATGAGAGACGAAGTTTGGCCATCTTGGCCTCCAAGGAACATGCTGGCTGCACTTCTTCCAAAATGAATCTATTGGTTCTTTTGGCAGCCCATGGCACTTTCAATATTCTCCTCCAACACCATTACTCAAATACATGAATTCTTCTACAGTCTTCCTTATTCACTATCTAGCTTTCACATGCATATGAGGTTATTGAAAATACCATAGGTTGGGTCAGACGCACCTTAGTCCTAAACTTACGTCTTTGCTCTTCAACACTTTAAAAAGGTTTTGATCAGCAGATTTGCCTAATGCAATACGTGCTTTGATTTCTTGACTGCTGTTTCCATGAGTGCTGATAGTTGATCCAAGAAGAATGAAGTCCTTGACAACTTCAATCTTTTCTCCATTGATAAGAATGTTGTTTATTGGTCC
>NW_006408879.1:1097806-1099056 GCF_000296735.1 Chrysochloris asiatica
GATTCATAACCACTATAATATCACATTAAACTAGTATTTTAAATTATTCAAGTATTTTAGTATTACTATCTTAGCTATTTTTAGGCCAAATCAAGGTCAGGGAATATTGATCTGTATGTATACACACGCCTACTTGTGTATATATGCACACACGTTTGAGGGTAAGCCAAAACGTCCACCTATTCAGGTTCCAGTTCACACATGAACACGTTTACTGCAAACAGAATGTGTTTAAGCAGGTCTCTGGCACCAGTGGATAGTTGCAGACAAGTTCTCTCGGTACTACCCTTGTTTTCCTCTCATTGCGTGGCCTTAAAAATAAAGTGTACCTTTTGTGCCATGGAAGAAAATAATTTTGGGGTTAGAGCTAGTATTAAACTTTTAATAAAACTAAATAGACATCTTCCCAAATTACTGAAGTTCTGACACAACTTTATGAGAATGCTGCACCATATAAAACAATTTTTAGATGGATCAAGCATTTTAAGGAAGGCCATGAAGACCTGAAAGATGACCCAAGATAGGTCAAATCATCAACCTCGATGAAGAAAGAAACGATGCTTGATGTTCAGGAGCTGATGGAAGAAGACCACAGAATGACCGTTGACGTTACAGGCACTGAAGTTGTGAGCCCACATGACTGGGCATTTTCAGTTTCACGTGAACATCTCAGCCACACCAAGCTTTCAGTTTGATGGGTGCCAAAACCGCTGCATGAAGATCAGCTAGCCAGCTCAGAGAGCTGGGCTTTCCATCGGTCCTTGAAGCAAGATTGAAGCTAATGAAGATGAATTTTGGAACAAATTCTAAGGAGGATGAGTTGTGGCTCACCAATACGATCTATATAGAAAACAAGAACTACCAAGGGGATCTGGAAGGCGACTTTAATTGAAAGCAGAGAGGTAAGCTCAGAAGGCCATTTGGGGGAACTCTAAGGGATAATCTTATTATGAAGAGTTTCAAGAAAATTACTTAGTGAGAAAAAGGCCAGGAAAGTTGTTGTTAGGTGCCGATGAGTCAGTTCCAACACACAGCAACCCTATGAACAACAGAAGGAAACCCTGCCCAGTCCTGCACCATCCTCACAGTTGTTGCGACACTTGAGTCCACTGCTGCTGCTACTGTGCCAACCCATCTCGTTGGGGGTCTTCCTCTTTTTGTTGACCCTCCATTTTACCAAGAATGATGTCCTTTTCCAAGGTCCTCCCCCAGAGAATGTGTCCAGAGTATGAGGACAAAGTCTCACCATC
>NW_006408879.1:1099976-1112368 GCF_000296735.1 Chrysochloris asiatica
GATATCCCTACTTCCACAGCCTCGTCTGAATCTGGCTTGAACCTCTGACAATGTATTGTAATAGTTTTTGAAATATCTTTAGCAAAAGTTTACCAGCACACAAATTAATGATATTGTCTGATGATGTTCACATTCCATTGGATCACCTCTCTTTGGAATAGGAACATATACAGCTCTCTTCCAATCAGTTGGCTAAGTAGCTGTCTTCAAATTTCGTGGTCTAGATGAGAGAGTGCCTCCAGTGCCTCCATTTGTATTCCATCAATTACCAGAGCTTTGTGCTTTGACAATGCCTTCAATGCACCTTGAACTTCCTCCTGCAGTACCATCGGCTCTTGATCATATGCTTCCTCTTGAAATGGTTGAACATCATCCATTTCTTTTTGGTACCATGACTATGTATTACCTCTTCTTGTGATGCTTTCTGCAACATTCAATATTTAGCACACAGAAGCCTTCAGTATTGCAAGTCAAAGCTTGAATGTTTCTCTTCATTCTTTCAGCTTAAGAAATCCTGAGCATGTTCTTTCCTTCGGTTTTCTAACTCTAAATCTTTGCACATTTCAATATAATACTTGACTTTGTCTTCTCATTCCTTTAAATTTTTTTCTGTTCCTCTCTTTTACCTTCTCATTTCTCCCTTTGCTTTAACATCTCTACCCTGGAAAGTAAGTTTCAGAGTCTCTTCCAACATGCATTTTGACCTTTTCTTTCTTTTTTGTCTTCTTAATGACCTTTTGCTTTCTTCCTGTCTGATGTTCTTGATGCCATCCCATTACTCTTCCAGTCTTCGGTCATTAGTGTCGAATGCATCAAATCTCTCCTTGAGATGATCTACAAACTCAGGTGGGAAATGTTCAAGGTCATATTTTGGCTCTCATGGATTTGTTTTCATTTTCTTCAGCTTCAGTCTGAACTTGCATATGAGTAATTAATGGTCTGCTCCACAGTCTGCCCCTGGCCTGGTTTTGCCTGATAATATGGAGCTTTTCCACCTTCTTTTTCCACAGATGTTGTCAATCTGACATCTGTGTATTCCATCTGGTGAGGCCCATGGGGATAGTTATGTTGTTTTAAAAGGGTATTTGCGATGAAGAAGTCATTGCTCTTGGGAAATTCTACCATGTGATCTCCAGCATCATTTCTATCACCAAGGCCATATTTTCAATGACTGATCCTTCCTCTTTGTTCCCAACCTTTGCATTCCAATCACCAGTAATTATCAATACATTTTGATTGTATGTTTCATCAATTTTATACTAAAAAAAGTTGGTAGAAATGTTCAATTTCATCAGCACTGGCTTCAATGGTTAGTGTGTAAATTTAAGTAATACTGGTATTCACTGCTCTTCCTTATTGTTAAGTACCACTGAGTTGGTTCCGACTCATAGCAACCCTGTAGAGGGTTTCCGAGGAGCAGCTGGTGAGACTGAACCACCGACCAACCTTGTGGTTTGAAGTACAGTGCTGATCCTACAGCACTACACCAGCAGTCCGATCTTCCTTATAGGTGTATGGCTAGTATCCAATTGCAGACAGCATTATATTTCAATACAGATCTTAAAATGTTTTTCTTGACAATGGACACAAAGCCATTTCTCTTGATCATTCCCGGCACAGTAAACCATATGATTGTCCAAATTACAATGGTCTATAACAATCCATTCCAACTCACTAATGCCTAGGATATCAATCTTTATGTGTTTCATTTCATTTTTGACAACTTAAAAATTTTCCTAGATTCATACTTACTACAATCCATGTTTTGAAGAATCATGGCTGTTCACAGCTGTTTCTCGTCATTTTGAGTTGTGCCCATCAGCAAATGAAGATCCCGAGAGCTTTGCTCCATTTGCATCACCACAGTCAACTCTGCTTTGAGGAGGCAGCTCTTCCCCAGTCGTGTCTTGAGAGGGTTCCAACCTGCGGGGCTCATCTTCTGGTACAACATCTGACAATATTCTGGTGCTGTTTATGTTTCAGTATTCAACATTCTGCTGCTATTTGACAGTGTTCCACTGCTAGTCATAAACAGGCTAAACATTCAGAAGTTATCCACCTCTCCTCCGTCCTAGTCTGTCTTAGTCTGACAGCTCAGCTGAAACTGTTCACCTGGGTATACTACACCCTGCTGGTATTTAAAATACAGGTGGCATAGCTTCCAGCATCACAGCGACATACAATCAGAGTACGACAGACTGACAGACAAATGGCAGTGAGTCAGTCTCAGATGCCAGAACTGCTGTTTTGACACGGTGACCCTTGAACCCTAGAAACTTCTCAGAGCAGGATCTGTTGCTGTTGCTGTCCAGGGTCGTCAGTTCTGACGTTAGCGACCCTGCTTAGGGTTTCCAAGGAGTGACGGGTGGGTTTGAACCACCGATCTTATGGCTAGCAGTCCAGTGCTTAGCCTACAGCAGTACATCAGGACTCCTGAGAAGGATTACAGAATCGTAAACATTGCCTTCAGACACACATCGACCTTGTTGTTGCCGCTCCTGTTGTTAATAATTAAGTGTCATTGAGTCAGTTCCAACTCAGGGACCCAGAATAGAATTTCCGGTAGGTTGAAACTGCTGACCTTGTGGTTCACAGTCCAGTGCTAATCCTACAGCGCCACATCAGGAGTCCTGTTTAGACCTAAAGGGAGGACAAGTCAAGAAACAATCGCCTCCCATTCTGATATTCTATTTAATAAAGGTTGCTGTGATTCTGTAGCAGTGGTTTTTGATTTACATTCATGTGTATACGTGTATGTTGTACATGTTTAACGTGTGTGTACATATGTGGGTATACACATATGTACGCTGCTGCTGTGTGGTGCAGTGAACTCTAACAGGTCTATTGTGGCCTTACTCTTTGTAATTCCCACCAAACGCTTCTTTTCGTAGTGGGTCTAAAGAACAGGGAATGAGAGAAGACACGGATAGGATGGCATTAGTCAGCTCGGACAGTAGCAGAATTCATTGTAATTGTCAACATTTTAAACTCTAGCGTGGTTATAAAATGAGCCATCTTAGAAGCTATGGGTGGGCGGAGATTTCATTCCCATCAAAGACAGGGAGCCAAAAGTAGAAGGCATCCTTTGGACCCCAATGTTCCTGCACATTGACCCTCCTCGACCCAGGGACAAAAGTCATGGTAGCATCAGAGGAGGGTCAGCGGTACACCAGCAGCAGAACCAAGAGCCTGAGCCTGCGGAACCAGGGAAGCTGAGTGACGCTGGGCAGGAGGCCTGCTTGTAGAGCGGGGCACCTCCAGGGACTTGAGTGGGGGGAACCGAGTTTGCTGACCCATGGAGCCCAGTTCCTTCAGGCTGAGGTTTATAGTGGAGGGATGTAGCCTGTGGGCATTCAGTAGCAGCTGACTGGGCCAACCCTGCCCTGAGCATTTCGGACCCCAAACTGTAACGTGTTAACTTCCCTAATAAACCCCATAACTCTGCAGAGACTGTCAGTGTGGCCACTGCAATGAGTTAGGGAACCTAGCTGAGTCCAAGGGGGGCTGTGGTACCACACGTTCTGCGGCATCGACTGACTCACAGGGACCCGTGAGTGTAGAGGAGAACAGCTGGCAGATTGCCAGGTCTGTGCTTTCCAAGACAACGCCAGGCGGGGCTGAGCAAATGACCCTTCTGCCACCCAGAGACTCTACATACATACATTAGCCTATAATAAAGCATTTTCTCAGTAAGAACTGTTAGTCCACTGAAGCCAAGAGCTGCTCAGACAATTCTGACGGCTCCTCGCCAGACACCCATGATTCCGTACCAGGAGCACCGTGTGTGCTGTGCCTCGGGTTGGCCACAGCCTCAGAGTTCCGTCCTGGGATGAGGAGACCAGCCACTCCCCACTGTGACTCCAGCTGACCGCACTCACTGGCCCATCGTGACCTGGAGGGACATAGAGGCAGCAGGCCCAGGCCTGACGTCAGGAGGGAATGCTAAGGGCTGGTCTCACCTAGCAGCTCCCTAGAATGCGCTCAGAACTGCATTTCTTAAGTGCATTTTCTTAAGTAATAAACAACCGATTTGGAACGCAGTGCAACTAGACCCCAGTGTAAAGGACTATGAGCTGTGACCAGTCAGGCATTGGGGGGGTGAGGGGAGACAGACCACAGAGGTGATGAAGTCAGAGGGGGGCCACAAAATGACAGCTGATGAAATCTTGTAAATATCCCTGTAGCTCATGGTGACAATGAAGACATTTTCCTAAGCCCAGCGCACATGTATTGATGTGCCTACAAGGCTCAAATTCTGCGGGTTTCCTTGTTCAGCCTTCTAAATGTGGTGCTGTGGGTTAATGCGCCAGACTGCAAAGCCTTTTGAACTGCAAGGTCCGTGGTTCAAGCTCACCAGCCGCCCCTCGGAAACGCTATACAGGGTCACTATGGGTCAGAACTGACTCAACAGCACTTAACAACAACAGTGCTCTAGGAGTCCTGGTGTGGTGCTGCGGGCTAATGTGCTGGACTGCAAAGTTGTTTGAACTGCAAGGTCCGTGGTTCAAGCTCACCAGCTGCCCCTCGGAAACCCTATACAGGGTCACTATGGGTCAGAACTGACTCGACAGCACTTAACAGTAGCTCTAGAGCATGAGCACTGGACTATGAGCCACAAGGCAGTGGTTCAAGCCCACCAGCCACTTCTTGGGAGAAAGATGAGGCTTTCTGCTCCTTGCAAACCCTACGCAGGGTCACCATGAGTCAAAATGACTCGACGGCACTTTACAGCAACAGCAATGTGGTCTCGTAAGTTCTGGTATCATGCTATAGGATAAGCACTGGGCTACAAGCCACAAGGTCAGCAGTTCAAACCCACCAGTTGACAGGGTCTCTCTAAGTCAAAACCGACTCTCCAGCACTTAACAGCCACATCCGGTCAAGTAAACTGACTCTCCGGCACTGGACAAAAACAACAACGTGCTCTGATCAGAGGTGTCATTATCGTCAATTAAAACGACACTTAGAATTGTGAACTTTCATCTCCACACACTATGACGGCACACTCGTGTTGGTGGTGGTGGTGTTTCCATAGTCACTAATTTTGTCTAATTTTCTGGTGTTTCAGCTACAATATTGTGGTAATTAGTGCTCGTACATCTGTATCAGAAACTTTTTTGAGAATGAAGTCATCATTACAGGAAAAGAATGAAAAAATCAAGAAAAAAGCTTCTACTCAGGTACTGATAATAAAACGAATCATGCTGTGCTTCAGGGTAGGTTTTACCATCCAATGTTGCTGTCAGGATTCATATAATTTAAGAAATCCTACATTTAACCAGTGTATTTCACCTCACATACTATGGGATTAAATGATAATACAGTTATATGTAAAGTATTGATCATGTGATTTCCATAACTGTAAAGACCACACAGGGTGGCATGTGACCTTCTCTGGCTCCACAAGTGGGGAGGGGGTGAATGAACCAGCATCAGCCCCAGGCCACTCCCTATGGGGCTGGATCCAGCCATGCCTGCAGCCTCCAGCCTTCCTGAACTGTGATGTCAGACAGCCGCCTACCCACAGCACGCTGGGTTCGGAAATGTATGACAACAGTCCAGAGACCTCAGAAAGCAGGCCCCCGGTAATGGGGTTTGGAGATGTGAGCAGACTGCAGCTCAAGATTCAAAATGCCCATAGTGAGCTGATTCAGTCTGGACACACGTACCCTCAGGAAGGCCTCTCTCTGGCTCTTGGCCTCAGCCCTGCTCAGGCAATGTCACAAAGCACCTTTTGTTGTTGTTGTTAAGTGCCACGGCATAGGCTCCGACTCATAATGACCCTTTACAGGGCTTCTGAGGAGCAGCTGGTGAGCTTGAACCGCTGACCTTTAGGGCTGCCAATAAATGCCCAGAGGGCACTCCATTCTGCCACAGTCCTGAGCACAAAGGCACGCAGCTCTGCCTGCCCCGTGGGCTGGGAAGCACACCGCTCTGCCTGGTGCTCTGGGTGTCACACCATCTCCTGGATCCAGGAGGTCAGCACACAGTCGCCTCTGTAGCTAGGACGTGCTCCCCTCCTGGCTCTCCTGTCCTGATGGCAGGGATGGTCACATTAAGCAACCCCCAGGTTACAGTTCCAAACTTCTGCCATCACAATGAAGTCTGTTCACAATCATCCACAACTGAATCCTATGATCCCATCGGCATCTTCTCCCACCTTCTCATACCCAGACCCATCAGAAAAGAAGAAATACATTCAGTCACCATGGTCCCAAGGAGTCCTGGTGGCACAGTGGATTACAAACTGGGTCAGCAGTTCAAATCTATCAGTCTCTCCAGAGGAAGGAGGTGAGGCTTTCGGCTCCCATAAAAATTCACAGCCCCAGAACCCCTATACAGGGTTGCAGTGAGTCGGAACCGAATCAGTGGGACACAGCCACCACCACCACCACCACCACCACGGTCTCACTCCACTGTTTGGTGGGAGTTACAAAGACTATGGCTACCAGACCCATATTAAGGAATTCACCACAGCGCAGTAACTAAACGGAGAAACTGATGGTTTAAAACAGGAGGCTGACTATCTTAAAAAGCTGGAAGTAGAAATACCATAAAAAGTTAGAAATAGCAATCTCTTGTTGTTGTTGTTGTTGTTGTCGTTGTTGTTAGGTGCCATTAAGTCGGTACCAACTCAGTGAATGAACAAAACATTGCCCGGTCCTGGGCCAACCTCACAATTGTTGCCATACTTGAGTCCATTGATGCTGCCACTTTGCCAATCCATCTCGTTGGGGGGTCTTCCTCTTTTCTCTGACCCTCCACCTTACCAAACATGATATCCATCTCCAGTGACTGGTCCCTCCTGACAATATGTACAAAGTATGAGAGACAAAGTCTGGCCAATCCTGGCCTCCAAGGAGCACTCTGGCTGCACTTCTTCCAACACAGATCTATTGGTTCTCTTGGCAGCCCATGGCACTTTCAATATTCTCCTCTAACACTGTAACTCAAATGCATCAATTCTTCTACAAAATTCCTTATTCACTGTCCAGCTTTCACATGCATATGAGGTTATTGAAAATACCATGGCTTGGGTCAGGCGCACCTTAGTCCTCAAGCTGACATCTCTGCTCTTCAAAACTTGCAGAAGTTCTTGTGCAGCAGATTTGCCCAATGCAAGGAATCCCTTGCTTGGTATAAATTCTAAAGAAATGAGAGCTGCAACACAAACAGATATATGTACACCCACGTTGATGAAGGCAGTGTTTATAATAGTAAAAAGATAGAAAGGCCCAAGTGCCCATCAGTGGAAGAATGGGTAAACAAATTATGGTCCCTAAACACAGTGAAATACTGTGCAAGGTTAAAGACCAATGATGAATCTGTTAGACACCCCATGACATGCACAAACCTGGAGAACTTATGCTAAGGGAAATGACTCAATCACAAAAGGACAAATAGTGTGTAAGTCCACTACTATAAATATTTGTCAAGAAAAGGTTTTCACACTACCAGGAGGGGATGAGAAAGGGAGAGCAAATCACTGGCTAGATGGTAAACACAGGTCAACCTGGGTGAAGGGGAAGACAATAAACAACATGAGAGAGGACAACAAAGCATGATGGAGCCAGGGAAGACACTGGGCAGAGTGCAAACATCAAAGGCAATGGAGGTAAACACTGTTATGTCCACGGTCCTGCAATGACTGTGGCCTGTGTGTGGACGCACGGTTAGACACACAGTCTGAACGGGAGTGGGAGGGGAAGTGGGACTATAGCCCCAGGTAGAGGCACATTGGACAGAGGATATTTCCGCATTGACATTTACGTGTGCTGCAAACGTACCCACGAATGGAGCATAGAAAGGACACAGTTATGAAAACTTTACCAAACTCCTTGAGGGAATGAACGCCTGGGAGTGGGACTCAGCACCACAGTCTCAGGGACAGCAAGACCAGGTGGCATAATGGAGTCCTCGAAGACAATACTCTACACCCTACTTCAGTGAGTAGTGACTGTGCTCTTAGGAGCTCATGAGAAGCCATCTAAGGTGCAACTTTCTATCTCTCCCTTTCCAGAGCAAAAGAGTGGGAGGAAAATAAAAGTCCCATGGAAACAGTTAGTCCAGTGAGCTAACGGATCAAGCAAACATCAGCGTCCATCACCCTGAGACCAGGAAGAATCAGCTGGTGCCCACCTACCACTACCGACTGGTCCGAAACAGATCACCAGAGGAGGTCCTAGACAGAGCAGGAGAAGAATGGTAGGACAAAAGTCAAAATCATAAAGAAGAGCAGACTTACTGGCCAGACAGAAACTACTGGAACCCTGAAAACGAAAAAGGTGGCCCTCAGCCACCCTTCAGGCCTGTTAACAACAGACAAGTCTATAAAAAGAACACCACCACTCCTTAGACTAACCAACCATTTCAGATCAAAAGGGCAGTACTGACCCAAGGACAAACTCAGAAGGGATCGGAAAGGAGGGTCACGATGAGCCGGACCCGACTCGACAGCACCTCACAACAATAACAAACTGCAAGATAATACATTTTGGTTTGTTTTTAAAAAATGAAGTAAGTGAAATACTATATTTCTTGATACATATTCAGAAATATAACTGAAATCTTAATTCCTTTTGTAAAATTCTAGTCTTTAAAGTGTCTATAGAAATTATGTCTTGCAAGTACATATCTGGTGTTATTGAAATTTACAGCATTTAAGTTCGATTTACAGTTTTAAAAAAATAGTGACCCATTAAAATTTAAATGTGATTGTTGTTGTTGTTGTTGTTGTTTTGTGCTGTAGAGTTGGTGCCGACTCATAGCGACCCTGCACAGGGAGGGTTTCCGAGGCTGTCAATCTTTACGGGAGCAGAAAGCCTCATCTTTCTCCCACGGAACCGCTGGTAGTTTCGAACTGCCGACCGTGAGATTAGCAGCCTGAATCGTACTGGCATATCCAGTAGTTTTACATTTTGTTTTTCAGATATTGCTAAATTATCTTTTAATAGTTTACAAATACACTCTCTATCATACTATAAGGAATGCGTAAGTCAAAGAGGCCAAGAGGAGGCCAGGCAAAGGAGAGCAAGCGAGGCGAGAATGAAATCACTGCAAACATTTCCTGGCCAGTGCCCCAGTCCATGCAAAGCCTGGCCAATGAGAAGGGTCCATCACTGGGGCTGCTCGTCACTCTCCAGCTGACAGCTGCCTCTCCGGCTGCCGGCACGCATCTGCAGAAGAGCAGAAAGTGGCAACAGCCAAGTTTGAAGAGAAGAGTGTGCTCAGAGCGGCTCTAGCCACAGAATTCGGAGATGAGTGGCATGTAGGGGGAAGACATCGGTGACGTTTTGTGTGGTGTTTCCTTCTGGGTGATACCTGTTTCAGATCATCTCCAGGCTGAAATCCTCCAAAGGGGAGGTGCTTCCTTCCAGAGTAGCAGCTAAGGGAGCTGAGCGCCAGCTTTCAGAAGAGGGGCGAGGAGATCCTGAGGCCATGGACCGTCTACTCCGTGGTCACCGAGAACTCACCTGCCTGTACTGCCGACGGGTGGGAGCTGAACCTGAAAGCACATTCCCATGAGGCACCTGGCTAACACTGTTTTCAAGGCACTGCCTTGAAAGGAGGAGCTCGCTGAGGCTGCAGGTGATGGCCATGGAGAGGGGAAAGCGGACAGACAGCTGCACAGACGGTCTGAGAGCATACCTTCTGTGGCCACAAGAAAGACGAAGCTTTGCTGTAAAAAGAAAACTTTCCTGAACCGACTGAGAGAGCCCTCAGGAGAGGAAAGTGGAGCTCACGCAAACTGAAAGGTCAGGCTCTTATCTTGAAGCAAAAACTCAGAACGACTCTAAAGTGCGCTCGCAAGTCACGTAAATGGGAAGCTTGCCATGGCCAGAGAGTTTGCGAAGTACTGTGGGATCACGTTCGACATCACCCTGAGAAAGGTTCAGATAGGCACAAATCAACAACAGGAAAACTGACGAGCAACAGGACTTCCTATGAGTTTCCCTAGGAATAAAGCTGCCGACCTCAGCTCTGGCATTCTGGGAAGTGATGGACAGGACATACGATGTACCCAGCTCAAGGCTACGATGTGCCCAGGTCCACGGCAGGGGCCAGCCATGCTCCAGGAGAAACACACGAAAGGCATTTTGAATAGACGCATGGCTCATTCACCCAGCTTGCACAGCCAGCACTCTTCTGAAAATGCGTCATGTGGGGCAGTTATTTTAAACTCTTAAGACAACGGTTTCTTCCTTTGCAGCTTCCAGCCATGAATGGGATGTGCCCACTGAACATGCTGGAGTGCTCATGAAAGACAACGACCACAATGCTGGGATGTATCCGCTGACCATGCTCATGAAGGACAATGACCACAATGCTGGGATGCATCCGCTGACCATGCTCATGAAGGACAACGACCACAATGCTGGGATGCATCCGCTGACCATGCTCATGAAGAACAATGACCACAATGCTGGGATGTATCCGCTGACCATGCTCATGAAGGACAAGGACCACAGTGCTGGGATGTGTCCGCTGACCATGCTCATGAAGGACAACGACCACAATGCTGGGATGCATCCGCTGACCATGCTCATGAAGGACAATGACCACAATGCTGGGATGTATCCGCTGACCATGCTCATGAAGGACAACGACCACAATGCTGGGATGTATCCGCTGGCCATGCTCATGAAGGACAATGACCACAATGCTGGAATGTCATCATACTGCACTTAGGCCGGGTTAAGAACATGCAGGTGCCATTAGGTCACTTCGATAGGTTTGTGGTGCTAATAAAGCTTTGTGACCCACACGGAACTGTGCACAGAGCAGAGGAGGACACAGTCTTCCACCTGCCGTCTGGGTTTTCTGTGCTACCCAGACTTCTGAGGTGAGGTACTACAGGAAGTTAACCTTACATTGCAGTGCTTACAGACCCAGGGCTTAACTCTCAACAGGGTGGGGAACAGCTGTCACCGCATGGAACCTGTCATTGAGCAGGGGCTTTCCAATCCGATGAGTACTGAACCAGAATCCAGAGAAGAGCCAGCTTCAAGGAGGTGGCAGGGGAGCGGAAGCAGGCAGGCCATGCTGGGTCCACTCAGCAAGAAGAAACGAAGAGGCCGGGCCTTGAGTGTGCTGATGACTTGCATCCGGAACTCCAGATCAGATCAAGAGCCACCAAGGAGGTCAAAGCCAAATCTGAGCTGTTCAGAGTCTGATCTTTTCCACGGAAGAGTTACAGGACTCCAGCCCAAAACTGGCTACTTTCTATGATGACGTATACGACAGTGAACGTTTAAGAGAAACAACAAAGCATAGAAGACACCTGAAAGCCACCGAGATGGAAGTGGAGGAAGCCAGAGATTGGACATCAGTAGATGTTTTGACACTCGTAGCTGAATGAGACGCCATAAAATCTCTCCCAACTCTTTCACTGGCCTGAAATGATTTCTAATGATCACTGTTGTGGCTCCATGGGAGAGGAGCTTCACAAAGCTGAAACTCATTGAACTATTTGTGATCCACCATGGGACCTGAGCTCTGGTAGCGTAGTGGTTACGAATCGGGCTGCGAACCGGAAGGTCAGCAGTTCGAAACTACCAGCCGCTCCGCAGGAGAAAGATGAGGCGTTCTGCTCCCGTAAAGATTTACAGCCTCGGAAACCCTATTCAGGGTCGCTATGGGTTGAAACCGACTTGACGGCACTTAACAACAACAACAACAACAACATGGGACCTGACAGTCTGAACAACAGGGCGAAGAATGGGAATTCCAGAACACGTGATTGTGATCATGAGGAACCTGTTCATAGAGCGAGAGGCGGTCATCAGGACAGAACAAGGGGACACTGGACGGTTTAGAATCAGGCAAGGTAGGAAAGGATCCTCTCACCACACTTCCTCAATCTGCACGCTAAGCAAGTAATCGGAGACACTGGATTATATAAAGAAGGACATGGCACCAAGATTGGAGGAAGATTCATTAACAATGTGAAAAGAAAAGCAAACAGGACTTGAAATACTGACTGATGAAAATCAAAGTCTACAGCTATCAGTTTAGACTGAACCTCAATGTAAGGAAAACAAAAATCCTCACAAATGGATCAATATATAGAGTCCTAGTGTGGCTGTATACAATACTCACGTAACTACTAACCACAAGGTCAGCAGTTCAAACCCACCAATTGCACTCTGGAAACGATATCGTTGTTGTTGTTTGTTGTTGTTGGCTGTTGTTTGTTGTTGTTGTTAGGTGCCATCAAGTCGCTACCAACTCATAGCGACCTTATGCACAGCAGAACGAAACACGGCATGATCCTGGGCCAACCTCAGGATCCATGAGTCCATCGATGCTGCCACTTGGCCAATCCATCTCATTGGGGGTCTTCCTCTTTTTCTCTGACCCTCCATCTTACCAAACATGATATCCTTCTCCAG
>NW_006408879.1:1112468-1117533 GCF_000296735.1 Chrysochloris asiatica
GATGCTGTCACTTTGCCAACACATCTCGCTGGGGGTCTTCTTCCTCTTTTTCTCTGACCCTCCATCTTACCAAACATGATATCCTTCTCCAGTGACTGGTCCCTCCTGACAATATGTCTGAAGTATGAGAGACGAAGTCTGGCCCTCCTGGAATTCAGTTCCAACTCACAGCAACCCTACGGCCAACACAGCACAGCACTGTCCAGCCCTGCAGCACCCTCACAATCCTTGTTATGCTGGAGTCCACTGTGCCAATACATCTTGTTGGTTCCCCACTTTATCACTGACCCACCAACTATACCAAGCATAATGTCTTTCTGCGGATAACATGTCCAAAGTGTGAGAGACATACTCTCCCCATCTTGGCTTCTAAGAAGCATTTTGGCCGTTATTTTTCTGGCACAAATTTGGATTCTTCTGACTGTCCATGGTACTTTTAATGCTCTCCTCCAACAACATAATTCAAATGCATCGATTCTTCTATGGTCTTCCTTATTCACTGTACAATTTTCACAAGCATATGAGGCTACCGAAAATAACCTGGCTTGGGTCAAGTGCCCCTTAGTCTTCAAACTGACATCATCACTCTTGAACACTTTAAAGAGGTCTTGGGCAGCATATCTGCCTAATGCAATAGATCGTTTGATTTCTTGACTGCTCTTTCCATGAGTGTTCATAGTGGATCTAAGCAAAATGAAGTCTTTGACAACTGCAATCATTTCTCCATTTATCATGAAGCTATTTATTGGTCAAGTGATGAGGATTTTTGTTTTGTTTACATTCAGGTGCAACCTATATTGAAGGATGGGTGCTTAGATCTTCATCAGTAAATATTTTAAGTCCTCTTGGCTGTCAACAAGCAAGGCTGTTACTATTTATTATTTACATATTGCAGGTTGTTCATGAGTCTTCCTCCAGTCCTAAGGCCACTTTCTTCTTCATATAATCCAGCTTCTTGGATTATCTATTCAGCATGCAGACAGAATATAGTGAAATAACTCAACCCTGGCACACCTTTCTCAATTTTGAACTGTTCCGTGTCCTGCTGTTCTGTTTGAATAACTGCCACTTGGCCTATGTACAGGTTCCTCATGAATACAATGAAGTGTTCTGGACTAACTCCTTCTCGATGTTTTCCATAGCTTGTCATGATGCACAGTCAAAAACCTCTGCATAGCCAATGCAGCACAGATATGCTCTGCTTTCAGCCAAGACCCACCTGATGTCAGCATTTATATCCCTCATTATACAGCCTCATCTGAATCTAGTTTGAACCTGTGGCAGTTCTCGGTCAATGTCCTGTTGCAGTCATTTTTTAAATTATCTTAAGCAAAACTTTACTTGCACGTGACATTAATGATATTGTCCGATGACTTCCACATTCGGTTGGGTCACCTCTCTTTGGAATGGGCACAAATGTGGATCTCGTCTAGTCATTTGGCCAGGTCACCAGCTGTCCCCCAAATTTCTTGGCATAAATGAGTGAGTGCCACTAATGCTGCATCACCTTGCTGAAGATTTCAATTGTCTTCCATCAGTTCCCAGAGCCGCGTTCTTTGCCAATGCCTTCAGGCCACCGGGAGCTGCTTCCTGCAGTAGGACTGGCTCATGATCACATGCTTCCTCTTGAAGTCTTAGGACAGCAACCATTTCTTTTTAGTACAGTGACTCTGCGTATTCCTTACATCTTACTGATGGTAGCATCCTTATTCAATATTTTGACCATTTGCTGTCTGTTGTTAAGTGCACTTAAGTCGGTTCCAACTCATACTGGCCCTGTATAGGGTTTCCAAAGAACAGCTGGTAAGTTTGAACCGCTGACCTTGCGCCTCAAACCGGACTTTGCAGTCCAGCACATTAACCCACGGTGCCACACCAGAATCCTTCAATATTTCAAGTCGAGGCTTGAATTTTTTCTTTAGTTCTTTCAACTTGAGAACTGCTGCGTGTGCTCTTCCCTTTTGGTTTTGTAACTCCCAGTCTTTGCACATTTCATTAAAATACTTGACTTTGTCTTCTTGAGCTGCCCTTGGAAGTTTTCTGTTCAGTTCTTGTACCTCCTCATTTCTTCCATTTGCTTTAGGATCTCGACACTGGAGAGCAAGTTTCAGAGTTTCTGCTGACAAACATATTGATCTTTCTTGTATTCTTAATGACTTTTATTCTCTTCATGTATGATGTTCCTAATGTCATCAGACATATCTTCTGGTCTTAGGTCCTAAGTGTCTAATGCATCAAACCCGTTCTTAACATGGTCTCTAAAATCAAGTGGGATACATTCAAGGTCATAGTTTGTCTCTAGTGGACTTGTTTTAATTTCTTCAGCCTCAGCCTGAACTTGCACATGAGGTAATGGTGGTCTGTTCTATGGTCAGCCCCTGGCCTTGTTCTGGCTGATGATCCTGAGCTTTTCAACCATCTCTTCCCACACATATAGTCAATTTTAAAGTCTTCACTAGAGCAGAAAACCCCATCTTTCTCTCACGGAGCAACTGGTGGGCTCGAACCATGGACCTTGTGGTTCACAGTCCAGTTCTTATCATATGGAGCCACCTCACTCCTGAGTAAGTTATTGGATTGCAGAATTCTATCATGCAATCTCCAGCATCGTTTCGATCACCAGGGCCTTATTCTCCAACTACCTTTGCATTCCAATCTCCAGTTGTTATCAATATATCTTGATTACACGGTTGACCAATTTCAGACTGAAAAAGTTAGTAGAATTCTTCACTTTCAGCTTCACTGGCTTTAGTGGTTGGTGTGTAAATTTGAATAATAGCTGTATTAACTGGAAATGTTCTTTTTGATGACGAATGTGACACCATTCCTCTCCAATTTGTCACTCTGGTATAGTAAACTATATGATTGTCAAATTCAAAATCACCAGTACCAGCCCATTTCAGCTCACTAATGACTAGGGTACAATTTTTTTTGCGTTCCATTTCATTTTTGACAGCTTCCAATTTTCGTACATTTATACTTCGTGCCTTCCATGTTCTGATTATTAAGAGATGTTTGTAGCTGTTTCTCCTTGTTTTAAGTTGTGCCCCATCCAGCAAATGAAGGTCCTGAAAGCTTTACCCCATGTGTATCATCACCATCAATTCTACTTTGAGAAGGCAGCTCTTCCCTAATTATATTTTGAGTGTCTTCCAACCTGCGGGGCTCATCTTCCTGTATTATATCTTATATATATACATATATTCATCAGGTTTCAATGTTCAATAACCTGCTGCTACCTGCTAGTCACAAGGCTCTCCGTGGCTAAACATTCCCTAGAAGTCGGCTTCCTTCTCCCTAGTTTGTCTCAGTCTGGAAGCTCAGCTGAAACTCGCTCATCCTAGGTGGCCCTGCTGGTATTCAAAACACCGGTGGCACTCCTTCCACCATGACAGCAACATACAAGCCACACAGCAAGACAGGCTGACAGAGACGTGCTGGTGGCAATCCTAGACAGGAAACTGAATGGATGTCAAGAACTGCCATTCCATTCCATGATAAACAGAAATTATCACGTATGACTAACACACGTACAAAACCATTACTGAGACTCTCTGTGTTCTGGTACGGGTTCTGGTATGGGTGGGGTGACACCAGGAGCTACACTAGGGACACCAGCCCCAGAGACGTCTACAACCTGCCAATGGTTTTCCATGTGAAAGGAGACGTCAGCGCTCATACTTTGGATGTTATCAGGAGGCACCCGTCCCTGGAAAAGGACATCATGCTTGATTAAATGGAGGGTCAGCGGAAAAAGAGGAAGACCCCAACAAGAAGGACTGACGCAGTGACAGCAGCAATGGGCTCAGGTGTATCAAGGACTGTGAGGACGGTGTGGGTGGGCAGTGCTTCATTCTGTTGTGTTTGGGGCCCCTGTAGTTCAGAACCAACTGTGCAGTGCTTAACAACATGACAACATGTGAAGGCCGTATGCATCTGGAAGTGTATATTTTAGGAGAAAATGATACAGTATTATCAACAATGTCATCATCGCTTATCAGGACTTGAAAGAACTGTTGTTCTTCTAACACACTAAGAGTAGACTGAGAGTCCCTCCCTCACAGTCCCTGTCTCACCTGTGGTTAATACCATAAAGGACAAGCCCCCTGCCCTATTAGGAGAATTCTCCAGAGACACTGTCCCTTCCTTCCTTCTTGGTTTCAGCATAGGAATTACCCCAGGAAAGTTACAAGTCAGAGGATGCCTCAAAGTGCATCCCTGCCTTACTTGTAGGGCAGCCAACAGCGTCCCACTCCCTGTTGGTCTCTGAGCAGCAAAGTATCTAAATAGCTCTGCTGCCCTCTCGTGGAAGCGTCTGGTAGTTCCAGCAACAGAGCTGGGAACTCAGGAGGGACTGCTAGGCTAACAGTTAGGTCCAAGAGGCTTCCCGGAAACAGTGCTTGTCATCAAACAGCTCTGGATGCTGCCACGGAGCGTCAACACCACCATGAGTCCATCGCGCATGCCAACATACGTGCTCTGGAATCGGGGATGAGGCGTTCCACACGGCATCGTTATATATGGCTCCAGGAATGCCGACAGGGAGCCCACGGGGCCATGGAAGGAGCTGGACTTGGGGCTCATTCTGCTCAGGCCTTCCTAGAGCCGGACCTTGGCAATCACCATGATCAGCAACTGGGGGCTCACTACGCTGGCGTGTCAAACCATCAGGCCACAGACATCTCACCCACATGCGTGTCAAAGCATCATGCCGCAAGATGCCTCATCCATAGGAGTGTGGAACAACTATTATACCACAAGACACCCATCCCCGTGCAGCGTGGGTGGAATGAGATCCTAGGTCAGAGGAGCGGGAAAGGAGCTGCCATCACATGATTCTCCTCATCAGCTGAACTGTGCACGACTCAGCAGCTGACACAACCTCTCCTGGGCCTCCTAGTCTTCCAGCAGCCGCCCACTATGGCGCTCTGAGAGTGTCTGTGCTGCTGACGGGGTGGGCGTGGGTAAAGTCCTGGTGATAATGTCACGGCAGAGCAATGCTGTCCCCAACAACACAGGTGTCCTATATTAGACCCCCCAAACTCTGCTTCCAGACACACATGAG
>NW_006408879.1:1122323-1134298 GCF_000296735.1 Chrysochloris asiatica
GAGCTACAGAGTCGGTACCAACTCACACCAACATCATGCACAACAGAACGAAACTGCCTGGTCCGATGACTTGCTACACTTGAGCCGTTTACTGCGGCCACTGTGCCAATCCATCTTCTGCTTTTGGCTGATCCTCCACTTCACCAAACATGATGTTGGTAAAATTCTTTTAGCATCACTGGCTTTAGTGGTTGGTACATAAACTTGAATAACAGTTTGTTGTTGTGAAATGCCATCAAGTAGGTTCCGACCCACAGTGACCCTGTATAGGGTTTCCGAGGAGCGGCTGGTGAGTTTGAACTGCCGACCTTGCAGTTCAAACCAACCACGTGGTCACGTGCTACTTCAAGGCAGATCTGCATCTGTTCTTTTTGATGATGAATGCAACAGTACTCCTCTTCAGTTTGCCGTTCCCGTCACAGGAAAACACGTGGTTGTCAGATTCCAGATGGCCCACGGCACTCAATTTCCGCTCACTAATGCCTAGGAAGTTAATCTTTATGCATTCCATTTCATTTTTGACAACTTTCAATTTTTCTAGATTTATACTTTGTACATTCCATGTTCCAATTTCTTCTCATTTTGAGTTGTACCCCATCAGCAAATGAAGGTCCTGAAAGCTTTAGTCCATTCATGTCATCATGGTCTACTCTACTCTGAGGAGGCAGCTCTTCCCCAGTCCTATTTTGAGTGCCTTCCAACGTGAGGGGCTCGTTTTCCAGCACTGTAGCTGACACTATTCTGGTGCTCTTCATCATGTTTCAATAGTCAGTAGTCTGGTGCTATCTCTTGATAGGGTTTTCCGTGACTATTATTCAAAAGTAGTCTGTCTGTCTCTCCTTCTTCCTAGTCTGTCTTTGGCTGGAAGCTCATCTGAAACCTGTCCACCATGGATGACCCCACTGGTATTTAAAATACCGGTGGCATAGCTCCCAGCGTGACAGTAACATACATGTCACCAACAGTATGACAAACTGACAGACAAGTGGTAGTCAAAAGGTTTGAAGAATGTTATTCTTAAATACCAATGCATGTCTCTAACTGCTTAAATTTATTACGATGATCTACAGTTAATTTTTAGAACTTCAAAATTACACCACCAATTCGGAGCTCAGGATGAAAAACTGTTGTTAGTCTCAACACCAGGCAATTCTAAGAAAATGCTGAAAATCTGGACACCAGGCAATTCTAGGGAAAAAAACGCTGTTGGTCTAGACCCCAGGCATTCCGGTGTAAGGGGCACTGAGGTGAAACTATCAGTAGCCTGGAGTCCTACTCGCAGAATCCCAAGTGCAGGATTCTGGCCCCTCCAAGCCTCAGTGACAAAGAAAATGGAGAAAACTTGGTATCGTGCCAGGTAAGTGGATCTAACAGCCAACCCTGCCTACTTAAACCTCGAAAACAGCTACTAAATCTCTAGATTTCTGGCTCATCCCTTGAGCTAAAGAGAACAGGAGGAACACCCAGAGCGGAGACAGAAACTTCCACCCCATTGTTGTTGTTGTGAAGTGCCATCGAGTCAGGTTCTGACCCATAGTGACCCTGCATACAGTTTCTAAGGAGCAGCTGGTGAGCTTGAACCCCAGGCCTCCCGGTTCCAGCCGACTTTGCAGTCCTGCACATTAACCCCTAGCGTCACCCCAAGGCTGTACTACCACTGCGTGAGTGGATCTCAAAAAGAAGGTCGATCATCACCAAGCCGAGCAGCCCCACCCCTCTCAGACACTTCCTGGTGGGTTTAGAGAAAGAGGACTTCCTAGAAAGGTGTTTTTACTGCCTTTTATCCTTTAGATAGCGTCTCTGAAAACAAACAATTGGCTTTTCTCCTATAATTCAAAAAGGAAAAATACCTTTGTGCTTTGAAAATGTAAAACTTGTAGCTAACTCAGGGACATCTGGTGTGGAGCTGTAGGATCAGCACTGGACTACAAACCACAAGGTCAGCAGTTCAAACTCACCGGCTGCTCCTTGGAAACCCTATTCAGGGCCACTATGAGTCAGAACCAACTTGATGGCACTTAACAACAACAAACTGACTCAAGTCATCAATATTTACTTGTCAGTTAACACAAAAAAGGTCTTCAGCTAATAAACTACTTTAAAGTGCTACAGAGAGGCCTTGGTCTAACTTCATACAGGCACAGAAACTAACTCCATACGGGCCTCCATCATGCCTGCTGCCATGACTCCTGAACACAAGTGTTCCACTCCACGAGGGACGCCTCAGGAGCAGAACTTTCAGCTGATGGCCACAGGTGAACCCCCTGAAGGGCTGCATCTGTCCTAGCTAAGAGTTTCGCTTGGGTCAGGCGCACCTTAGTCCTCAAGCTGACATCTTTGCTCTTGAACACTTTCAAGAGGTCTTGTGAAGCAGATTTGCCTGATGTAATACATGTTCAATTTCTTGACTGCTGCTTCCATGAGTGTTGGATTGTGTATCCAAGTAAAATGAAGTCCTTTGACAACTTCCATATTTTCTCCATTTATAATGATGTTGTTTATTGGTCCACTTGTAAAAATTGTTGTTTTATCTTTGCATTGAATTACAATTCATACTAAACATAGCAGCCTTTGATTTTCATCAGCAAATGCTTCACCTTATCTTTGCCTTCAGCAAGCAAGGTTGTGTCAACTGTATATTGCAGGTTGTTAATGAGTCTTCTTGCAATCTTGAGACCACGTTCTTCTTCATATCGTCTCAGATTGTAAGCTCTGCATACAGACTCAATAAGTAAGATGCAAAGATACACCCCTGACACACACTTCCTCTGATTTTAAACTACTCAGTGTCCCCTTGTTCTGTTCAGATGGCTGCCTCTTGGTCTAGGTCCAGGTTCCTCATGAGCACAATGAAGTGTTCTGGAATATCCATTCTTCACATAGTCACCCATAGTTTGTTAAGATCCACGCAGTCAAATGCCTCTGCAGAGTTAATAAAACACAAGTAAACATCTTTCTGGTAGTCTCTGCATTCAGCCAAGATCCATCTGACACCCCTCGTTCCGTGTCCTCATCTGAAACCGGTTTGAACCTCGGGCAGTTCCCTGTCAATGTACTGTTGCAGCCAATTTTTAACTACATTTAGCAAAGTATTCCTTGTGTCTGTATGCTAGGACTGATACTGTCTAATGACTTCCACATTCTCTTGGGTCACCTTTCCAATCAGCTGGCCAGGTAGCTGTCTTCCAAATGCCTTGGCTTACACAAGTAAGTGCTTCCATCACTGCATCCGTGTGTTGGAACATTTCAATTTGCATTGTCAGTTCCTGGAGCCTTGCTTGTCACCAGTGCCTTCAGTGAAGCTTGGATTTCTCCCTTCAGTCCCATCAGCTCTTGAGCATATGCTACCTCCTCGAATGGCTGGATGTTGACCAGTTCTTCTTGGCACAGTGACTGTGTCTAGTCCGTCCCTCCCCTTTTATGCTTTCTGCATCACTCAATAATTTGCCCTTAGAATCCTTCAATATTTCAGGTTGAGGCTTGAATTTCCCTCAGTTCTCTCAGCTTGAGAAACACTGAGCTGAGCATACTCTTCCCTTCAGGTTTCCATCTCATTTTGACTCATGGCCTATAAGCAAACTAAGGTCCTGTAAGCTTTGCTCCACCCACGTCATTCCGGTCAACTCTTCCTTCCCCAGTCGCTTTACGAGTGCCTTCCACCGATATTAGAAGCCCTTCTTCCAGCACTGTATCAGGTAATAGTCCCCTGCTATTCCTCAGGTTCTCAGAGGCTACTCCCTCAGAAGTGGACCACCTACTCCTTGTTGAAAGTCTTTTCTGAGTCTGGAAGCGCCACTGAAAGCTGTCCACCATGGATCACCCTGTTAGTATCTGAAACACCAGTGACAGAGCTTCCAGCATTCCAGCGACATGAAGCCACCACAGTGTGACACACTGACAGTCAGTCAGGCAAAAGCCGATTATATATGCGTATGAGATTCAATCTGCTCGTTTCCCTAAGAACTCGGCCATGATGTGTAGGGTGCCTGCCCTGAAAGTGTCTGTAACTGGGGTCTCATTCCTCCCACAATTCAGTGCAATCTGCTTCACTGTCTCCCCAGTTCCCACCTTGACTCTACCCTGCTGCTATTTTGAAGGAAGCAAAAGTGGCCTTTGCCATCAATGACCATGATCAGGGTGAGGCCCGTCCCTAAATTCACGCCAACGAAAACGCAGATATACTTCACCGAGAAAAGCCGCTGGGACTCCAGTGAGGCTGGCATCCATGACGAGCAGTAAATGGTTGGCTAAGCCACAGGCCAGCCGCCGACCATCACCTGTGTAAGAAAGACGTTGAGAAATCTCACTAACTGGCACACGGCTCATAGATGGTACTTACTCAAGGCTCCTTTTCTGAGACACTGAGACAGTCGGAAATAAGAAGGTGGTAAGATGAACCTTTCCAAGCACTAACCAACTAAACTGAGGGGCCCTCCCGTGTGCCAACTCTGAAGGCTGTCTTTTGGCCTCTCCCCAGGCCTGTGGTGCTGTTCGTAATTTACAGAAGATGATGTAAAGATGGGAGAGGAGGGAGGGATCGACCCCGAAGCAGCTGAAAGACCAGGCACGTCACCTCGATATGACTGAGCGGCCCGGGGTCTCGGTACCTAGCTTTTCAGAGGCATAACCAGCTGAGCATTGACATTTCAAACATTTCCCTAAAATACAATAAAAATAAATCACACACAGAACCTGTGCTATTGAATCATGAGCATCTGTAACAAGAAATACATGTCCTAATCTATAAAACTTAGCCTGTTGTTGTTGTTAAGTGCCGTGGGGTGGGTTCCCACTCAGAGCGGCCCTGTATAGGGTTTCTGAGGCTGTGTCTGAAGGGTTTCTGAAGGGTTTACAGGAGCAGAAAGCCGCGTCTTTCTCCTGTGCAGCGGCTGGAGGGCTCCACCATCAACCTTGTGATATGTAGTCCAGTGTTTATTCTACGGACCCACTGCACTTCTCTTACTCCACAGTATTTTATGCCATTTGCCTAATTTAGCCTAGCAAATATCAAAAAGATATTTATTTTTCTGACAATCTATAAAATGAATGTCCCCAAATTATTTTAAATCACCTAGAGTTATACAGAAAATAAAGACGTTTAGCAGGGTGATCAGTAATGGTCATCTTAGGCAACTGACATCAAATCCTCTGGAGAAAGAGAAGCTCTGGAGAGGCAGGGGCTGGCCTCGGGCAGGACGCGACACAGGGCCTGGCTTCAAACCAGGCCAGTGCCCACCAGCATGGCGGTCTCAGAAGCAGACACAATGTTCCCTCCTGAGAGAAGAGTTCCAGGGTTAGAAGTTTCCAGAAGAGAATGAAGATGCCATCACAAGTGTCCAAGCTTCTCAAGCATCACTCAGAAAAGACACCCAGGCTCCAGGAAAGAAGCCTGCAGGGGGCAGAGGTCAGCCCTGTGGCAGGTGCACTGCCCACGTGACCTCACCCGGGAGCAGATAAGAGCTTTCTGCTGACCAGGAATGCCTGTCCTCCATCAGCCTCCCAGGTCAGCGTCCAAGCAGGCCCACCTGGAAGCAGACAGAGAGCTAGCCAAGGTCAGTTTAGATCTTGCTGTCTGTGGGAAGACATAGAGGGTCCCTGGTAGTGCAGTCATTTAAGCACTGGGCTGCTAACTGAAAGGTAATCAGTTCAAACTCACTGAGCAAAACGTGGCAGTCTGCTTCTGGAAAGACTTGCGCCCTTGGAAGCCTACAGAGCAGCTCTACCGTGTCCTACAGGGTCACTGGGAGCCAGAATAGACTCAAAGGAAGTGGGTTTGGGTGGGGGTGGGGGTAGGGGTAGGGCTGGGGGCTGGCCATAAGCAAGCAAGTCCCAGTTGCAAAATAGTAGTCATTAATCTAGACCCACACAATGCCATGTGACTTGAAGAAACCAAGATGCTAACACATTCTCAGTAACTGTGAACAGACAAAAAGACTCTTGGGCACAGAAGTGTCCCGGTTCCTGGGTTAGGGGGTGTACCTGAGTACTGCAGACAGCACACTGTGGTCGGTTTCGGGGCCACAGCCATCTGCCCACAGAGGCGGGCTGGCAGGGAGCTCGCCACAGGATAGTCCTTCCTATAAGGAACACCAGAAAGAACCAAGATCAACAGAAGTGACACCAAGCTACCAAGGAAGTGGACTTCCTCTAATGAACTTGCAAACGGAGGAGCTTTCAAAAGTTCACAGCAAAATTCCATTATCTTTCAACTCCACGTTTCCATGAACTTTTTGAAGCTCCTCTGTATGTGTACATCTGATGAAACCCTTACTTTCAGACCATGAAATAACTTTTTTAAATAGATGATTCCATATATATTTTAAACACAAAACAGTAAAATATTCTGTTTTATAACGAACCGACGGGCCCACTGTGATGACTTGGGGACAGGCCTTACCCAGGAGGAAAGACATTTTACCTGCCAATTCCACATTCTTCTCTGATTATTTGCTCAGCATACAGACTGAGGGAGTCGGGTGCTTGTCATAACTCTAACTACTCAAATCAGCAGCAAGGGGCTCGTATTTACTACAAAAGTGCCCACTAACCCAGTTTCTCAACTGAGTAGGGTAGAGGAATAAGGGACCCAGCCCAACAGGAGGGATGAGTGACTGAGTGACGTGCCCACCGAAGGGCTGGGGTCTGCCCACTGCTGGCCTCAGTTAGCAGCAACCATCCGCCAGGGTGGAGAGCAACAGACTGCAGGCAGAAAAGCATCAGTAAATGTGGTTAAACTGGAGTTGGGTTGAAGTGAAAATTTTATGTTAGTTGTTGTTAGGTGCCATGGAGTCAGTTCAAACTCAACAAGCTATGGACAACAGGACAGAGAACACTGCCCAGTCCTACACCATCTTCACAAGCGTTGCCATAAGTGAGCCCATTTTAGCAGCCACTGTGTCAATCCACGGTGAGGGGCTTCCTCTTTTTTGCTGAACCTCGACTTTACCAAAAAATTAAAGCATGATGTCTTTCTCTAGGGACTGTTCCAAAGCATATGAGAAGTTCCACCATTTGTCCAAAGCATATGAGAAGTTCCACCATTCTCCCTGTACTTTTTCCAAAACAGATTTGTTTATTCTTCTGGCAATTCATAGCAAATTGAATATTCTTAGCCAATACTGTAATTCAAAGGCATCGATTCTTCAATCTTCTTGATTCATAGTTCACCTTTCACTGTCTATAAGGTGATTAAAAATACCAGGTTCAGGTCAAGCTCACCTTAGTTCTCAAAGTGACATCTTGGATCATTAATGATTTAAGGAAGTCTCGGTAATTTTTTTAGTGAGTGCAACACTACGATTTCTTGACTGCGGCATATATGGGTATTGATTGGGGATCCATGAAAAATGAAATCCTGGACTTCAATATTTTCTACCCTTACCATGACGCTGGTTATTGCTTCAGGTGTGAGGATTTCTGTTTTCTTTACAGTGAGGGACAATCAATACTGAAGGCTGTGGTCTTTGATCCTTAAAAGCAAGTGCTTCAAGTCCTCTTCATTTTCCTCAAGCAAGGTGTACCTTCTGCTCATAGCAAGTTGTTCATGAGTCTTCCTCTAACTCTGATGCCATCCAGCTACTCTGGTTACTTGCTCAGCATACAGACTGAACAAGTATGGTGAAAGGATCAACCCCGACGCATACCTTTCCTGACTTTAAACCATGCAACTTTCCCGTTCTGCTGGAGGAACTATTTCTTGGTCTATGGACAGGTTTCACAGGAGCACAAACAAGTGTCCTAAAATTCCCATTCTTCACAGTGCGATCCATTGTGATGAACCACAACTGAATGCCTCTGCATAGTTAATAAAACACAGACAGACAACTTTCTGGTATTCTCTGCTTCCGGCCAACATCCATCTGATATTAGCAATGATATTCCTTGTTTCAGATCCTCTTGTGAATTCACCTTGAGTTTCTGGAAGTTCCCTGCTGCAACCATTTAATTATCTTTAGCAAAATGTTACTTAATTTCCACATTCCATTGGATTGTCTCTACAGAATAGACATAACACGAATCTCTCCAAGCTGGTTGGCCAAGTGACTGTTTTCCAAATGTCTTGACATTCATTCACAAGTGAGTGCATACAGCTTTGCATTTGTTTGTTGAAATATCTCAATTGGTATTCTGTTGATTCCTGGAGACTTTCAGTGTACATTGAACTTCTTCCTTTAATAACAAGCATTCTTGATAACATGCTACTCGTGAAAACGGATGGATGCTACCCAATTCTTGTTGGAACACTGACTGTGATACCTTCCATCTTCGCGTGATGCTTCGTGCATCTTTCAATGTTGTTAAGTCACTTCCTACTCATAGCAACCCTGGATAGGGTTTCCAAAAAGCGGTTGGTGGGTATGAACCATGATGCTTTTGGTTAGCAGTCCAGGGATTATCCTACAACACCACATCACGGGTTCATCATTCAAGAGTCTGTTCATTGTTAAGTGCCATTGAGTTGGACAGAAGCGGAACACTTCCCGGTCCTGCACCAACCTCACAATCATTACCACCTTTCTGCCCATTGCTGCTGCCACTGTGCCAATACATTTCATTGGAGGTCTTCCTCTCTTTCTCCAACCCTCCACTTCACCAAACATGATATCCTTCTCCAAGGAATGGTCCCTCCTGACAATATATCCAAAGTATGAGAGACAAAGTCTGGCCATCCTGGCTTCCAAGGAGCACTCTGGCTGTACTTTTTCCAACACCGATATGTTTGTTCTTTTGGCAGCCCACCGTATTTTCAATATTTTCCTCCAACACCATAACTCAAAAACATCAATTCTTCTACGGTCTTCCTTATTTACTGTCCAACTTTCGCATGCATATGAGGTTACTGAAAATACGATGGCTTGGAAAACCTTAGTCCTCAAACTGACATCTTTGTTCTTTGACACTTTAAAGAGGTCTTGTTCAGCAGATGTGCCTAATGCAATATGTTGTTTGATTTCTTGACTGCTGCTTCCATGAATGTTGATGATTGATTCAAGCAAAATGAAATCTTTGACTATTTCAATCTTTGCTCAATTTATCATGGCTGGCTAGCTGTGTGCCATGGAGTTGGTTCCGACTCATAGTGACCCTGTACAGGATTTCCCAGGCTGTAAATCTTCATGGGAGCAGAACGCCTCATCTATCTCCCACGAAGTAGTTGGTAGTTTTGAACTGCTAACCTTGCGGTTTGCAGCCCGATTCGTAACCACTACACTACCAGAGCTCCAATTTATCAGGATGATATTTATTGGTCCAGTGGTAAGGATTTTTGTTTTCTTTACATTGAGATGTAACCCGGACCGAAGGCTGCGGTCTTGATCTTGATCAGTAAGTACTGCAAGTCTTCTTCACTTTGTTCCCTTGTTCTGTTCAAACAAGTGCCTGTTGGTCTACGTAGAGGTTCCTCAAGAGCAGAATTAAGTGTTCCTGAATACTCATTCACCGCAAGGCAGTCCGTAGCTTGTCATGATCCACACAACCCAAAGCCTTGCGTAGTCAATAAAGCACAGGTAAGCATCTTTCTGGTATTGTTTTCAGCCAAGATCCATCTTATGTCAGTAATGTTATCTCTCATTCCACATCCTCTTCTGAATCCAACTTGAACCTCTGGAAGTTCTCTGTCAATGTATGGATGCAGCGTTTTTTAATTATCTTCAGCAAAATTTTGCTTGCATGGGATATTAAGGATGTTGCCTGATGACTTCCACATTTCATTCAGTCACCACTCTTTGGAATGGGTACAAATATAGATCTCTTCCAGTCAGTTGGCCAGGTAGCTGTCCTCCAAATTTCTTGACATACACAAGTGGGCATCTCTAGTGCTGCATCAGTCTGTTGAAACATTTCAATTAATACCCTGTCAGTCCCTGAAGGCTTCTTTTTTGCCAATGCCTTCAGTGTTGATTGGACTTCTTCCTCAGTACCTCTAGTTCTTGATCATGTGGTACCTCTTGAAATGACTGAACACTGACAAGTTCTTTTTGGTACAGTGACTCTGTGTATTCTTTCAATCTTCTTTTGAGGATTCCAGCATCATAAACATGTTGCCCAAAGAATCCTTCAGCATTGCAATCTGAGGCTTGAATTTTTTCTTCAATTCTTTCAAACTGACAATTACTGATTATGTTCTTCCCTTTGGGTTTTCTAAGTCCAGGGCTTTGTATATTTCATTATAATACTTGAGTCTTCTCGAGCTACCCTTCTGTTCAGCTTCTTGACTTCCTCGTTTCTTCCAGTTGCTTTAGCTTCCCTATGTTCAAGAGCAAGTTTCAGAGGTTCTTCTGACATTCATTTTACCTTTTCTTTCTTTCCTGTCTTCTTAATGATCTGCTTTCTTCCTCTAGGATGTTATCAACGTTATCCTACAATTCTCACCTTCAGTCACTGGTGTTGAATGAATCAAATCTGTTCTTGCAATGGTCTCTAAATTCAGGTGAGATCGATTTAAGGTCATAGTTTGGTTCTAGTGGACTTGTTATCATTTTCTTCAGCTTCAGCCTGACCTTACATATGAACAACTGATGGTCTGTCCCACAGTCACCCCTGACCTTGTTTTAGCTGATGGTAATGAGCTTCTCCCCCATCACTGCCCACAGATGTAGTTGATTTGTTCCTGTGTGGTCTGTCCGACATTTGCAGTGATGAGTCACTGGGATTGCACAATCCTATCCTGGGATCTCCAGCGTTGTTTCTATCACCAAGGCCGTATTTCCAACAACTGCTTCTTCCTCTTTGTTCCCAGCTACTGCACTCCAATCACTAGGGATTAACAATGCATCTTTATTGTTTGTTTGATCAATTTCAGACTGAAGAAATTAGTGGTGGTGGTGGTGGTGGTTGTTAAGTGCTGTTAAGTTGGTTCTGACTCATAGCGACCCTGTATAGGATTTCAGAGGAGCAGCCGGTGGGTTTGAACTACCAACCTTGTGGTTCACAGTCCAGTGCTGATCTGACAGTGCCACACCAGAAGAAGTTGGTAAAATTCTTCAATTTCATCAACACTACCTTTAGTTGTTGGTTCATAAATTTGAATAGTAAAGGCATTAAGTGGTCTTCCTTGTAGGCATATAGATGCTATCCTATCACAGACAGCATTGTATTTCAAGACAGATGTTGAAATGTTCTTTGTAATTGAAGAATGTGATGCTATTCCTCTTCAGTCTGTCATTTCCAGTGTAGTAAACCATGATTGTCAGATTTAAATGGCCAATGTCAAGATCTGTGTTTCATTTCATTTTTGATGACTTCTAATTTTCCTAGATTCATACTTTGCATATTCCACATTAATGGATACTTACAGCTGTTTCTCCTTATTTTGAGTTGTGCCCATCAGCAAATGAAGGTCCCAAAAGCTTTGCTCCACTCATGTTATTATAGTCAACTCAACCTTGAGGAAGCAGATCTTCCCCAGTCGTATTGTGAGCGTCTTCCAACCTGAGAGTCTCATCTTCTGGCACTGTATCTGACGATATTCTCCCACTATTCATAGTTTCGTCTTATAGTACATTATCTGACCATGATTCACGTATCCTATACCCTCGTACAGCTATCAGCGGCTAACCATTCAGAAACGGTCCATCTTTCCTTCTTCCTAGTCTGTCTTCATCTGGAAGCTCAGCTGAAACCTGTCCACCGTGGGTGACCCTGCTGGTATTTAAGATACCTGTGACATAGCTTCCAGAATCACAGCAACTCACAAGTCACCACAGTACAACACACTGACAGACGAGTGGTGGCCAAAATTATTAAGGAGCTAAAAATAGCATGTCCAAAAAATCAGTATAAAACAGTTAAATTGACTGAGAAGACATATGTAAACATCATTGTTGCTGTTGTTGTCAGGTGCCATCGAGTCAGAACCGACTCATAATGATCCCATGCACAGCAGAACAAAACAATGTCCAATCCTGGGCCAACCTCACTACCGCTGCCACACTTGAGTCCATCAATGATGCCACCTGGCCAATCCATCTCGTTAG
>NW_006408879.1:1136178-1142950 GCF_000296735.1 Chrysochloris asiatica
CTGGGTAGGGTGGAGGGTCAGAGAAAAAGAGGAAGACCCCCAACGAGATGGATCAGCCAGGTGGCATCATTGATGGACTCAAGTGTGGCAGCGGGAGTGAGGTTGGCCCAGGATCGAACTTTGTTTCGTTCTGCTGTGCATGGGTCGCTATGAGTCGGTTCCCACTCGATGGCACCTGACAACAACAACAACAACCAGAGTTCCTTATGTGTGTGTGTGTGTGTGTGTATAAGATACATACATATACATATAAGGTCTTAGGGCTGTTTAAAAAAAAATTCAAAGTATTAACAAGATCATTCAAAATTACTTCAAATGTACTTCTAATGTACAAGTGAGGGCACATACCGTATGTAGCTGTGTTTGCCTTGTGAAGCTCTTTTGCCATCACTCTTAACATTAGTCTTTGGTGAAAACATAGTCACACTGTTGGATACAAAATTCTGTGTCATTCTCAAATTACAAGTTCCAAGTTACTTAAGAGTCAAATCCTGGTGGCACAGTGGTTAAAGTGCTCAACTACTAACCACAAAGTCAGTGAGAGACTGCTCAGAGAGAGAACAATAGTGCTTTCTGCTCCTGTCAAGGTTCAGTCTCAGAACCCTCCGAGGCAGTTCTGCTGTGTCCTACAGGCCAGTCTGTCCACACCAGTAAGGGTCAGGGTTCCCACTGCTTAAGAGCTTTGAATTTTACAGTGAACATTTACCTCAAAATTCACAAACACGTTCAGCTTCCCCAAATAGTAAGAAGCTGAATGAGAATTTGGAGTTCCCTAACTATTATTCTTACTATAAGTGTACATGGATTCTCTCAATTCTGGAAAACAGAGTACATTTGGATATAAAAATCCCGGCGAACACCATTTACATATAAATTGTGGCTCGCCAGAAAAGAACTAAGACAATAATTATTTTTTCAAAGATGACACTGTAAATTCTCTGGTAACCAAATGTTGTAAAATTTGTGTGACAGTTATAAACAGAAAAACTGCTCAGGAAGTCAGGATGTCCCCTGAGTTGAGAACCAGACAGAAGTCTTAGGACCTCCTTCCCTTTCAGAGAAGAGATCCACACGATCCTATCAGAAGTTAAGTCTAATTATAGGTCTCACATTCCAAATCCATGAGAAACAGATGAGACCATGCTGGGAGGTCACACTGAGCCTTGCTCTGGGTATAATTAGGATGTCAGACATGGAGGATGGCTTGAACCACCAGGCTCAGCCTAGCCAGCCAATTTCCTGGGAAACAGCCCTTACACTCTTGTCTGTGGTCCAGCCACTACCAGGCCCCTCAACCCACTGGTGGGCTGCTTGGTCTGGGTCGGGCTGCCACATCTAGGTCCTGAGCCCAAAGGACAAAGCCGGAGGCACTGCCTTCTGTCCTGGAGGAGGTGGGCAGCCAATGGGCCAACAGATTACCTCAAAGGTCTAGAGTGACCAGATGGTCAGGCTGCTGGATCTAAGTGTGTAACTCAGGAGAACACTACAGCAGAGAGGGATGTCAGGGGGCGAAAGGAGGCCCAGGGCTTTGTGGACACACTTCTTTCATTCTACTGGACCGAGTCCACTGCCATCTGAGAGGACAGGCCCCTCCATACCTGGACTGGTACACAGCGGTTGCTTTGGGAAAGCTCTTCAAACAGGGAAATATTTGAGGGGAGGAGAGTGCCGCCAGAGGAGCAGACAACACCCATCCATCTGGGGACACGCCATCTGCTCAGGTCTTCAGCTGGGCCCCCGCATCTCACCCAAGATGTCCCAGCTGGCCACCTCCCCCAAGTCAGCCCACCTGTACCATCAGCCATGACCAGGACCCACACCTGACCTCTGAGCTTCCCCCCACCAAACCTAGGACTCTAGGGTCCTGTAACTACACACCCTGCCCCAGTCCACCATGGACCCTGCTGCCATGATCAGCTTACTGTAGAGGATGTCCTCATTGACACAAAGACATGTTCAGGGCCCATCACTTCTAAAAACACACATGTAAGCATCTCACTAAGGCAGTTTCCCAACAAGAAGCTTCACGTACCGTGGGCAGGAGGCGTAGCCCGAGGACCTGACCTTCCCGTGGAAGACCAGGGGCTGGTCTTGGATGCGGCTCCGGGTAGCTGTGGAGAGCAATTGGTAGAAAGAGCAAAACTAAAGGTTCCTACTGGGCATGAAAAGAGCACCATTTCTTAGAAACAGGAGAACGTCTAAGTGTTGAATGGTTTCATAATCTATGTATTTATAGTCTATAAACTTTTACACCTGAAGTTAGACCAACCAATACTAATGAAAGAAGGAGGAAATGTATTGGCTGCATAAATATTTTTTAAATCTCATTCTTTAAACAGTTGTTGTTGTTGTGAAGTGCCATCGAGTCAGATCCGACCCATAGCGACCCTATACAGGGTTTCTGAAGAGCGACTGGTGAACTTGAACTGCCGACTTTGCAGTTCAAACGGCTTTGCAGTCTGGCGCATTAAACCACAGCGCCACACCAGGACTCCTTAATATGTTGTAAATTGTACTTCAAGTCATTTTTAGCTGAAACCAGATCTTAATATCCATTACTGCCAAGGCAACTCTCAAAAGAATGCATCCAATATTATTCTGGTGAGGGATGAATCATAGAGGACAGAACAGTTACAGACAAACAAGAAAAGAAGAGGAGGAGATGAGCTATGGCGAGAGAGAGAGAGAGAGAGAGAGAGAGAGAGAGAGACAGAGACAGAGACAGAGAGAGACAGGAAACTAAAAACCTCAGGTACTTAATCCAAGCCTGCTCTGCACTGTGACCCTACGCGCCGTGTTCTCTGCTGTATGTAAACTTTGTAACTTAAGACACCAAAAAGGCAGAAATGGTCAACACGCCCAAGCATTAACCAAAAGACTGAGCCGACCCCGAGGCACCCCGAGCAAAGGCCAGGCGATGCTTCTGAATAGTCTCAACCATAGACCCCAGGAGGCTCACTTTGACCACACACACCTGGATTATATGAGTCAGGCTCTGCTCGATGACGATGAACGTATTTGTTGTTGCTATTTTGGGGACCTCAGATGCTCCACCTGTTTAAAGAGGGCAGACTAGAGGACTGGAGCCGAAGACAGAGCGGGTGGCGGGTGTGACGGCATCACTGGCAAACCCAGCGAGTGTGAATGTTTGGAGGCTGTGTGAGCTGCGATGTCTGAGAAGAGTTCCAGGAGCTGAGGGAAGGTAGCGACCAGCCATTAGCTGTGAGAGGGGTGCTCAGCAACAGAATGAGCTTCACAGGTTATAGGTGAGAGGGGCAGACTGGTACAAATCCCCTACAGAAGTCTGGGCTCTGGTGGTTATGTGCCGTGGAGTCGGTTCTGACTCACAGCAACCCTGCATAGGGTTTCCGAGGCTGTAAACCTTTACAGGAACACAAGGCCTCATCTTTCTCCCACAGAACAGCTGGTAGTTTCAAACTTCTGACCTTGAGGTTACCGGCCTGATTCGTAACCACTACTCTCCCAGAGTTCCTTGGACCCTTGTGAATTGTTCTTGAATGAACACACAGCTCCAACTCTGCACCCCATGGAGTCCTAGACTTAGATGTGCTGAGATGGCCTCCTCTGGAACCCTAACTTTGGGGCCTCAAAGGCACCCCAGTCTCAAGCATGTCCCAACCCGTCTATCGTCCTCACATCTTAGCTCTCCAACACTGCTGTGATGGAAATTCCACAAGAGTATGGCTTTAACACACAGAAATGTCCTCTCTCAGAGTCTAGGAGGATACAAATCTGACCTCACAACATCAATCCTAGGGGAAGGCCTTCTGTGCTCTTGTCTCCCTTCAGAACTGGGGACCCAGTTCTTTGGGGATCTCTGTATATCAGAGCATCAATCTCCCCTGGGCTAGGAGGTTGCTGGCACAGGTACCCTGGGTCCTAAAGACAGGCTATGTTCCCAGTTCCTACATGGTGGTAGAAGGCCTCTCCTGGCTGGCGTCTCTCTCATTTTATCTCTTGTAAGATAAAGGGTGTTACCGCCTACAGCCCAGTGAGACTCCTCGTAGATGAGGACTATGATAGAATGAAGGGTCTTATATCCCACCCATAAACGTCTTACAACATCAGACCGCATCATCGGGGATCATAACATCACGACCAGACCAGAGGATGACAGCCCCGCCAAGTGGACACATATTCTGGGGAGTATACAATTTAATCCATGACAGCTGGCTTCTCTACTCATCCTTCCTCCACATTGTGACAAAAGTCATCTGGGCCCACATTCGGCCACGTCTGTCTGCCTTCTCTGAGTCTCCTCCTAACCTCAGCCGCACATGCAGTACTTCTGCCCGTGACCCTGACCACCAGCGCCCGGTTAGCTCACAGGTTAAAGGGCACCGTCCTCCAGAGGGCCGCACACTTGCAGTCTCTATAACCCCCTTGCTGCTGATGGGCAGACTGTAAGTTCAGTCCTTCTCACGGCCTCTTCATTTGATATTCCACTGGATGGCACACAGTCTCAGGAAGCACTCTACTTAAGATGACAGTTCCACTTCAGCCAAAAGAAAGCTAACGAAGTGACACACGGAGCCGGGCCTGAGAGTCCCCGACACAGCGCTGCGAACAGGGACACACGACCCTCCCATGGGAAGAAACACTGACGTTATCAACAAGTGCATTCTACTTGGGTCCACAATCAATGCTCATGGAAGCAGCAGCCAAGAAATCAAATCGGAATATATTATACTGGGCAAATCTACTGTCAAACTCCCCCTTTAAAGTTTGGGAACAAAAAGATGTTACTTTGATGACTAAGGTGAGCCCGAACTAAGGTCTTCTGGATCACCTCAGAGGCATGTGAAAGCTGTAAACGGAATGTGAAAACTAAGGAAGAACCCATGCCTTTGAAAGGCAGTGCTGGCAAAGAATACTGCACACACCACAGATTTCCAGGAGAACGAAGAGCTCTGTCCTGGAGGAAGCGCAATCAGAATGCTCCTTACAAGTGAGGACGGTGAGACTTGGGCCTGCTCCTCAGGAAAGACCAACCCTAGACAATGACATCATGTTTGGAAAAGTGGAGGCCCAGGGAAATGAACTGACACCGTGGCCAAAGAAATGGGGCATGGAAAAGGTGCAGGACTGGGGCACCGTTTTCTTCAATTCTACCTAAATTCACCACAACTCAGAGCCGGTGGTGCCACAGGATAAGCACAGGACTGCTAATCAAAGGGTCAGCAGTTCAAACCCACTAGCCCTTGTTAAGGAGAGAGATGAGACTTCCTACTCCCGTAAAGATGTGCAGTCTCAGAAACCCTACGCAGGATCTCTCTGAGTCAGAAACAAGTAAATGGTACCTAACACCACCAACATGCAGCTATAGGCACTGTTGGCCAACGAAGCAGCTAGCTGATTCCCTACCACATGGGGCAGTTAGTAAATATTTGAGAGACAGAAGAAATGAAAGAGCAGTGGAAAAAAGCAAGAAGGATCATTTGTACTCTGATGTATGTGACTTTACAAAGCAACGTAACAAATCCAGCTACAGTGACAAGTAAAACAAGGAACCCCTTCCGTGTCTGTTTCAGGAGAAATGGCACTAACCAAGTTGCTTTGCGGCAGGCGGCTTAGTGTGCTTCTTCTCAACAGCTCCAGAATACAGTGGGGAGGTCGGTAAGACACAGGCACTAAAACAGAAGCAGATTGCACTATGAAAGCAAACAAGTATAGGGTAGAGGGGTTTCCATGAAATATACATTTTAAGGACCATTGCAAATGATTACTTCCTATAAACAGAAATTTATAAGTGTTAGAAATAAATCTAGTCAACTTATTTTTATTTTAGTGTAAAGCATTTTTTATCCAGCACCGGCCTGTTTGTTGTACTGTGGTGGTTTCTGTGTGCTGTGATGCTGGCAGCTGTGCCCCTGGTATTTGAAATGCCACCAGGGTGAGCACCGCACGTTGCAAGGCAGTCACAGACCACTGGGGAAGAGCTGAGTCTTCAAAGTAGAGTTGACCGTGATGACACGGATGTGGCATAGCTTTCAGGACCTTCTTGTGCTGATGGGGCACAGCTCAAAATGAGAAGGAAGCAGCTACAAACATCCATCAATAATCGGAACATGAAATGTACTAAGTGTGAATCAAAGGAAATTGGACGTCATCAAAAAGTGAAATGGCACACATAAAGATGGAGAGCCTCGGCATTAGTGAGCAAAAGTGGACTGGTACAAGCCATTCTGAATTAGACAGGTATATGGTTTACTAAGTTGTGAATGACAGCTTGAGGAGGAATGGCATCACATTCATCATTACAAAGAGCCATTTCAAGATCCACCTTGAAGTACAACGCTTAGGAGAATACCCATAAACCTACAGGGAAAACCAGCTACTACTACTATTATTCAAATTTATACATCAATCGCCAAAGCCAGTCGTGATGAAACTGAAGAATTCTACCAAAATCTGAAATTGATCAAACAAGCAAACAAGATGCATTAATCATTACTGATTATTGGAATGCAAAAGTTGGAAACAAAGAGGAAGGATTAGTAGTCAGAAAGTATGGCCTTGGTAAAAGAAACAATGCTGGAAATCACATGACAGAATTTCACAAGACCAATGACTTATTCAATACAAATACCTTTTTGAACAACATAAAAAGGCAGTTTATACACCAGGACCTGACCAGATGGCATACACAGAAATCCTACTGATGGACAGGGGAGAAGCTCCACATCATCAGCCAAAACAAGGCCAGGGGCAGACTGAGGAACACACCATCAATTGCTCATGTGCAAGTTCA
>NW_006408879.1:1144530-1145581 GCF_000296735.1 Chrysochloris asiatica
GAGGCTTTTTATCAGCAGCTGGCAGAGTTCGGCCCTGAGCCTTAACTTCCCTAACAAGCCCCACCCTGAGTATGGTGCCTGAGTTATGTGTGGCCATTGCAACAGATCATCGAACAAGTGGGGTCAGGGGACATGGTCTGAGGTGAGGTCAGGGGACTTGGCCTGAGGTGGGGTCAGGGGACATGGTCTAATAGTGAGGTTGGCCCTCACACACATTGCTCAATCACACACCCTCACAATGCACACACAGAGATAACATACATGTACACACTCACACACATTCCTCAATCACACACCCTCACAATGCACACACAGAGATAACACTCACAAACATATACACACACTCACACACCGTCCTTCATTCACTGACACACTCACATACACCCTCATAATACACACATGTTGTTGGTGCTAAGTGCAGTGGAGTCAGTTCTGACTCAGAGCGATCCTTATTGGGTTTCCAAGAAGAGGCTGGTGGATTTGAACTACCGACCTACCTTGTGGTTTGCAGTCCCCAAACACATTTACACACCCTCACTTACCCACTCGTGCACACACACACAGACGCATCCCACTGTGAGCAAGCCGGTACCTGGCCAACACGGAGAGGCTCCTCCCAGGGCCGGGCCCGGGGCCCTGCTGACACCTCAGGAGAGCGGGGGCCTTCACCTCCAGCACTGCCATCTTGTTTCCAAACGTGGACGTGAGTGCACAGCAGACCTACGGGGTCAGCAACAGCACTGAGCCAGACGGCAGCTTGGCGGTGTGTCCTCAATTCTGTCCACGAACACAACTGTCCAACACAATCCGCCTCACTTCCCTCCAGAGTGTCCTCCTGACCAGCAATCACCCAGCACTTGGCCCTTCACAAGAACCTGCATCTCCAAAGGCCACCTTGTAAGTAGCCGAAGGAAGTACAAGTTAGAGACAACGCATCTCCCAGAAAGCACGGCCAGCGATGCGTCACTAACCTTTCCGTGTCCGGCTCTGTTCATTATCGCACACGATCCAGCAACTTTAATGCTGAGGCCCATGAAGTCTTCGCTTCCGG
>NW_006408879.1:1146324-1169498 GCF_000296735.1 Chrysochloris asiatica
GGAGGAGCAGGGGGGTTTCAAGGAGAACACGGAGCCGAGGTGGGGGGCACAGGTGAGGAGCAGGAGGCTACTCCTGGAGAGACCCCGGATTCAGAGGACACCGGTGAGAACTCGTGGGGAGGACAGAGCCGCTGGACGGTGAACACAGGGCAAGCCTGGACAACTACGCGGACAGGAGGGCAGACGCTGAGCGAGCACGGAGGAGGGAAGATGGGCTGGATGGAACAAGGGGGCAAGGCAGAGAGGACTGTGGGAGGATGAAAAGGGAGCACCAGAAACCCTGAGGGCGAGGCTGACGTCCAGTGAAAGGGACATAGGTCCAGTCAGGGCAGGGGGTCTGAAGTGGGGTCAGGGACACAGGTCTGAGGTGAGGTTAGGGACACAGGTCTGAGGTGGAGTCAGGGACAAAGAGCTGAGGTAGGGTCAGGGACACATGGCTGAGGTGGGGTCAGGGAACTAAGGTCTGAGGTGAGGTCAGGGGATACAGGTCAGAGGTGGGATCAGGGACACAGGGTTGAGGTGAGGTCAGGGGACACAGGTCTGAGGTGAAGTCAAGGGACGTGGTCTGAGGTAGGGTCAGGGACACAGGTCTGAGGTGAGGTCAGGGACTCAGGTCTGAGGTGAGGTCAGGGACACAGGTCTGAGGTGAGGTCAGGGACACAGGTCTGAGGTGAGGTCAGGGACTCACGTCTGAGGTGAGGTCAGGGACTCAGGTCTGAGGTGGGGTCAGGGGACATGGTCTGAGGTGGGGTCAAGGGACATGGTCTGAGGTGAGTTCAGGGACTCAGGTCTGAGGTGAGGTCAGGGACACAGGTCTGAGGTGGGGTCAGGGGACATGGTCTGAGGTGGGGTCAGGGGACATGGTCTGAGGTGAGGTCAGGGACACAGGTCTGAAGTGGGGTCAGGGGACATGGTCTGAGGTGAGGTCAGGGGACTTGGCCTGAGGTGGGGTCAGGGGACATGGTCTGAGGTGAGGTCAGGGACACAGGTCTGAAGTGGGGTCAGGGGACACAGGTCCAGTCATGGCAGGGGGTCTGAGGTGGGGTCAGTGGAGAAGCAGGAGGGGCTGAGACGTGGTTGGGAGTGAGGAAGTGCTCAGACGAGGGACCATTTCAGGGGTGAGGTCACCCTGAGAGGTGGAGTAAGAGAGCTCATTCTGTCCTTCCCGTGGCCAGCTCTCCCATGGTTAAACGTGACCTATCCCAGCAGTCTGCTGACCAGGCTGTCTACACTGAGACCTGCAATCCCCATGTAGCAGCAGAGAAAACGCTGAAAGCGCCTGACATTAGAGCTTGGACAAGGTGACCGTCTGCTCTTACCTTTGTAAAGTACAACAGCTTCCAGCTCAAAGCTTGCCAAGTTCAGTACGAATAAGGCAGTGGAGCAGCCGACCCACAGACACTTGGCTTTCTCCGAAGGAAGGCTGATGTTGAAAGAAACGGGAATCGTCTGATGGTCACTGGGAAAGCTCCGGGACACACTTGGTTCCAGGGAACCACAGCGGCTCGGCCCGGCTGTGCGCATGACAGGACTTAGCAAGGGTTCATACGTGTGACAAGGCCAATACTAAGAAGGGACTCCACTCCACTATGAACCTAAAGTTTGGGGTGGCAGACCCCACCCAGAAAAGGTCTGGGGATTTGTTTCTGTTATGATCACAGCCAAGAAAATCCATGGGACATCTCCTCAGACACACAGGGGTTGGCGCAAGTCGGAATCAGCAGACACCAACAAGGAGCCACCTCTGAGCGACAGGTGTTCCAGTGTGTAGTCAGCCAGTGGCCTTGTCGTGAGTGGTGATGACGAGCCTTCTATAGCGTCTCTTTGCACAGACGTAGTGGGACTGACATTTATGTGTGAAGTGCAGTGAAATTACTCAATACGCCTCTTCTACTCTGGTGTGGTGCTGACTGGACTGTGAACCACAGGGTCGGCAGTTCAAACCCACCAGCTGCTCCTCAGAAACCGTATACAGGGTCACTATGAGTCCAACGTGATAGCACTTAACAAGAACCAAACAGTGGTCCTATCTTTAGGAGCCCTGGTAGTGTTGTGGATTATGAGCGAGACTGCAAACCCAAAGGCCAGCAGTTCTAATCTACCAGTCGTTCCTTGGGAGACAGGTGAGGTTTTCTGCTCCCATACAAGTAAGTAACTGGTAAATATTATCTAGGAATATTATTATTATCAGTTCCCAAATGTCCACTGCCTTCAGAAAAAGGTACCTACAAAGTCTTCACCCTCAGCTAACCCACCAAGTCTCCTGTGGGCGTACAGCATTGAGGAGTAGGTACCTCTCCTCTAGGTCAAATAAGAGACGAGCTAACATTTGTTTACTCATCAAAATAAAATCAGAATCCTCTATTTCTTGTGTTTCAGAATTCTATTTCACAATCTTTACATTGCAAACAAAACACAGATTTCTTTTCTCCCCAGCATTTGTATGACTTCACAAACCCGATCCAGAATCCCTGAGTTGGCCCCGACTTGGTGGTACACAAACAGCAGCTGCAGCTGTGCATGTCCCTGTAATTTCCACCAAACAACTCTTCCTGATTTGTCTGGGTCCGAAGTTGGTGACAAAGACACGGATTCCGCTGTCATTGTGAAAAGTTGGAAACCTAATGTGAGTTTTCAATGGGCCATCTGAGAGTCAGGAGTAGGGGAATTTTACCTCCATCAAGAAGACCCAGGAGTGATATGCACCCCAAGGTCCCTGTGCACTGGATTCCTGGACCCGGGGACAGACAGACAGCCGTGGCACGGGACGACTGACAGAGGGGGGGCAGCAGCTGTAAGAGCCAGAGCTGGAGTCAGGCGGTGGGCTTCCAGCCCGCGGAGCCGGTGAAACTGAGTGACTCTGGACAGAGCCGTCCTTGTAGAATGGGGCACCTCCATGTAACTTAAGTGGGCGAGTCCAGGGCCTTCAGGCTGAGGCTTTTTATCAGCAGCTGGCAGAGTTCGGCCCTGAGCCTTAACTTCCCTAACAAACCCCACCCTGAGTATGGTGCCTGAGTTATGTGTGGCCATTGCAACAGATCATCAAACCCGTAAGAGAAGTGGGGGGCTATGGGAGGGCCAGTTGGCTCCTCGGAGTTTCTGCACGGTGTAGTCCATCCAGTGAGGTCCACGTGAATAGTTGTCGTTTATGTTCTTGGGAACATGTAGGACCGATGCGTAAGCCATTGGTCTTGCACACTTCTATCATGTGACCTCTACTGTTGTTTCTGTCTCCAAGGCCGTAGTCTCCAAACACTGACCCTTCTTTGTTGTTACAAACTTTTACATTCCGACTATCCAGAATGAGCAAAACAATCATGACTGCATGTTTGATCTATTCCAGACTGCAGAAGTTGATAAAAGCTCTTCAGTTTCTTCATCTTTGACATTACTGGTTGACTGGTAAATCTGAATATCAGGCATATTGACTGGTCTTCCTTGTTGTTGTTGTTAAGTGCCGTCGAGTCGGTTCTGACCCATAGAGACCCTGTATAGGGTTTCCAAGGGGACGCTGGTGAGCTTGAACCACCAACCTTGCAGTTCAAATGGCTTTGCAGTCTGGCGCATTGACCCACAGCGCCACACCAGGACTCCGGTCTTCCTTGTAGGCCTATGGATATTATCCTAAAATCTGCAATGTTGTATTTCAAGATAAACCTTGAAATCTTCTTTTTATCCATGAACGGGACACATGAACCGTCATTATTTCGGGCACAGTTTGTCCAACTCAAGATGGCCAATTCCATTCCTTGTTCGTAAGGGCCGTGGGCTGATTTTGAGTCACAGCAATCCTGTAAAGGGTTTCCGGGGCTTTGAATATTTTGTGGGAGTAGAACGCCTCATCTTTCTCCTGTTGAGTTACCAGTGGTTATGAATCGGTGACCTTGTGGTTCGGTTCACAATTCAGTGCTTATCCTACTGAGCCACCAAGCTCCCTTATAAACACTTGTTGTTATTAAGTGCCACTGAGTCGGGTCTGACTCATAGCAAGCCTGTATAGGGTTTCCAAAGAGTGGCCAGTGAATTTGAACCACTGACCTTACAGTTTCAACCAACCTTGCGGTCGAGTGCTTATCGTACAGCGCCACACCAGGACTCCACTTAAGATAGCTAGCGTTAATCAAACACAAAGAGTCACCTGATTCTAATTTCATCTGTCTATGTCTACAACGCTTTTTTTAAAAATGAACTGAGTAAGAGGAGGTAGGCCAAGCTGGCCACACTCACCATTTCCACCCAGGATTCTGAGCGTAGGACTGGTCACAGAGCTCCAGGTGTAGGACTGGCCACGCCACTTGCATCCCTGCTTCTCTGTCCTGCTCATTGGAGGGCAGCAGCTGATTCCCCCCTAGAGAAAAGGACGACTGAGAACCTGAAAGAAGTGTCATGTCAAAAGGAAACGACTCACTCAGCCATTACTGTAAAGCAAAGCCGAGATGGCAAGGGGGCAGGGAAACTAGGTTAACAGGAACAGAAATGAGACTTTTCACACAGTGAGAAGAACGTCGCTGCACAATCAGTGTTAAAATTGTGGAATGGGAATTGGCACTGCTATGCCAACCTTCTCCAATCGGTCCCTGAGGCTCAGTCAGCCTGGGAAAGTCGGCTTTTTATTGTCAGTTTGATCACAGGTCAGATCATCCTAATACTTCCTTACCTCACATGTTGTCAAAAATGAGATCATTATCATTTTTTTTTAAATAAATTATTTTTGTTCTCTTAAAAAAAAAAAAAAAAGTCCAAAACTGACATAATGGTGGCAAATCTTTATGGGAGGAAAAGTCTCATCTTTCTCCCGCAGAATGGCTGGCAGTTTCAAACTGGTGACCTGTGGTTAGCAGCCCAACTCGTAACCACTACACTAGCAGAGCTCCTTATATACAGTGATGGTCGTAGCGACCCTGCGCAGGGTTTCCAAGGCTGTAAATCTTTATGGGAGGAGAAAGCCTCATCTTTCTCCCGTGGGACCGCTGGTAGTTTCGAACTGCTGACCTTGAGGTTAACAGCCTGACTTAGAGCAGAGCCTAAGACAACTGGTTTGAAGCATGAGGAAAACGTAAGTGTATTAGTGTAGGATAGAGGTATCTCCCTGTGTATTTTTAAAGTCATCACTTCAAGCCATCTACACAGAGAGACAATCTACAGGGCTGAACACAATGAAGGGGAGCTCGACGGGCCACTGCCTCCAGAGAGCCCGCTACACTGAGAAGCAACATCAGGCCATAGCTGAGACTCCCGCACAAGAGACTGGAACCCACACAGGTGCTGTGGCCAGCAGCACGCTGGACAGGTGGGAGCAATTCGGGGAGTCAGCAGTGACCGGGCCCCTCCAGCGAGCGTGTGGGCAGACGACAGGGCCTGTTGTACACGAGCCCCCTCCTCCTGGACAGTCTGTCCCCCAGGCCCAGCCCCCGTGTGGCCCGCTCTCCACTGTGTCACTCCTGGAACCGGACACACTGAGTGCCCACAGCCCAGCTCTGCTTCCCACGGCCCTCAGCACCCCACGTGCCGCTCGGGGTGCTGCCGGGTTACCTGAAAGGCCACATGACTCAGGTGAGACCCGTTGGATGAAGAAACGCTCACTCTTTCTCCTTAGGTCCACACGTGTCACACAACGATAATGATGATTTTCAACCAAACTGAAGACCCAGAGCTGAAAATGGCAAGCATATACAGACACACATCCTGTAACACGAATGGCCCATGTGAAAAAGCAGCTAAAGTCAGACACGTGAGCAGAGCTGTCACAGCGAGTTCCAGGCCGTCCCACAGACCCCCACTCTCAGACTCCGGGGTCTTCCTCCTCTGCCGTCTTTCAGTAAAGGTCTGACGGGCTGTGGTACTGAACTGTCTTCTAGAAAATTCTCTCACTGAAGACAAACCTTCTCATAATTCCAGCCGTCCATTCCCACATGCTCCACGTCACACACTGCACACACGTGTGACACCACCCCCCGAACACACATTCCACACGTTCTACACACTCATCACACATGCCGTGCAACCTTCTACATGTTACACCACCGTACACCCGTTACCCCACGTCCACAAGGAGGTCAGGTCACAGCACACATGCCCACACATCACATACATCATAGCACCAACTGTATGTGGGCTACACCACTGACCGAATGTCCATCACATACTGAGGTCCCCACATGTGTCACCCACCACAGTCCCCACAGTGCCTCACACACCACGGTCACCACACACATGTCACCCACCACAGTCCACACACATGTCACACACCACGGTCCCCACATGCGTCACACACCATTTTCTGTACACGTCATAAACCACGGTCTACACAGCCAGGAGACAAACATGGTCATAGCACTGGGTACCATGCATAGGAAGAGAAGTCAACTTTCTCAGAGACAAGAAAAGAAAGAAACTCACCTTATTATTCAAAAAGAGACAACACGTCTCCCCCTCATCAGACCCACAGCAGCATTTATGACGAAGAGCATGGTGACCATGCTTTGTGAAGGAGTAGACCACGTCGGTACCAGTGGTTCTCATATCAGAACCACACAGGAACCTTCGGAAACCATGGCCACAGTGGGCAGGAGCACCTCCCACGCAATGCTGAGGCCACAGGGCATCACCAACCCCAGGGTGAGGCCCAGACCCTGTGTGCACACTCACTCTGTCATCGTAACACCTGGAAAGTGGACGGTGAGCATGTGGACCCCTCACCTGGCCGTCAGCACACCCAGTCACAAGCTGCTTGGTGTCTTCATCAACAAGCACGCTGAGGAGAGGACACGCTAGTGAAAGAGAGGCAGAGTGGTTCGTTTGAGACTTTCCAGAGACTGGCGTCACCTTACACAGACATTTCTAGTAGGCAACTTTGAACTAGTCCAGGATACTTTTTCACAAGAGTCATAAATATAAATTTTCTAACTTCAAGTTTTGAAACTCTCATCCCAAATAATAGCTTGAGGTACGGATCCGAGTCTGCCACCGGTGAGTCCTGGGACGTCGCACGCTGCTCACCCAAACAGGAAGCCTAATCTACAACCACACAGCTACACAGCCCAACACACAGTGACTCTGATAAGCCGAGAGTAATAAAAGTGGGGAAGTAATGGTGAAAACGGTCATTAAAGGGATGTCTTACTTTTAAAACGGTTGCTATGTATCATTTCATTTCAAAATTACTCTGAATCTAAACTGTTAAGAACTTAAAAGGAGAACTAAGATAAATGAATGTTTTAAACACTGTATGTCCTCAAAGGTGGGAGGGGGGGTGGAACTATTGATGGAATCAAAGATCATATAATTAAATGTGTTGACAATCCAATAACAATCCCATATACCTTATTTCAGAAAAGGAATTCTAACATAACCCTAAGCAATGTGCTCTATCCACCACGTGAGAAATGAACCTCCGGAGGCCATGGAACTCTCTGGGGACACACGACAATTGGGCCAGGTCACTATGGTGCCTGTGGCTTCCCAAAGCTGCAGAGTTCAGGTCATTTCCTGCAAAAAGGAGCCCTGGTGGCTCGGTGGGTTAAGTGCCAGGCTGCTAACCACAGGTTAAAGGTTCAAACCTACCAGCCACCCCATCTGTTTCCTTAAAAATCTCAGCCACAGGAACCCCAGAGTGCTGCTGAGTTGGAATGAGTCACAGCACTGGTTTCACGCAGGGCTTCCGTTCCCTAGAAGGGACCATCCTATGCTAATCTTCTCTTCCTCCAGTCCCAGTAAGCACAGTACGCACACAGTAAAGAACACAAAGGATGCACAACAAACACTAGGCCTAGGAGACATTCTGGGGAAAAGGGAGGACTCAACTAAAGAGAGTTAAGGGGCATTACAAGGCAAGCTAGGCGTACAGGTGTGAGAATTTCACAGCACACGAGTCTCAAAACTGCTTAACCACAACCCACCAGCCGCTCCTCGGAAACACTGTACAGGGTCACTATGAGTCGGAACCAACTCCACGGCCCATAACAACCACCACCCTGGTGATACTGTAGCAGTTGGCAGTTCAAAGCCACCAGCCGCTCTCAGAAACCCTATACATGGTCACTATGGAGCCGTCCTGGTCGTGTGGGACAGCACTGAGCAGTTACCTATGAGGCAGGCTGTTCACACCCACCAGCCACTCCACAGCAGGGAGATGAAGCTGTCTGCTCCTACAAAGACTCAGAGCCTCAGAAAGGCTGTATCAGAACGACTCAGTGCTACTGGACTGGGTTGGTTGTTAACCCAAAGATTGGTAGTTCAAACCCACCAGCTTATCCACAGAAGAAAGATGAGTTGGTCTGATCCAAGAAAGATTGTTGTTGTTAAGCGCCATTGAGCCGGTTCGACTCATCACGACCTTGTATAGGGTTTTCAAAGCTGTAAATCTTTGGAGGAGCAGAAAGCCTCATTGTTCTCCCACAGAGCAGCTGGTGGTCTCAAACCATCAACCTTTTGGTTCAAATTCCAGTCCTTATCTTACAGAGCTACCAGCTGTAGGCGGTATAAAGATTGTTGATCTGGTTGTTGTTGTGTACTGTCAAGTCGGTTCTGACTCACAGCGACCTTGTATAGGGTTTCTGAAGAGTGGCAGGCGGGTTTCAACTACTGACATGGCGATTAGCAGTCCAGTGCTTACCCTACAGTATCATACTAGGACTCAGCCTTGGAAATCATCCAGGGCTGTTCCACTCTAACAGACAGGCTCACTAGAAGTCAGAACTGACCCAAGAACATGTTTAGATCTGGGGGGTGGGGGGGAGGGGGCTAAACACTAACCACAGTTCTAACCCTCTAACCCTAACCATGCCCTAACCCCAACCGTGACCGTAACCCTAGCCCCAGCCCGAAGCTGACATACACCCATTCCAGTTAGCATCAGGGTGTGAGGAGAGTAAACCATTCCTCTAAATTCCTAAGCTGACAGATCCCGTGCATGGATGCCCAGCTGTCTAAGTGGGCAGATACCTCACCGGGTTTCCCTGTAGGAGCATCAGGGGCAGCCAGGGATGCTAACTTTGAGGACACGCACTTCCAAGTGCTGAGACAGGAAGCCCACACTCCACGTACTGGCTTCATCATAAGATGAACACTTGGAGGAAACTGACTGCTAAGGAGGTCATTGTGCAGCTAGGAGGGGAACAGCTGTCGGTGAGACTCACTGGGTTCCACGCGGGTATCACAGTCCCATCGGATGACAGAAATGCAGCCTACCTGCTAGCACTGGCGAGGTGTACACTGAAGTCCCCACATGATGGTTCCAGACCTACAACAAACAAACACTTCTTCAGGACAGGAAGGAGTGGGGCCCTTACACCATGCTGAGAACTAAAGGCACTACCCAGTTACAAGCTCGTCGATGTGACAGGTTATCTGAAAGAGAATATAGAACAATGTGTTGGGGCCACTGTTAGGTGCTGTCGAGTCGGTCCTAACTCATAGTGACTTTATACACAACAGAATGAAACACTGCTCAGTCCTGCGCCAAGCTGACCATCAGTCCTATGCTTGAGCCCACTGCTGCTGCTACTGTGCCAATCCATCTCATTGGGGATCTTCCTCTTTTTCACTAACCCTCTGCGTTAGGAAGCAGTATGTGCTTCTACATGAACTGGTCCCTACTGATAACATGTCCCAAGTATGAGACACGAAGTCCGGCCAGCATGGCTTCTAAGGAGCATTCTGACTGTATTTCTTCCAACACAGATTGTTTGTTCTTCTGACAGTCCATGGTACTTTTAATATTCTCCTCCAACACCGTAACTCAAATGCATCAATTCTTCTATGGTCTTCCTTAATCATTGTCCAACTTTCACATGCATATGAGACTACTGAAAATACCATGGCTCGGCTCAGGGGCACCTCACGCCCCACCCTGACATCTTTCCTCTAACACTTTAACGGGGACTTTTATACAAATCTGCAAATGCAGCAGATTTGCTCAATGCAATACGTCATTTGATTTCTTTACTGCTGCTTCCATGAGTGTTGATGATTGGTCCAAGGAAATGAAGTCTTTGATAACTTCAATCTTTTCTCCATTTATCTTGATGTTGTTTATTGGTCCATTGGTGAGGGGTTTTGTTTTCTTTACAGTGAGGTACAACCCATATCAAAGGCTGTGGTCTCTGATCTTCATCAGTAAGTAGTTTAAGTCCTCTTCACTTTTAACAAGCAGGATTGTACCATCTGCAAAGCACAAGTTGTTAATGAGTCTTCCTCCAATCCTGATGCCATGTTCTTCATCATATAATCCAGTTTCTCAAATTTCAACATACAGTTTGAATAAGTATGGTGAAAGAATACAACCCTGGGGCACACCTTTCCTAATTTTAAACCACTCAGAGTTCCCTTGTTCTGTTTGAACCACTGCCTCTGAGTCTACATCCAATTTGGCCTTTTTCTTCTTTCTTGTGTTCTTAATGACCCTCTACTTTCTTCCTATATGATGTTCTTCATGTCATCCCACAACTCTTCTGGTCTCTGGTCATTAGTGTCTTATACATCTAATCTGTTCTTGAGATAATCTCTAAATTCAGGTGGGATATGTTCAAGGTCATATATTGACTCTTGTGGATTTGTTTTAATTTTCTTCATCTTAAACCTGAACTTACATATGAGCAATTGATGATCTGTTCCACAGTTGCCCCTGGCGTTGCTTTGACTGATATGGAGCTTTTCCACCATGTTTCCACAGATGTTGTCAACTTGATTTCTGTGTATTCCATATGGTCCATGTGTATAGTTGTCTTTTATGTTGTTTATGAAAGTTATTTGCTCCTCCCAAGATTGAAAATCAAAGAGAACACATGAGCAGGCATGTAAGCTTGCTAGTGAACACATTGGTCTACTGGTGAGTGGAAGAGGGGGAAAGGCAGCAATGATGAAATGGCCTGAGTTCAACCATGTTCCATTGATTCCCGCTGACCTGGAGATGAGAGAGAGAAGAGGAAGGGCTGGTTGGCGTGAAGTGTGATGAGGCCTGGGGGCTCCTGAGTCCATGGACAAGGACTTAGCCACAGAGGGTTAGAGCTGACAGTGAAGCATCCAGCTTATATGAAGTGAGGGGAGATGCATACAAACTTGCAGATAGTACCCATTTGACCTAACCTCAATGGCTTGATAATCAGAACTCAACTAGAGGAAGATAAAAAAAAATTTTTGATATAAAAGAAACAAGTGTAAATTGCTACAATTTGATGTACTTGACCTATACTTATGGATGTAGTAGCTTCTAAATATCAACTGAGAGGGAAGGAGTCATCAAGTATCAATCCTATCCCCTCTGTATACAGGATAGATAGGGACAGGCAACTTAGACATTGGCCACCTAAAATGAGGCGGTGCCCTTTGGTTGTTTGAATGGTTATAATATTCCAATGGTGATGCATGGAGGGGATTGTAATCACTGCAGTGAAACAAAATACGATAGGATGAATCTAAAGCTGATGTTCTCTCATGTAAACTATCACTCAATTCACACAAAACTTTTTTTAAATAATAATGAAGGGGTGATACAGGCATGAAGTGACTGGCTTACAAGTTTTCAAGAGGAAGTTTAGCTTTAGAGTGTGTGGGCGAAGGCAGAGTTCCCACTGAGTAGTTTTCATCTTGTCTAGATGGGTCTGGTGAAAAGAGATGGGGATAAGATTCTTATGATTCGAATAATTGCTATCATGACTAATTGTGACTGTGACAACTGTAAAGGTAGGAATTTTGGAACAAAAACTGGGGAGTGGTTAATCTTATAGTCCATAAACAGAGGGCCCTAGGACCATCAAGGGAGAAGAGCATGAGTGGAATGCGGGACCCTGTCCAGAGAAGCAGCAACACCAGAGATGGTGATAGTATACATGGGAGAACATCGGTTTTACACATCACTCTAGACTTATGGGAAGAGAAAGACTGAGTGTTGGCAGCCAGGAGGCAGGCTTGAAGAATGTGCCCTTTGGTTGTTTAAATAATTATATAATCCTGAGTATTGTTGTGCACAATACTCAAAAAATACCTCAAAAAAACAAACAAACAAACAAAAAACACAGAGGGACTAGAAGCAAATACTGTTGAATGATGATGCATGGAGGAGATTGTAATCATTGCAATGAAACAGTGTAAAACCGATGCTCTCCCATGTAAACGATCACTCAATTTCACAATAAAAACTTTAAAAATAAATAAATAAGGTATTTGCGATGAAGAAGTCATTGGTCTTGCAAAATTCTATCATGTGATCTCCAGCATCATTTCTATCACCAAGGCCATATTTTCCAATTATTGATCCTTCCTCTTTGTTTCCAACCTTTGTATTCCAACCACCAGTAATTATCAATACATCTTGATTGTGTGTTTGATCAATTTCACACTGATGAAGTTGGTAGAATTCTTCAATTTCATCACCACTGGCTTTAGAGGGTGGTGCGTAAATTTGAATAATAGTGGTATTAAATGATCTTCCTTGTAGGCACATGCATATTACCCTATCACAGGCAGCAGTGTACTTCAAGACAGATCTTGAAATGTTCTTTTTGATGATGAATATGACACCATTCCTCTTCAGTCTGTGATTTCCAGCACAGTAAACCCTTTGATTGTCAGATTCAAAATGGCCAATGTCAGTCCTTTTCAGCTCACTAACACCTAGGATATTGAAGTTTGTGTGTTCGAATTTTTCTAGATTCATACTTACATATACATTCCATTTCTGATTATCAATGGATGTCTACAGCTGTTTTTACTCATTTTGAGTTTGGATGGTTCAGACAATGAAGGTCCCGAAAGCTTTACTCCATCAGCGTCTTCAATGTCAACTGTAGTTTGAGAAGGCATTTTTTTTCCCCAGTCATATTTTGAGTGCCTTCCAACCTGAGTGGCTCATTTTTCCGGTGCTGTATCAGACAATATTCTGATACTCTTCTTCATATCTCAATAGTCAATATTCTGGTGCTGACATTGCTCCACTGCTATTCATAAGGTTCTCAGTGACTAGGTATTCAGAAGTAGTCCATCTTTCCATCTTCCTAGTCTGTCTTAGTCTGGAAGCTCATCTGAACCCTAAGTGACTCTGTTGGTATTTAAAATACTGGTGGTCTCGCTTCCAGAATCACAGCAACACACACGCCCCCACAGTACAACAATGTAGGAATATAAATAATAAAACTGTAGAAAGATAATACCAGATGTCAGAATCACATATTAAAAAAACAAACAAACAAAAATTCATATTTTCAGAAATAAGTTTAGGGGTTTGGTGGCAGTAGTGTGCCATGGAGTTGGTTCCAACTTATAGCAACCCTGTATAGGGTTTCTGAGGCTGTAAATCTTTACAGAAGCAGAAAGCCTCATCTTCCTCCTGCGGAACGGCCTGTAGTTTTGCACTGCTGGCCTTGAGGTTAGCAGCCCGACTCATAACTACCATTTGGAAGAACTCAAAATCAGAAACTGAGAAAGATTAGAGACTCTGCCCTGGTCAAGGCTCAGGGACTAAGCAAGCGTTGCTCCAATCGACTGTGCTCCCCACAAGTTCTTACCATTTTACAGACAAGAAAAATGAGACACTGCATCCTTAATGACTGTCCACACACATGGGTGAGGGGTGGAGGGATGCCAGTCCAGTCTGTCCAGGCTTAGAGAACACCAACGGGTGGTGCCCTACCACTCGCCCAACAAATCCACTGCTGTCAAGACTATACCGACTACAGTCAGGCTGCAGGACAGTGGGACCGCCCCAGAGCATCTCCAAGGCCATAAATCTTGATGGAAATCCACTGCCACAGCCTTCTCCCATGGAGCAACTGGTAGGTTCGAACCGCTGATCTTTTGGTTAGCAGCCTAGTGCTTAAGCACTGTGCCACCAGGCTCCATTTTACCCACTTGCTTTAGAATTTATTGTGACTCACAGCACCCTCAAGATGGTGCAGAATTGCCTCAAAGAGTTCTGAGACTCTAAACCTTTATGGGAGTGGGCAGCGTAGGCTTTCTCCAGTGGAGTGGCTAGTGTGTTTGAGCCATCAACCTTGTGGTTAGCAGCCCAGTGCTTAACCCAGCACACCAGCAGGCTCCTTGTTTTCCCACAGGGATTTACTCCATAGGTGTGTTCAGGATACAGCTCAGTCTCTCTCCTGGCAGTGAGCTTCATCTGCCGTCAACTGCTCTTTCAGTCACAAGCTTTGAAGCTCAGGCCGTCGGCAAGCAGCAGTGACAATGACAATGTGGGCCGCCAGTGACATGAGTGGAAACTGAATTGGCGTTTCATTTCCCTCCTTCCCCAGCCCAGGTTCATTTGGGTGAAACCTTCTGGCCTCGGAGGGGGGATTTCCGCCCTGTGTTCCAGGAAACAGTCCGAGTGAAAAGAAAGGTCTGAGGAGAGTGGTCCCCAGTCACCCAGCTGCTGGCCACTGGGCACATGAGAGTTATACAGTGCAGACAGCACCGAGCCCCATGATGACGCCTCTCACATGGACAGCACAATGTCCCCATCACACAGCCCTCGTCCATCAGGGAGAGTCCGTCCCTTACCTGGAAGTGTCTGTCTTCAGACAACATCCCCATTACACAGCCTTTGTCCATCGGGGAGAGTCCATCCCTTACCTGGAAGCATCTGTCTTCAGACACTGAGATGAGGAGGTCAGCTTGCCCAGCACAGAACGTGAGTGCGGTGACTGGAGCCTGGTGGCCCCGCAGCTCAGCCAGGACAGACGGACTCTGGAAGGATCGGTGAGGGGTCAGTGAGCAGACTGCGTGCAGTGGTCTCATGTCTGTCTGAGGAAGCAGTTCCACTTTATGTAACCCCCTCTGCCACATACATGTCAGACATCTGGAGCGCAACTAGCAAGTCAAGTCAGATGGCTGAGCCAGGCTGAGCCAGGGAAGCTGTCACAAGTCCCAGGACCTGCAATGTAGTCGACAGAGAGCAGCCCCGCTGACCCTGAGCAGAACTGGGGTGCAGGCATCGTCGTGGGGTGGCACTGGCTGCTGGACCAGCAGGCCCTTCTCACTGCATCTCTGTCATGCTTCCCTCCCCACCCTCTGTGCCTACTCCCCACTGCCAGCCCACTCTGCCCACTGACCTGAGTGCACACACAGACTGGACACTGCAGACCTGCCAAGACAAGCTCTGCTCCCATCTTCCTGTGTGACTAGGACTTTACCCTGTGTTCGTCATTTCGTCTTGCCAGGATACCTTCTCTTTCTTCATGCCCTCAGCATCCTCTGCCTCTGGTCCTGAGATCTGAAGGTCTAGTCCCATATTCAAGTCTTCATGTCTGCACAATCCCTACCATTCTCGACGTTCCGGTTACAAGATAAAGCTGTGTTTGCGTTCACTCCCCTACAGCGTTATACAATCCTACCCAGTTACAAAGTGAGACTTCAGCAGCACTTCACCTCTTACCTTGGCATCCAGCATGAGTATTTTATCCCCAGTGCACACGGCAATAGCACGATCATCCAGACTGAACTGTAAGCAAAGCACCTTCCCCAAGAGCGTGCCTAGGACTGTCCCACGAGGAGCTTCCCCTGTGGGGTTCATCACTAGTGTCAGTCCACAGAAGGTCCCCTCGTCCCTTTAATGCAGCAATGCCACAATAATAGGTAGGCAAACCTTCTCCTAGAGTAACAGGACATCGTGCACATCAATGACAAGCTGCCTCTCGGCAGCACTGACACCAGCAGTCACGTGACGGTGTCAGAGCAGGGCAATCTTGAAGGAGTGTGTGCCACATGGGGTCCATGCTTCAGGGACAGAAAGCAATCTGAGCCCTGGGCAGCTGCCCTGGTGAGAATGGTGTGGGAAGCAGAAAGGCAGGGGACCTTGGGTGGTATAGAACAGACACAGCAGTGCAGCCTTGGACACGGTCAGATCCCATCCACTGTGGACGTCAAGTAGACAGCGCTGCTAACGGGGAGAGTGTGGGCGTGGAGGAGGAGGCACGTGCAGAGGGAGCTGAGCTGGGACAACTGTGAGAGAAAAGGAGGAGATAGACCAGAGGCTAATGCGGTCAGGCTTGTAGTGTACTCCAGATGTCCAGGTAAGCATGTCAAAGAAGCAGCTAAACAGAGGTGGGAGAGCCATGATCCGTCAGGGACACAGGCCGGTGTCAGCAGAGTGTTTCAGAAAGGATACAGGGTCAGACTCGTCAGCATATCAGGGGTAAAAAGGCGATCAGCTAAGGAAAACTTCCAGGGCAGGGTCCTCAATGGACGGGTCAGCACAGCTGGGAACCAGCAGAGGAACAACTGGACCGTGAGACTAGAAGAACCCAGTGGAGTGTTCAGGAAGCTGGAAACAGAAAGTATTTCCAGAGGAGGCTGAGTGGCGAGGGATGTAGTACATGAGGGAACTGGTCCGGGGCCATTTCCTGAGTCCAAGTGCAAACTCAAATCCGTATCTTACATGAGAACATGTGGAATGCTGCACACCACCCCAGCAACACGCTAGCTGTCACCTGCCACCACAACTCAGAGAGAGAGGCACACAAGCAGCACGTTCCAAACCCACCAGAGCGACCCGTGCGGCAGAGAGCTGCATTCTGGGGATGCTGACCTCACACACTGCTGGTTCTGTGTGACCTCCATGCTTCAGGTCACACAGAGACTCGTCAGAGGTTCCAAAGGCAACTTAACAGCACATGGTGGGAACTCAGAGCCTCCCAAACTGGAGAGAGCAGCCAATAGACAGTGGTACAGGAAGCCAGCGACCGGCATGTGGTTCACTGTGTGTACACGCATATGTGTGTGTGTATACAGCTGTATGCATCGCTGTATAATTGTGTAAGCATGTATGCAGGGGCATGTGTGTACATGAATATGTGTATACGTGCATGGATGTGTGCATACATATAGATTTGTGTATGGATATCTGAGGTGGAATATTGTGGATAGATATGCAAAGATAACTTGGCATTTGTTTTTTACAGTAATCCTGCAAATTCTCCAAGTAACTGAGTAAATTCAAACTTCTTCCCAAAATGCCACTTAGGCCCACTTGTAACTGGCAGCCATGTGTTCCTAGTGACTCTCCTGCCACCACCATGCCCCAGCCACACAGGCACGCTGTTCTCCAGACAGGATGACCCCATGCGGGACCCGGTACACAGACCCTCTGACTGCAGGGTGTCTCCGAGTGCCCCAGGTCGAACACGTCGCCACACTTGCCACAGACGCATCACTGACTGGACTCACCGGCTGACACTGTCTGCCCCCAAGTTTCCATGCAGCAGCTTCCAAGTCCTTCACCTTTAAGCTCCACAGTAAATAACAACTCAGCCCACCTATATTTTCCTTGATTCGCATCAAAATCCAAGTTTTAAAATAAAAGTTATTGTTGCTAGGTGTTCCGACTCCTGGCCACCGTATGTACAACAGACGGAAACACTTCCTGATCCGGTATCGCCCTCAGTCATTGCTGCGGCGACTGTGTCCATCCATCTTGTGGAAGAGCTTCCTTTTCTCACGGATCGTCCATTTCACCAGGCATGATGTCCCGCTCCGGGAAGGAACTGGTCCCTACTAATAATAAGCCCAGGGTATGAGGTAAAGCCTTACCATCCACCCTTCTAAGAAGCATTCTAGCTGTACATCTTCCAGAACACACTTGGTAATCCTTTTAGCAACACATGGTATGTATATTCAATATTATTCGCCAACATCCTAACTGAAAAAACTCATCTTCAGTCTTCCTTATTCATTGTCCAGCGTTCTCATGCATATGAAGCAAATGAAAAATTAATGGCTTGAGTCAGGCGCACCTTAGTCCTGAAGTCTTTGCTTTTTAACACTTTAAAGAGGCCTTTTGCAACAGATTTTCCCAATGCAATATGTCATTTGATCTCTTCACTGCTATTCCCATTGGTATTGATCATGGATCCAAGTAAAATAAAACTCTGGACAACTTCATTCTTTTTTCTGTTTATCATGAGGTTGCTTACTGGTGCACTCAGAGGATCTGAAGCTTCCTTAATCCACCACTCGTCTAACAGTCTGTCATACTGTGGTGGTGTGTGTGCTGCTGTGATCCTGAAAGTTATTTGAAATCCCAGCAGGGTCAGCCATGGTGGAGAGGTTTCAGATGGGCTTCCACACTAAGACCGACTAGGTAGAAGGAGACACGGACTACTTCCTAATATTTTGTCACTGAAAACCTTATGCATAGCAGTGGAACACTGTCAGAAAACAGCAGAATACTGAATATTGAAACATGAAGAAAAGCAACAGAATGCTGTGAAATATAGTGCTGGAAAATGAACCACTCAGGACCTTATGAACATCCTCAAAATACTACTGGGGAAGAGAAGCCTCCTCAAAATAAAGCTGACCATGATGCCACGACTGTAGTAAAGCTTTCAGGGCCTTCATCTGCTGACAGGACACAACTTAAATTGAAGAGAAACAGCTGTAAACATCCATTAATAATCAGAACATGGAATGTACTAAGTATGAATCTAAGAAAATTGGAAGTTGCCAAAAACTAAATAGAACACAAAAACATGGATATCCTAGGCATTAGGCATCAGTGTGCTGAAATGGACAGGTAGTGGCCATTCTGCATCTGACCAGCACATGATTCACTATGCTGGGAATGACAAACTGCAGAGGAATGGTATTACATTCATCATCAAAAAGAACATATTAACAGGGCTCTGGGATACAGGGATTGAGGCATGGTTGGAATGGGCAAAAGGGGGGAAATTTACAAAAAAAAACATATTAAGATCTATCTAGCAGTACAACACTGTCTGGGATAGGATAATATCCACACACATACAAGAAAGATACATTAATACAACTATTATTCAAATTTATGCACCAACAAGTAAAGCCAGTGATGATGAAATTGAAAAATTCTATCAATTTCTTCAGTCTGAAATTGATCAAACATGCAATCAAGATATATTGATAATTACTGACGATTGTAATGAAAAATTTGGAAACAAAGGGGAAGGATCAATCATTGGAATATATGGCCTTGGTGATAGAAATGATGCTGGAGATTGATTGCATGACTGAATTTTGCAAGACCAATGACTTGTTCTTTGTAAACACCTTTTTTAAACAAAATAAAAGATGACTATACACATGGACCTCACCAGATATAATGCACAGGAATCAAATTGTCTACATCTATGGAAAGAGATGGCGGAAAAGCTCCATATCATCAGCCAAAACAAGGCCAGGGGCAGACTGTGGAACAGACCATCAATTGCTCATATGCAAGTTCAGGCTGAAGCTGAAGAAAATTAAAACAAGTCCACAAGAGCCAAAATATGACCTTGAACATATCCTGCCTGAATTTAGAGATCAGCTCAGGAACAGATTTGATGCATTAGACACTAAAGACTGAAGACCAGAAGAGTTGTGTGATGATATCAAAAACATCCTACAGGAAGAAAGCAAAGTGTCAATAAAAAGACAGGAAAGAAGTAAACGACTAAAATGGATTATCAGAAGAGTCTGAAAATTGTCTCCAGTATAGAGATGCTAAAGCAAATGGAAGGAAAGAAGAGGTAAATGAGCTGAATAGAGAATGTCAAAGGGCAGCTCACAAAGAGTCTTTATATTTTAATGGAATGTGCAAAGATCTGGAGTTAGAAAATGAAAAGGGAAGAACACACTCAGCATTTCTCAAGCTAAAGAAACAGAAGACAAAAGCCAAGCCTCAACTTTCAATGTTGAAGGATTCTCTGGGCAAAATATTGAATGCTGCTGAAAGCATCAAAAGAAAATGGAAGGAATACACAGAGTCACTGTTCCAAAAAGAAATGGTCGATGTTCAACCATTTCAAGATGTAGCACATGATCAACAGACGTAGCACATGATCAACAGACAACGGAACTAAAGGAAGAAGTCCAAGTTGCACTGAAGGCAGCGGCAAAGAGCAAGGATCCAGGAACTGATAGAATTCAAACTGAAATCTTTCTACTGGAGGCACTCATTCATCTGTGCTAAGAAATTTAGAAGACAGGTACCTGGCCAACTGACTGGACAAGATCCATATTTATGCCCATTCCAAAGAGAGGTGGCCCAATGGACCGTGGAAATCATTGGACATATCATTAATATCGCACACCAGTAAAACTTTGCTGAAGATAATTCAAAAACAGCTAAAGCAGTATATTGACAGGGTGCTGACCGAGGTTCAGGCTGGATTCTGAAGAGGACGTGGAGCAAGGAATATCATTGCTGACATTAGATGGATCTCGGCTGAAAGCAGAGAAGACCACAAAGATGTTTACCTTTGCTTTAATAACTAACTACGCAAAGGCTTCTGGTTGTGGGGATCATGACAACCTATGAACAACACTGCGAGGAATAAGTATTCCGAACACTTAATTGTGCTCATTAGGAAACGTATGCACCAGCCTTGTATTCTTTCACCATACTATTCAATCTGTATGTGGAGCAGGTAATTAGAGAAGATGGATTATATAAAGAAAAATGTGGCATCAGGATTGGAGGAAGACACATTAACAACCTGCGATATGCCAATAATATAATCTTGCCTGCTGAGAGCAAAGAGGACTTGAAATATTTACTGATGAAGATCAAAGACCATACCTTTTGGTATGGATTGCACCTCAATGTAAAGAAACCAAAAGTCCTCACCACTGGAATAATAAATAATAGCAAGATAAATGGAGAAAAGATTGAAGTTGTCAAAGACTTCATTTTGCTCAGATCAACCATCAACACTCATGGAAGCAGCAGTCAAGAAATCAAACGACGTATTACATGAAGCAAATCTGCTGCACAGACCTCTTTACAGTATTCTAGAGCAAAGATACCAGTTTGAGGACTAAGGTGCACCTGACCCAAGCCATGGTATTTTCAATAACCTCATATATATGTAAAATCTGCACAGTGAATAAAAGACCGTAGAAGAATTGATGCATTTGATCCATGGTGTTGGAGGAGAATATTAAAATTACCCCGGATCACCAAAAGAACAAACAAATCTGGATGGAAGAAGTACAGTCAGTCAGAATACTTGTTAGAAGCCAGAGTGGCCAGACTTCATCTCTCATAATTTGAACATATTATCAGGAAGGAAACAGTCCCTGCAAAAGGACATCATGCTTGGTAAAATAAAGGGTCAGTGAAAAAAAAAACAAACAAAGACCCCAACAAGACCGACTGGCACAGTGGCTTCAGCAATGGGCACAGTGTAGCAACAACTGTGAGGTTGTTGCAGGATCGGGCAGTGTTTTGTTCTGTTGTGCATAAGGTCACCGTGAGTTGGTACCGACTCCATGACACCTAAGAGCAAAAACTACAAAAGGCTGTGTGTAGTCTTTGATCTTTACCAGCAGCTGCTCCGATTCCTATTCCCTTTCAGCAAGCAAGGTTGTATCATCTTCTTATCACAGATGATTAATGAGGCTTCCTCCAATCCTGATGCCACACTCTTCTTCATATTCATCCAACTGCTCAGATCATTTGCTCAGCATACAGATTGAATAGTATGGTGAAAGGATAGAACCCAAATAATCTTATGAAACTGCATAAATTAAATAAAACTAATGAACCCATAAATCACTGCCACTAGCAAAATCTGTCAGTTTGGAAAATAAGCTTTCAATATAAAGCAGGTATCTTAGACATCTGATTCAATTTTAAAGGATATGAAATGATCCCAGATCATGTACTGTCATTGAGTATGTACACTGAAGGACAAGTTACTCCACTGTACATTTTTAAGATAATTTTCATTTACCGAGCAATGCCTTCTCTTTACATTCGTCTACGTTCCAGAGTATAACGTAGTCATGTGATGCAGAGCAGAGAAGAAGTGAATTCACTTTCTTTCCAAAAGCCACAGCAGTTATTAACTGATGGTGTCCTCTGAGAATTAAAAGCTGAAAAATGAAACACAAATATATAATAGCCACCATGCCACCAGGGTCACAAACGTCGACTACAGTCAACAGTGAACAGTAAAAACATGGCAGTGGAACTCAGTAAGAAATTCAACGGCCTGAATTTTCCATTTCATATATTCACTCCTGGTATCATTCATTAAAATTCCTGTTTGTGTAATACTTAAGTTAGCAATTTCAGTGTCTTCAGTGTCACACGTAACATACTGAGGAAATGGGATGGTTACCTCAATATTAGTGCATTATTTATTAAATAAACAAATGCATACACCCAATTCCTCATTTACCAACATGGTTAGGTCCCAAAGAGAAGACTGTTACACAAAGACATAGGTTGACCACATCACATTACAAAACAAAGGATGACTGCTAACTGACATCATCGTATGACTGTCAAACATGGACAAAAATGATTTATTACATCACATTACCTTGGGCAAAATCTTGAATGATGCAGAAAGCATCAAAAGAAGATGGAAGGAAGACACAGAGTCAGTGTATCAAAAATGAATGGTCAGTGTTCAATCATTTCAAGAGGCAGTATAGGATCAAAATCCGATGGTACTGAAGGAAGAAGTGTAACCTGTGTAGACCATGACAAACTCTGGACAACACTGAGAAGAATGGGTATCCCAGACACTCAATTGTGCTCATGAAAAACCTGTACACAGACCAAGAGGCAACGTTTGAACGTAACAAGGAGATAGTGATTGGTTTACAACCAGGAAAAGTGTGTTCCAGCGTTGTGCCCTTTCACCTCATTGACTCGGTCTGAATGCTGAGCAAATCATCCAATAAGCTGCATGGTATGAAGGAGAAGCTGGCATCAGGATTGGAGGAAGACTCATTAACCAACATTCCGCCATATGCAGATGATACAACCTCGCTAAAGACTCATTAACCATCAATCCGCCATACGTAGATGATACAACCTCGCTAAAGCCAAGAGGATTTAAAACACTTACTGAGGATGATCAAAGACTTCAGAGTGGATTGCACCTTAATGTAAAGAAAATATAAACCCTCACCACTGGACCAACATATAACATCATGATAAATGTAAAAACAAAACTAAAGTGGTTAAAGATTTCATTTTGCTTGGATCCATAATCATTACTCAAGGAAGCAGCAGTAAAGAAATCAAACAAAACAAAACAAAACAAAACAAAAAAGTAAGAAAGAAATCAAACATATTGCATTAGGCAAATCTGCAGCACAAGACATCTTTACAGTGTTCAAGGGCAACATGTCAGCTTGAAGACTAAGTTGCACCTGACCCAAGCCATGGTATTTTCAATAACCTCATATGCATGTGAAAGCTGGACAGT
>NW_006408879.1:1170028-1173123 GCF_000296735.1 Chrysochloris asiatica
GGACCTCGTCTCTCATGTTTCAGACGTGTTGTCAGGAGGGAACAGTTTCAGACATGTTGTCAGGAGGGACCAATTTCTGCACAAGAACATCATGCTTGGTAAAGTGGAGGGTCGGGAAAACAAAGGAAGACCCCCAACCAGATGGACCGACACAGTGGCAGCAGTAATGAGTCCAACATAAAAACCATGGTGAGCACAGGACAGGATCTGGCAGGGTAGGGCTCTGCTGTGCACAAAGTCTCCATGAGTCGGAAGTGACAAAACATGGCACAAAGGAGAGAGCACGGCTTCCCAGAACCCTGAATTCAAACTGTGGACACATCGCTCAAGTCACATGGTGTTCTCGTTTTGTGTACAGTAGGAACAAATCAGCAAGAATGTGTAAGACTTATACACCAGGGCTCGGCCATCTGTGGCCTAAAACAGGAGAAAGCATGCAAATATTCACAGCAGCTTTGGCTATAAAAGCCAAAAATAATTCAAGTAACTCAGTGCCCATCAACAGGAGAAGGCATACAACGGAATAGCACTCAATAAGAAGGAGTGAACTGTACTACATGCAACAACATGTATGACTCTACACAATCATGCTGAGTGAAAGAGCCAAAACAAAGACAAAACAAACCACCCCGTTTGATTTCATTTGTATACAGTTTTAGAAGATCCACACTAATTTAAAGGGGCAGAACATTTCTCTTTAGAAGATATGTTGTTTTTAAGTACTGTCGAGTCAATTCCGACCCACAGTGAGCCTGTATAAGGTTTCCAAGGAGCAGCTGGTGAGCTTGAACCACCGACCTTGCAGTTCAAATGACTTGGAAGTCTGACGCATTAGCCCACAGCTCCATACCATAAAACACGAGGGGGCTCAAAAAGTTCAAGGGGAAATTCTATTATCTTTTCTTTTCACAATTCCGTGAATCTTTTGAAGCCCTCTTGCATAAAGAATTCCTTCAAATAAACTGGAAAGGCATTTTTCTATTATTCCAATAGCAAAAGAGCAAGAGGCTTAAGCAAATGCATCACAAAGAAACTATGGAAATGACTCGTGCGTACTGATAACAGGAAGTTACAATGAGGTACCACTACCCTTCACCAGAGAGGCTGCGATTGAAGACACTAGTGTAGGTGAGGAAGCAGGCCCACTGGAACCATCACACACTGGAGAAGCACAAACTGGCTCATCATCTACTGAACAAACATGCGCTCTGTGTCTCGGCAGTGGCTCACACAAGTGCAGTAAGAGTTTCAGCAGCACCAATTCTAACCACTAAGAAACGGGAACAAACCAGACGTCCACCAGGAGCAGAAAGGAAAAATAAACTCCTGAAGGGACTTCATTAACACAATATGAACGGAGGCTGGTGTCACTGTTGTTGGGTGCAGTGGAGTTGCTTCTAACTCCTAACCACCCTGTGAACAGCAAAACGAAACACTGCCGGGTCCAAATCATTGCTTTGTTTGAGCCCGTGGTTGCAAACACTATGCCAAGCCACCTCCATAAGGGTCTTCTTTTTTAACTGATGCTCTGCTTTACCAAGTCTGATGCCTTTTTCCAGGAACTGATCCCACCTAATAACTTGTACAAAATGTGAGAGATGAAGTGTTGCCATCCTCACATCTCAGGACCATTCCAGCTATACTTCTTCCAAGACCCATCTGTTGGTTCTTCTGGTGGTCCATGGTGTATTTAATATTCTTTGCCAACACCATAATTCAAAAGCATCAATTCTTCTTCGGTCTTCCTTTCATTGTTCAGCTTCTGCATGCATATAATGCAATTGACTTGAGTCAGGAGCCCTAACTCCTCAAAGTGACAGTTCCGCTTTTTAACACTTGAATGAAGTCGTTTGCAGCAGCTCTCCTCAAGGCAAGATGTTGCTTCCATAGGTTTCTCCTTCTTCCTCATCTTAGTCGGGAAGGTCCACTGAAACATGTCCACCATGAGTGACCTTGCTGGAATTTCAAATAGCAGGGGCACAGCTTCCATATTTGGAGGCTGAGCTTCCAGCATTGCAGCAACACACGACCTACAACAGTACAACAAACTGACAGACAAGCCAGACTGAACCAGCAGCAGAAACAATGGGCTCACACAGAACAATGACGCGGCCAGTGAAGGACCGAGCAGAGTCTCCTTCTGGGTCTGCACGGGGTCGCTGTAAGTCAGAGCTGGCACAATGGGGTCTAACAGCAATAGTGTCCATGGGTATTGCTTGTGGAGCCAGATAAAATGAAATCCTTGACAAGTTCAATCTTTTCTCCGTTTATCATGTTCATTCTTATTGGTCCAGTTGTGAGGATTTTTGTCTTCTCTACATTTTGTTGTGATCTATATTGAAGGCTACATTCTTTGATCTTCATCAGTAAGTGCTTCAAGTCCTCCTCACTTTCAGCAAGCAGGGTTGTGTCATCTCCATATCGCAGGTTGTTGGATCTTCAGCCAATCCCGATGCTGCATCCTTCATGTAGTGCACCATTTGGGATTATTTGCTCAGCATACAGATTGAATAAGCATGGCAAACGGATATAGCCCTGATGCACATCTTTCCTGATTTTATATCATATTCTATGCTGTTCAAACAACTACATCTTAGTCTATATAAAGGTTCCTCATGAGCACAATTAAGTATTCTGGAATTCCCATTCTTTGTAATGTTATCCATAATTTGTTATGATCCACACAGTTGATTGCCTTTGCATAGTCAAGCCAAGATCCATCTAATATCAGCAATGATATCCCTCATTCCAAGTCCTCTTCTGAATTCAGCTTTAATTTTGGACAGCTCTTTGTCAATATCAAGCTGCAACTGTTTTTGAATTGTATTCAGAAAAGCTTTATTTGACTGTGATATTAATGATACTGTTCAATAACTTCAGCATTCCATTGGACTCCCTTCTTTGGAAGAGATCCATATTTGTGCCAATCCAAAGGAACCATTTTGAACAAATTTCTTCATGTAAGTGAATGAAATTTAAGGCAACAACCAGCGTATGTGTCAAAGAAGGGCATTATCTCACGAGTAAAGGTCAACCGGAGAAGAGGACATAACCATAATAAATATCTACACTCCCAATAAAAGACCTGCAAAATA
>NW_006408879.1:1178901-1180116 GCF_000296735.1 Chrysochloris asiatica
AAAAAAAAAAAATTCCTTGAATCAAATACAAACAAAATCACAGCATACCAAAAATGTTCGAACACATCAAAAGCAGTGTGTTAGGGGTCAAGTTATAGCAGTAAACACACAAAACATACAAAAATAACGAAATTAACATATTTGTGCAACATTTCTAAAAACTAGAGAAAGAGCAGCAAAGTAAGCCTACAGCCCCAGAAGAAAGGAAAGAATAAAGACTAAAGTAGAAATGAATGAATCAGAAAACAGAAAAACAATAAAAATTATTAACCAGACAAGCAGGAGGTTCTTTGAAAGGATTAATAAAATTGATAAGCCACTAATACATCAAGCAAAAGAAAAGAAATGTCAATAACAAGTATAAGAAACAATAAAGGTGACATGACAACAGAACAAGAAATAAAAAAGGTAACAGAATACTACAAAGAACTGTACTCCAACAACTTTGAAAACGTAGATTAAATGGATACATTTTTAGAAAAACACAATTTAACTAAACTGACACAGAGTGAAGTAGAAAACTTGCACAGACCTGTAACATAAGAAGAAATTGATCAGGTGACTTAAAGACTCCCAACAAAAAAAAGTCCGGGCCCAGATGGTTTTACTGTGAATTCTACCGAGCATTCAGAGATGAGCTGACACCAAGTCTACTCAAACTATTCCAGAACACAGAAAAGGACGGAAAACTCCCCAAAAAATCACTGAAAATGAAAATTATAGACCAGTATCTCTCATGACCAGACATGTAAAAATTATCAACAAAATCCTAGCCAATACAATGCAACAACATATCAAAACAACAATACATCATGACCAAGTGGGATTCCTACCAGGAATGCAAAGATGGTTCAATATTAGAAAAACAATCAATGCAATCCACCACATAAAGAAAACAAAGGGAAAGAACCGCATGATCCTATCCATTGGTGGGTGCAGAAAAGGCATTTGATAAAATCCAATATCCATTTCTAAAAACACTCAACAAAGTAGGAATAGAAAGGAAATTCCTCAACATAATTCACAGCATATATACAAGTGCGACCGCCTACATTCCTTTCAATGCCGAAAGCATTCCCTTTGAGAACAGGAACCAAACAAGGGTGCCCTTTGTCGCCATTCTGATTCAGGACTGTGCTGGAGATCTTAGCTACAGCTATCAGGCAACAAAGAAAATTAAAGGCATCCAAATTAGCAAAGGGTATCTAGCGTAGT
>NW_006408879.1:1180681-1187867 GCF_000296735.1 Chrysochloris asiatica
AAAGATGAAATAGTTAGGAATAAATGTAACCAGAGAAATAACAGACCTAGGAGTCCTGGTGTGGTGCTGTGGGATAAAGCACTGGACCGCAAGGTCGGCAGTTCAAACTCAACAATCACTCCTTGGAAATCCTATACAGGCTTGCTATAAGTCGGTACCAACTCCACAGCACTTAACAACAACACATATAAAGAAAACTTCAACACACTACTACAAGACACCAAACGAGACTTATAAAACTGGAAGACTATACCATGCTAAAGAATAGGAAAACTTAACATTCTGAAAATGTCCACTCTACCCAAAACAATCTATCGATACAAAGCAATCCCAATCCAGTTCCAACATCATTCTTAAAAGAAATAGAAAAAATGATCACTAACTTTATATGGAAAGGATATCTCAAAATCTACTATATAGCTACAGTGGTCAAAACAGCCTGGTACTGGTCCAACAAGAAAGAAACAGATCAATGGTGACGACTGAGAACCCAGAAGTAAATCCATCCACGTACAATCAGTTGATCTTTGTCAAAGGGCCAAAGCACATTAAATGGGGAAGAGACAGTCTCTTCAACAAATTGTACTGGAAAAACTGGAAATCCATTGGCAGAAAAATGAGACATTACCCAGATCTCACACCATATACAAAACCAAGCTTAATGTGTATTAAAGTCCTAAATGTAAAATGCAGAAGTATAAAGATCATCAATGAAAAATTATGGGCAAACTTAGGGGTTCTAATACATGGCACAAATGCACTTTCAAGCATTACTAAAAACACACAACCAGCAGTAGACAAAATAGATGATTGTAGTTGTTAAGTGCCATTGAGTCAGTTCCTGCACATAATGGCCCTGTATAGTGTTTCTGAGGAGTGGCTGGTGAGCTTGAACGGCTGACCTTGCGGTTGAACCAGACCTTGCAGTCCTTTGCACTAACCCACAGCACCACAGCAAGACTAGACACGTATGTACATGAAAGGATTTCACCAGAAGAGTAAAAAGAGAGCCCAGAGACTGAGAAAAAAAATGTTTGCAATGACACATCACATAAGGGACTAACCTCTAACAGATATAGAACACTATCACACCTCTTCAAGAAATTTTAAATTTTTAAATGACCAGAGGACATGAACAGACACGTCACCAAGGAAGGCATTCAGGTGGTCACTGCTCACGATAATTAGCCACTAGAAAGATGCAAACCAAAACAATGAAGTATCACTTCACACCAGCATTATAGCAAAGTTCACAAAACCAACAAATGCTGGTGAGCGTGTGGAGAGACTGGGACCCTCCTCCACTGCTGGTGGTGTTGTAACATGGTGCAGCCACTGTGGCAAACGGTGTGGTGCTTCCTCAGAAGGTTGGAAATAGCAATACCACATGACCCGGTAATCCCTCCACTTGGCGTATAGCCGTAAGCAATAAAGAGCCAGGAAGCCATTAGATCTATGCACATCAATGTCCATCGCAACACTAATCACAATAGCAAAAAAGATGGAGACAGCCTATACATCCCACAATGGATGACTAAACAGAGTTTGGTATATATACGATGCAACATTGAAAAAAAAAAAAGATGAATCTGCATAACACCTCCTAACACGGATGACGAACGCCACGCTGAGTGGCACCACTGTTGTTAAGTGCCTTCGAGATGGTTCTAATTCACAGCAGCCCTGTATAAGGTTTCCAAGGAGCGACAGGTAGGTTCGAACCACTGAACTTGCAGTTAGCAGCCCAGTACTTATCCTACAGCACCACACATTAGTCAATTACAAAAGGACAAATAATATATGAGACGACTACTGTAAAAATCTCAAGAAAAGGTTTTCAAGCTAAAAGCAACATTTTTTGATGGTTACCACCAGGGGAGGGAAGAAACGGAGAGTCATTCACTGGCTAGAGAACAGATACATGTCAACTTGGGTGATGGAGAGGGCAATATACAAGAACAGGGAGGGTGGCAGAAGAATGATGAAGACAGGTGAAGATGCAGGGAGGTATGCAAGGGTTACAGGGGACCATGTAAAAATAGAGTTATATACACAGCACTGGAAGAACAGTGTTCTGCAGGGAGAGACACCTGGACACACACAGGCTGGATGGCTACAGGAAGGAGCGTGGGCGTATACCCACAAATACGTAAGGGTTTGAAAGAGGACATTTGTACCTGGGTATCTATCTACCTTTCCTGCAAACACAACTGTGATTGTGGAAATGATGAACACTTGTTAGATGTTGTCAAACCTCTTAAGGCAAGGAGTTACTGGGCCTAGAAGCTTCAAGACCATAGTCTTGGGGACACCATGGTCACTTGTCCTAACACAGTCCACAAAGACAATATTCTACATCCTACATTGGTGAGCAGTGTCTGGGATCATCAAAGCTCACGAGCAGCCATCTAAGGTGCAGCTATTGGTGTCTTCATGTGTGGGAGACAGAAGAGTGATGAGAACTGAAGATGCTTGGAATCAATGAGTCCAGTGGACAAATGGAACGCGTGAACATCAGTTTTCATGACTCTAAGGCCAGAAGAACTAGATGGTGCCCAACTAACAAACCCAACTGCTCCGAGAGGGATCCCATTAGAAGGTCCTGGGGAGAGTGGGAGAAAATGTGGAACAAAACTGAAAATTATTTAAAAAAAAAAACCCATAGGTCTGGAATGGAACTTAATTTCATAGCACAATTCTCACCAAACAGTTGATAGGTATATGGTAGTGGTGGTGGTTGTGTGCCATCGAGTCACCTCTGACTCATAATGAGCCAGTAAAGGGATTCTGAGGTTATAAACCTTTATGGGAACAGAAAGCCTCATGTATCTCCTGAGGAACAGCTGGTAGTTTTGAACTGCTGACCTTGAGATTAGCAGCCTGACTCATAACCACTACGCTACCAGTTAGGTACATTGTTGTTGTTGTGAAATGCTTTCAAGTTAGTTCTGACCCATAGTAACCCTGTATAGGGTTTCCAAGAAACAGCTGGTGAGCTTGAACCGGCAACCTTGTGGTTCAAACTGACTCTGCAGTCCAGCACATTTAACCCACAGCCCACGACAAAAACAAAAGGTATGCTCCTAGTAAGGTATGCTCGCTGTGGAATGGTAAGTCAGTCAAGATGAAAAGAGCAAAACGAAGAAGGGTGGAATGGAAATGCCACCCACAGGGAGGAAGTGGGATCACTGATGTTACCTGGAGCAGCTGCAGCCACTGAGAGCAAACACGGTGCATGAGCTTTTGAATAGAAAACTGATGCTCTGCTCAGCAAACCTTCACTCAATTCACAATAAAAAGTTTTTAAAGGTAAGTAAATAAGACGTAAAAGGGAAGCCACAGGGAGAAAGCAGGATAGCTGTTGTTGGAGGGAGGGGATTGTGATCATTGAGATGAAACAAAACGTATGACTGGTTGAAAGTAAAGCTGATGATCTTGTCTGTAAATTTTCACTGAGTTCACAATAAAAAGCTTAAGGGGGGAAAAAAAGAGCATCCAGAGGTTGGGAACGGCTGAACCAAAGGGCTCAGACTTGGGGACAGTTTAACCAGAGGATTGCAACTAATCAGTTGTGCTCCAGAAAATCGGGCTGCTCCCAGGTCAGGCTGCCCCTGAGGAACTTGCAAAGCCTGCCTCTGGGAACAAGGAATTTGCAAAGTCTTTCCTTGTAGCAGCCATGGCCTTCAGTTTAGTCTGCAAAACCATCTCGCTGCCCTTTCTGTTTCCCGAGCAACTACATTCTTCACTAAAGTCCCATTTACTGCTTGCATCTATACACCAAACGTTTTTTGCAATCCTTTCTCTGCCCCCAGCTCTCTCCTTTAATTTGTCCGTATAATAAACGTGCTGAACGTAGGAAGGGGTCACAGTATCTCCATCAGAGTGCTGTGTCCCGCCTGGTCCAACTAGTCTATTCTCATTTTGTGTCTTGTGTCTTTCTTTTTCCTAATCTCCTGTCACCCCTACTTGGATTTAATCTCTCCGTGTGGGTCACGGAGTATAGCCACTTGTCAGACGAGGCATCCAGCAAGTCATAAAGCAAGTGTTAGAGTTAAAACTAATGCCTTTAAAGCTCTTATCAGTTTATGTAAAAGATTCCACAACAAACACAAAACCTTTTCCTAAAGAAATTTGTATTAAAAAGCTACTTGTCTTGGATGTGTTCATGTTCAAATGGGCATTTTACTTGATTCTATTCTTACTGGAGGAGAACTTTTTAAAAACTGATTTCAGATGGTTTATTTTCTAATTATCAAAACGTACTCTGATGTTTGTTTTGTGACCTTTTTTCCTTCCACCATTGGTGGCTAAATCCTTCTAGGGATAATTTTACCCAAAGGGCATAAAAGAGAGCGAGAAAGAAAGACAGACCCTTCACCTCTCCAGGGATAAAGAGCAAGGCACACCCTCCGGAGCACCTGGTCACGAGGACTCGTGGCGCTCCACACACAGAGCTCCCGTCCATTCAGAGGGAAAGCACAGTACGGCTCACTGCAGGCCAGCTGGACGTGACAAGCAGAGACCGTGGATTCCACCACATACTGCTCTGTAACTACATCACCTACACAGCCGTAGTCACCAGAGAAAGCATCTTCATGTTTGTCCATCTTCAATCTGAAAACACAAAGTACATGAGTAGATATGGTATGGGATCTATGAATAGCCTACACTACAGCATGATCACACAAAGTATACCCAGTCATACTTACTCAACATCCCGGACTTACGGCCCTGTATTCCCTCTTCATGTACTGGGCTCAGGTCCTTGTATGTATGCACACATAACTTCCTGGGCTCGGGTTCCAGGATCCCACTTAACGTCCTGGCTTCAGTTTCAGTAACCCTATTTAGTACCCTGAGCCTCTCTCCTTAGCTATAAAATGGAAACATTAACTTCACAGACTAACTGTGTGTGTTCTTCCCTTTAAGTTACCTAACTCCAGGTCTTTGCACTTTTCGCTGTAATATTTGACTTTGTCTTCTGGAGCCGCCTTTAACATTTTCTCTCCAGCTCGTTTACGTCCTCATTTCTTCTATTTGTTTTAGCATCTCTACGCTGGAGAGCAAATTTCAGAGTGTCTTCTGACATCCATTTTGGTCTTTTCTTTCTTTCTTGTCTTCTTAATGACTTTTTCCTTTCTTCCTGTAAGATGTTCTTGATGTCATCCCAACTCTTCTGATCTTTGGTCTTTAGTATCTAATTCATCAAATCCGTTCTTGAGATGATCTCTAAACTCAGGTGGGATGTGTTCAAGGTCGTATTTTCTCTCTCATAGATTTGTTTTAATTTTCTTCAGCCTTAACCTGAACTTGCTAATAAGCAATTGGTGGTCTGTTCCAGTTTAACCCCTGGTCTTGTTTTGGCTGATGATATGGAGCTTTTCCATTGTCTCTTTCTACAGATGTAGTCAATTTTATTTCTGTATGTTCCATCTGGTGAGGTTCATGTGTATAGCCGTCTTTTATGTTTTTTTAAAATGGTATTTGCAATAAACAAGTCATTGTTCATGCAAAATTCTGTCATGGAATCTCCAGCATCATTTCTATCCCTAAAGCCATATTTTCTAACTACTAATCCTCTTTGTTTCCGGACTTTTGCATTCCAATCGCCAGTAATTATCAATACAGCTTGATTGCATGTTTGGCCAGTTTCAGATGGAAGATTTATGGTGTTTGAGGAAAAAAATATATATATATACCAAGAACACATCAATCTGTGTTGGAAGAAGTATAACTACAGTGCTCCTTAGAAGCCAGGACGGTGAGACTTCATCTTATAATTCGAACATATTATCAGAGGGAAACAATCCCTGGAGAAGGACATCATGCTAAGTAAGTTGGAGGGTCAGTGAAAAAGAGGAAGACCCCTGAAGAGATGGACTGGCACAGTGGCAACAGCAATGGGCTCAATCATAATGACTGTGAAAAGGGCATAGAACTGGGCAGTATTTCACCTGCTATGCATAAGGTCACCATGAGTGGGAACCGACTCAAGGGCACTATCAACAATGATGCAAACTGCCCTATAATTGGTTTATCCTATGCACCTTGCAGGGATTGGTCCACAGGCCATGCAAATGAAGCAACTACAGCGTACTATGCAAATGAAGTGTCAGTGGCCTCTGGAGAAGGCATGGGTCTGTTTGTGGGCCATGTTTCAAATTGACAAGGTAATTTGTATATTGCACCTGGCCCCACAGAGGGTTTAAGGGACAGGAACAGAGAGAAGAAAAGAAAGAAGCGAGAAGCAGCAGATAGAAAGGAGGCAAGGAAGATCCTAAAAGAGCTGTAACACCAAGGACAATGAGATGCCCAGCAGTGGCCCTGTGGCAGAGTCGGTGGTGACAGATGCAAAGCCAAGAGGAATGTCCTGAGGGGTCGCTAAGGGCCTGTCCTCAGGGGGCTGAGAGGAACGGAGCGGGCTGTCCTGCACTGAGGAAGGGAAATTTTGCCAACAACACTCTTCTCCTGATCCAGGGTTGTAGCCGTTACTTTCTAAATAAACCACTTAGCTGTAAGTATGGCCTGTGGATTCTGTGTGGCCCAATGATGAAGCCCAGTAGGGAAGCACAGAGTGCCATGGGGAACAGACTGCTGTCAGCATTGGTGTGAAGGTTGGAGTAGAGCTATGGTAATCAGCTGTGGGTTGATACTGGCTGTCACTGCCCCTGAAGTTACTCCCACCAGTTTATACACGGATTTATAGGAAGGAGTCATTAGCTCGGTTTGGAGACATCTAGAAAGGCTTCAGGGGGCAGACTGAGAAGGATGGCGGAGACACACAAGCAGAGATGGGGTAAGGAAAGGCGCAGGGAAGACGTCATGGGAAGAACGGTCCCGACCTGCAAATTGCACTCGACCAAGGAGATCTATTTCAATTTAGTTGACATAGAGAGCTATTGTAGTTGTTGTTAGGTGCCACCGAGTCGGTAAAGACCTATAACGACCTTATGCACAGCAGAACAAAACACTGCCCGATCCTGGCCAACCTCACTACTGTTGCCACACTTGAATCCATCGATGCTGTCACTTGGCCAATCCATCTCATTGGAGGTCTTCCTCTTCTTCTCTGACCCTCCACCTTACCAAACGATATCCTTCTCCAGTGACTGGTCCCTCCTGACAATATGTCTGAAGTATGAGAGACGAAGTTTGGCCATCTTGGCCTCCAAGGAGCACTCTGGCT
>NW_006408879.1:1189013-1206789 GCF_000296735.1 Chrysochloris asiatica
TCAGTATCATTGGCTCTTGATCATATGCTACCTCTTGAAACGGCTGAACATTAACCATTTCCTTTTGGTACAGTGACTTTGTGTATTCCTTCCATCTTCTCTTGATGCTTTCTGCATCATTCAATAATTTGCCCAGAGAATCTTTCAAAAATAAAAGGTATGGAAGGCTATAAAAACAGTTGATAAGATTATAGCTGTCATTTATTAGAATCAGTTATGAATCTGGCAGTAATACACAAAGTGGTCTAGTCATCAAATCTGACTGCACATCAGACTCTGGCTCTGTAGGCGGGAAGGGAACAACTCAGCCAGAGGATGATTTCACAATCCTCCGCTGCATCCCTCAGTCTCCTGTCTTGCACAACCACTGCCCCAGTGCCCACGTCAGTGCCAACTCCCTCCTTTTGTTTGTTCTCATCCCCCCAGTCACCTAGTCTTTCTTTCTTCTGAGCCCTTTCAGACAAGTCCTCACTCCCAGGAGAGAGCAAGATCAGGCAAATTCTAAAATTACAATCTGCTGCAGACACTCTCTCCTCTGGACAAGGGCCCCTTCCACAGAAACTGTCTCCAAAGCTGAGTGAGGGCTAGCTTCATCCAGTCTTATGGGACCAGCAGAGGATGCTGGGCTGCAGTGGGAGAGAAGAAAGCTAAAGAGGAACACTGCCTTTGCAGCATCCTGTGCAAGTCCTCTGTCTTTGGTTTTAGTGAGGACACTCTGTTTAAACGTTGAAATCTCCAACCGGGCAGTCTGAGTGTCTATCTGGATGACCTGATTGCATTCCACTGGTGAAAAGAAACAGTAAAGCACTCTTAGATTAAGCTACACAGGGTGGCAAACTCAATGTCATAACGGAGGCAAAAGACAGAAGCACGCTAAGAAGTCAGCTCCAAAGAGGGCCATGTATGGGGGTGCAAGGAATACAGAGAACTACTAGGAGCATGGAGGCCCAGGCTTACAAAGGACTAGGGTCATGGGGGTGCCAGTGGTACAAAGAACCAGACTTTGGGGGAATAGGGTCGTAGTGAAGACAGGATCAGAGCATCTGGCGGGAGGAGCGCGCCCACTCTCCGACGACGGTCCACACCGGATTGCTATCTGTTTGGAAAACAGGACTCTGGGCCGGTGTCTCATCTGCAGGACACCAACTGAAGCCCTCTAGCGGACTCTTAACTCCCGACCCCTAACCCGAAAACTTGATGCTGTACCTTCAACTTCCAACAAGGAATAGATAGACTCACGACTTGGACCCTGCTACCCAGCTCCTGATCCAGCCCTGGCCTGGTCCCCTATCCTCAACTGCAGACACTGATCCGAAAGAGACGCGCTCCCTTCGGACTCCGCCCCCACCGCCGCGTCTCCAGGGTTACGAGTCCCGCCGCCACCGCCGTCTCGTGCACACAACCATTTCTGCATCTCGCGAGAGCAGGAAAGCTGACTCCACCACTGCCGCGCAGCGCCACTTCCGCTTCTCGCGAGAGTCAGAGGCCGCCTCATTTCCGCTGCCCCGCGGCTCTCTCCGGATGCCCCAGCCGTGGCTCTGTGGCCGTGGGGCATATGGCGGTGAGTCTGGGTCCGGCGCGGGCAGCGTAGCGCCCGAGCCCCCTGCTACCCGACTGAATCCACCCCCGGGGCTGCACTCGGGTGGGATCGTCCTCGAAGGCGGGGGACCGGCCTCTTCTCGCTCCCTCCCGCACGTCCCTCCTTCCACGCCCCCCTCTCACGTCCCCTCCCTCCTCTGCACCCCGCCGGCTCCCACGCCCCCGGCGCCCCTCCTCCTCTCACTCCCCCTCCCGCCCTCTCCCAGCAGGCCGGAGCCGGCCCCTGAGGACAGCCGGCAGCCACCATGGCTGCGCGCTGGGGGCGCTCGCTGCTGCTGCTGCTGCTGCTCCTGGCCGCCCTGGCGCTGGGCGCGGAGGACGATGACGTCCCGGAGGAGTGGTTGCTGCTGCATGTGGTGCAGGGTCACATCGGTGCCGGTAACTACAGCTACCTGCGGCTGAACCACGAGGGCAAGATCGTGCTTCGCATGCGCAGCCTACGGGGCGACGCCGACCTCTACGTGTCTGACACCACCCTGCACCCCAGCTTTGATGACTACGAGCTGCAGTCGGCCACCTGCGGCCAGGATGCGGTGGCCGTCCCTGCGCACTTCCAGCGCCCCGTGGGCATCGGCATCTACGGGCATCCGTCGCACCTGGAGAGCGAGTTCGAGATGAAGGTGTACTACGACCGGAGTGTGGAGTGGCAGCACTTTGGCGAAGGCGGCTACTCTGCCGATGGGGTGGCCTCGGGCCAGCACACCTACGACCCCGAGGACGCGCCCCAGGAGGAAGAGTCGCTGCTGTGGACGGTTCTGATTAGTATTCTGAAGCTGGTACTGGAGATCCTCTTCTGAGCACCGGGCACCTGTGGGCCCACGGAGCTGCTCGGGGTCCTGGCTGCTTTGCCCTGGTTGAAATTCAGTGGCTTTTTCTGGCTGGGGAACAGGAAAGCGAAGCCATATGTACTCTTCTTACCTCAATTACCCCAAAAGGAGAAGCAAAGACTTTCAAGATCAAGTTCCTGTCAACAGAATGCGTACAGTAAATGCTTATACTCCGTTTGGAGTATTTATCAGGTGACTAGCGTAGGAGGAGCTGGCTTCAAAAAAGTGTGAAACTGGAATTAAGACAGTGGAATTTTCCGCCAATCTTTTAAAGGGCCTTGAGTGGACAAAATCAAAATAGCAACCTGTGCAGTTAAATCAGTCTGATCATTTTATCTTTTTCTACTTAAAAATGTCTAACGAAGTCACGTGTACGCTTTGGGCACCAGGTGTGACTTGTGAGGAAGCAGATTCACTAGTTGCATGTTCTTCGCTGGGTGTGGATAAGGCAGAGTCTCCTGTAGACTGGAGTGAACGTTGTCCCAGTGCCGGTCAGCTCACGGCAACCCTAAACCCGCAGCACCGCCTTTCCTTAGGCCGTCTGTCATTGCATCGGCTTGGGCTACCTAGTAACTAAATTACCTTATTAAATAGGACCTTGTCTGTTAACTTAGGATAGGCCAGAAACAATACAGCAAGCAAACTGTCCCACTGAGGTTTTGCAGACAACTGAAAACTGAAGTTATAGGGGGGAAAAATAATAGGTGACGAGCTGTTTTTCCACCTGGAATTAAGTTTTAAGGGTAAGAACAGCTAAAACAAAGGTAAATCAACAGATTTTAAGCATAGAGTTAATTTCAAAACATGTTTTATTGGCATAAAAATGAGTGTTGTAAATAAATTGGCACCAAATATTTCACTTAAATGCTTATTACAATGTTGGGGATTTAGAGTTTATCCCTCTTTGCTGTTTTTCCCCCTTCTGCCCACTTTCCTGGGTGTTGGGGGAGCTCGTTGACAGCAGTCACAAACCCAGCGGCCTAGAAGAAAAACGAAGGCAATTTTACAAGGCGCCATTGTGGCTCCATGCATTCTCTCATTCAGTCCATAGCTATCACTACTATCTCCCTATGGATTTAAGGTGGGATGGACCCTATGAAGTTTCTCAAATTAAGGGGAAAACCGTGAATATCCCTTAACCAATGTCATGCAGTAGTTGGGGTGAGCAGTGTGCTACAGAATGGTGTGAACCTTGAAAAATAATGACAGGTAACCCATGATATACTGGCATATTCAAATAACCGCAAATTGCACTTAAGACTGACTGATGAGTTTTGTTTTTTGGGGACTCTGGTCCACAACTTATCGGTAGTATTATTTACTACATGTCATGTAGCACACAATTTGTTGATCTCATTAAATGTAATGTTTCCAAAGACAAAGATCGGATTTATAAAGAATGAAAACAACAAAAAAGAAATCAGGTACACAACTTATGTGTCAGATGTGGCTTACAAGAGTCCTTGGAAGGGTACCTTCTCTTTAGTTCAGTAACAGATCCTAAAATGAAACATCTCTTGAGTTTGGCTCCCTTTCTGCTATTTCTCTTCGCTGCTCACTTGCAGCTGGTGTGTTGTACAGCACCCAACCCCCAGCGCGCCATCGCAGACACAGCACTTGAAAGCACCAACTATTTCCTGGCACAGTGCTGAGAGACTGTACTTCACACCTGATCTGACCTCCCACAGAACTTCTGTGAGGTTTAGCTTCTTAATAACTCCCAGAAACTGAAGAGTCAGGCTTGCATTTTAGAGTACTAACCAGTGTTAGGAGGCCTGGGGCGGCGCCGCCGTGGGTTAATGCACCAGAACTGCAAGGTCGACGGTTTAAGCTCACCCAATACAGGGTCGACTCGACAGCACTTAACAAATCCAGTGTTAACTATGCAAATACGTTCTAAAATTACACAAGTGTTTGTGTACATTTTTAGTCTAAGTACTGTGACTTTTTTCCCCTGGATTCTCTGCATTTTAAAGGAACTGGTACTATCCTGTGGCTTGAGGTGTATAAAGGCCCACTAGTCACTTTGTTAACGTCTTTAAGTACATGATGTATAAAAATAAAATCAAGGCTTTGGAACTGATGTTTTGGTGCTTTAGCTGTTGTAGAAATACAGGACACTGTCGTGCTATGTGCTGAGCTACACTCCTAAGTGTAGAACTCGTGGACTCAGCTCTGGCACCGGGGGTAAACAACCGACGCACAATCCACGTAATCACAGCTCTAGGCCCTTCACGTCATGTCATGTCATGTCATATCATGAAGCTGTTTAGACTTCAGAGCAAATGCTGGCAGAGTCCCACCGCTCAAATCCCGTTCTTTCATTGATCAGTCTTTACCTGACGGGATAGCACCAAGCCCCACACAGAACGTATGGTAGCCTCTGTCACACATGTCACAGAACATCATCTCTTCCTCATGGTGGGGCTGTCCACATACGATGCAGGTTTTACACTCCATACACTGCCATGGGTAGGTCTTAATCATAGCAACAAGCTCCGTGGTCATATCCAGGCAGGAAGGATGGCCTATATCAAAACTAGTGTTAGTTGCATTCCACACAAGGATTTTCACTTAGACGACAATAAAGTACTAGATTAAGACTTCACAAGGATAACGTTGGCTGGTCAATGGAAAACGCACTGGCTGTCTACAGCTTCCACGTGGCCTGCCCTGAGTACTTGAGGACTCGGCTTGAGGTCTAGCTGACAACAAGTCCTAGTTTTTGAAGCCATAAAGAGGGAGTTAAAGACTTGAGAAGACACGTCGGTACTCACCACTGTTGGCACACTGGGAGCAGTGTATAAGAGATTCAGCCTTTCCTTTCTTGTTGGACTCCTTACCCTTCAGACAAATTCCACATAGAGCATTTGGAATGACCTTTGGCTGGAAGGCAGAAGAGGGCTATAAATTCACGCCAGAAGAACTTACTATGGGTTCAAAAGGAACTGCTACTGTATGGCCTTAGTTTTATTTACTCTTGGGGAACCTGTTCGTGAGGACCTTTCTGAATGACAAACTCAACCTGAATGTGCTCAGGGCACAAGGCAGCCTCCTGACCAAAACCTTAAATTTCAATTCAAACAGTTAAGTCCATGGCATGATCTCATGTTAGATTCAACATGGCACATTCTTCCGGTCCACGTGCACAGTAAGCTCTGTGCAATGAGCTAGAAGGAAAGGCCAAATACAGGGCAAATTTCACTACTAACTGGGACAAAACGCAAGTCCCAAATGACCGCTACGTGAAAGTTAGTCTTATTACAAGAGAAAAACTTCAGGCCTAAGCAGCTTACACACCGATTTTGTTTAAGACCTGTTCTCTCCCAAGGCTGTGAAATGAGACCTGTACAATCTGTTACAAAGTCAATGCTGCAGCATTTATCATTGAAGGTGTTTCCTACATGAGGGCCACAAAGGTTTACAGAACTCTGTCAGTAAGTTTCCTCTTGACAAAGCCAATGGAAGAGCTCGGAGATGTAAAAACATGAGAAAAGGAGAAAATCAGTTTTCAGACCCCACCCCACCCCCCAAAAAATGCAGTAAAAAAAATACAGACAGCCTTGCTCCTGCTCCTCTTTGAGATGGAAAACAAAGCCCAGCCCAGTCAGGTATGGATCCTCAGGGACACCTAGGGAGCGGGGCCAGTAAACAGGACTTTCAGCTGGCTCTCACCTGCACTCTGACCACTTGCACAACTTGGGAGAGGAGGGGGAACAAGTATGAGCCAAGAATGGAGTGGAGGTGAGGGGAGCAGGTATATGGACCAAAGAACAGTGTGTTCTCTCAAACTGCTTTCTTGTTTGACCCCACCCCAGCCAGATGCATCTGGTGTTCCCTTTCCTAAGTCACAGAGCCAAAGAGGAGCCTCACACTGTTCTCCCTCAGATGTCAGCTCAGAAATGACTCACTACCACGTCTATCCATAGCCTTGAGGTCAAACAATTTGTTCTTCCTTCTTCCAGCTGTATTTCTGTACATTCTCTTTCTTTGCAAAAGATGACAGAGGCATTCAAAAATAATTTTTGGCTTATTTATTTTTTTTAAAAAAGTCAACCTTATACATGAATATAGTAATAAAAACAATGGCTCTAAACAATCACAAATGTCTCCACAAAATAAATATCATGGAAGTTAAAGCATACATATGAACTTTACTGTAAACTATTCTACGTCTCCTAACGTGTGCATCTTTAGACCCTGCTCCCCCCAACAAAGGATGTGGCACGTGCTCACACCTCTACGTCTCGCCGTGTGCTAACCCTTCATGGTTTCTTCTGTAATCTACACACAAGTCTCATTTTTTCAGAGACCTAAGTAAAATATAACTAGGAAGTGCACTTCCGTCATCTGAATTCTGTTCCGTTATCATCAAATCTGTAACTGCCAAAGCACAGAGCAGAAAGCCACCTCTCCACCCCCAAAACAAGCACAGCCTTTCCCTTGTGGCATTCATGCTCCGTGTAGACAATGCACTTAGTTAATGCTTGTAGTTGAAGTCAGAAACCAGCAGAACAAGTACGCTAACATCTTCTACTGGGATCAGGCAAGTAGCCAGACAACTGAAATTCTACGGAAAGAACTCCTCACAGGAATCCTTTACAAAAGAACAAAAACAAGGCTAGTCATTCACATTCTAGAGTGATTCAAGTTCTACGATCATTCACCTATACATTAAACAGCTATAGTACAGGGCCACCGAGAAAACTCCAGGGGTACTTCTACACTGAAGAGATCACGTGTTCTCACACCAATTTAAAATCCCTCGCACCAACAGTCTTCATTGTGATAACACGATGGCGACACGGGCACATGAAGGCAAGTACTGGCTCTTGGGACTCACTACAGGCAGAAGCTGTCCACCCAGCCATCCTGCTGACCAGGCTCTAACACCACGGTCTCTCGGGAACAGAGGGACAGACGGAGAGTGTACACAACTCCCCTGAGGAGTAATCGATCCCTGTGTGGCCAACTGAGACAGTCGGTCTTACTTCCTGCACTACTGAGGAGAGAAAGAAAACATTCATCCTAACAGTTGTCAGCACTGCAGACGGTTACTTCCCCCCACACTTCCTGCTAGAGCAGTAACTGCAGGTTGCTGTACCCGAAATAACACTAGCCTACCGATGAGGGCCAGCACTGGTGACTCCTGGCAGCAAGGCATCAGACCAAGTATTACTTTTCTTACCACCCACCTAAGAGAGCACTCACCAAGGGTGCTCTAAAACACTTGGGGGAGGACACTCTTTTCTCTCGTAATTTCTTTTTTCCATGAATGTTTTCAGTCTTTCTCCTGGATGTTTGGATGTGTGTATGTGTGTGTGTGTATAAGTAAAATGAAAGCTTCAGCTTAAAGTACCCTAATATTTAGGCACATCTTGGCTTATGAATACTTTTCAAAGAGAGATTCACTTTTAATAAACAGATTCACATTAATTTATTAAATCTAGATACTAATTTTCCATATTTGAAATACCTGAAACATTTTTAGGTGCTAAATATGTTCCCCAGAATCTCTGAATGCTATTCCTTTATGTCAGAGGTGAAGAAGATCCAGCCCACGGGTCATATAAGTAAGGCCCACCGTATCATTTGGTATGGCCTTGCCAAGGCAAACCAAGTTTGTTGTTGTTAAGGGCCGTCAAATTGGTTCCAACCCATAGCGACCCTGTATAGGGTTTCCAAGGAGCACCTGGTGAGCTTGAACCAACCTTGTGGTGGTTTGCAGTCTAGCCCATTAGCCCACAGTGCCACATCAAGACTATGGGTAAGTTAACTGTTTGACCAAATATAGCAAACTGACTTTTAAGTTGAGAACTTTATACGACCCACAAAGTAGGTTATAAATGTTGGCAGATGAGGGGCTCCCCCCCCTGCCTGTAGGTGAATCTATGTTTTCTTGCTATGAAGTCAGTCACAGTGTTGGGTAGCTGCTCAGGGTCAGCCGGGACGGAGACCTCGATTTCTGCATTCTCACTGAGGTCTTTTCATCCATAATTGATCCAGGCTTACTGTGGGGAAGAGCTACTTGACTTTGAAAAGAATGAACGGAATGGTCATCTTCGAGTTGCCTCTCCGACCAGGAGTGCAAGCTAACTTTCTAAATGTAATCTTTGGAGTTCATTTGCTTTCAGTTGCTAAGCATACATTTAAATCTGTAGTTGGGAAAAAAATCCGAGAAGCCATATATATAAGCCCGAGTACAAACATTGCCCATCTGCAGCCAACTGACGCCATGGGAGCCAACCTTGGTGAAGCAAGTTGACAACCTGCAACAGGCTATGAAAACTTGTATCTTCAAGTTGCTTACGAAGACATTTTCGACTAAGATACGAACACACTCATGTGTCCAGTCACCGTCCTTACCTCATGAAAAGAAAGACCAATGAGCTAGCTGCAGGCCGAAGGCCTGGCCGGGCTGAGGGAGCTAGCCGGCTCACCTGTCCCGTGGCAGCACACTTACCACCAGCCCAGACCTGGCGTGCAGGAAGTGGCTGAGTTACTTCTCCTGCACGTCCTTCTGCCCACCGTGTCCAACTCTGCTTCACTGTACCTTCACCATCACCAGGAGAGCACAGACTGATGCTCCCGCCCACTGTTACCAGCCAACACAGAAACTGGAAGCTAAGCCCAACTTCTTACCCCCCCCTTAGAAGGGCACAACACAAGCCGACGGAAGAAACTGCAAAACTAACCGTTACAACCTCCTCCTCAACTCTGGAGACAATCCGATCAAAAAGTTAACAAATACATCCAAAACCAAACGACCTCACCAAATAATGTTTTAATCCTTGTCACAGAAATACATCAACTGTCTGCCAAGTTGATGCCACAAACCAACACAGTGTAACAGGTCAGCTTCACTATTTCTAGGCCTTTGGCGGATGGAACAAAGAATCCTTAGATGAAATCCAGCCCTGAGAGAGGCACTACAGGAACGCGACTGTGTCTAACGGAGGCCGGGCTGCACGCACACACCACAGCACAGTGTGTTCAGTGAAACTAAGGAGTATGGAAAATGCCAGATACTTACGATCTTTACTCTAAGGATGGAAGAGCTCAAGTTCTGCCTGGGAAGCAATTCTGAACAACTCCTACTTTCCTGATTATAGAGGGAACAAAAGGCTCTCGTATACAGGAAAGAGAGGCCATACCACAGCCAGGAGTGGCAGAGAGGCCACCGGGAGAGAAGCGAGAGCAGCGGCCAGCCGACCCACCGAGCAGTGCATCCCCGAGCAGGAGCCCCGGCACAGAACACAGAGGGAAAGACCTCAAGGAGAGAGGCTGTCAGGAAGGAGGCCCGTCAGGGGCTTTTGTCTTCTACCTTGTACCCGGGGACTGATTTGGACAGTACAGTACGTTTGGGAACATCTTTCCGAGGTGTGGCAGCTTTGTCTTTGGACTTGGGTCTTCCCTGTGGGGAGTCCTCGGGGCCGTGAGGCGAGATCTCACCGTCAGACAAGTCCCCAGAAGAGCTGTCCTGGAAACGAAAGAGGACAGCACCTTCACTGAGACGGAGCACAAACAAAGGGAGGACTCAAATTGGCACCGAGAGTGTCGACAATTTAAAGTGAAAAAATCCCCCAACATACACACAGGGCCTCTCTACAGTCAGCAGGCTCCCCCGTCCCCCAGCCCCACGAGAGCCTGGTTCTCAGCAGCTCAGGTTCTGAGGGTCTCTCAGCTGTGGGGAGCACTCAGGCTCTGAGGGACAGCTGTGGGAAGCACTCGTGTTCTGAGGGTCTCTCAGCTGTGGGGAGCACTCAGGTTCTGAAGGACACTCAGCTGTGGGGAGCACTTGGGTTCTGAGGGACAGATGCGGGGAGCACTCAGGATCTGAGGAACACTCAGATGTGGGGAGCACTCAGGTTCTGAGGGACTCTCAGCTGTAGGGAGCACTCAGGTTCTGAGGGACACTCAGCTGTGGGGAGCACACAGGATCTGAGGAACACTCAGCTATGGGGAGCACTCAGGTTCTGAGGGACAGCTGTGGGGAGCACTCAGGTTCCGATGGACGGCGGCAGGAAGCACTCAGGTTCTGATGCATGCAGCTCTGGGGAGACTGATGGAACGCTCAGGTTCTGATGGACACTGAGCTGTGGGGCGCACTGGGGAAGCCCTCCAGTTCAGGACCCCTGCAAATGTGCATGAACGACAGCAGCAAGGTGGCGATTTTCAACATCAGACTCACCCTGTTATTGTTAAGTGCCACTGTGTCAGTTCTCACAGAGCCCCTGCACAGGGTTTCTGAGGAGCAGCTGGTGAGCTTGAACTGCCGACCCTGCGGTCCAGCACATTAACCCACAGCATAGATGCACACAATAAAGAGCGGTCTGCATGAAAACCCAGAGACCGAGGAGAACTTCTACATCGAGTTTCTGAGACTGTCGGTCTTTACAAGAGCAAACGGCCACATCTTTCTCCCTCAGAACAACGGGCAGGTTTGAACTGCTGACTTTGAGGACAGCAACCCAATGCTTAACTCACTGTGCCATCTGAGAACTCTCTAGAAGTGACATGCAGTAGCCTGGTGGTTTTGTGACTAAAGAAGTTGGCAGCTAACTGAAAGGCTGGTGGTTCGGACCTCCGGCCAGTGCACGGGAGAAAGATGAGGCAGGTGGTGCTAGAACCCTGAGCCACCTTGGGAAGCCTGCAGGGCAGCTCTGCTCTGTCCTCAGAACCAACTCCACGGCTGTGGAGCTCGGACCCTTTTTCCAGAGGCGGCGGTGACAGAGCTCAGTGCTGCAGGAAATGGTCGGCCAAGACCCTAAGGGAGAGGTCAGTGCTCTCACCGAAGCGCCTTTACTCTTGCGTTTCTCGTCACCGCGTCCATCCTCGGCATCGTCCGAGTCACCATCACTGTCCAGAGCAGGGAGCTCGGGGTCCAGGGGGGGCTCATACAGCGCCGTGTTCAACGGCAAGTACCGTAGCTCATCAGGGGAATACCTGCCGTGTGAGAGTCGTCTTCAGGGCCCAGGGCACCTGTCCCCATCGTCACTTCCCCCCCAGGTGCCTTTCAGAATGTCTATTCAATTTGATGTTCAAGGGGGAACGCGTTAATAAACAATGAGCCTGAACATCTCTTTCCTAGCCTGATAATGTCAAGCACGCATTTGATTCCTATTCTCAAAAGACAGTGCCACTTCCCTTGACCCCCACCACCCCTCCCCGGGGTGAGGCTGGTGACGCAGACCTACCCCAGAGCTCGGTGCCCCACCCAGGTGGCAGGTACCACCTCAGTCAGAGAACTCCCCTTTCTCTCTGATGGGACAGACCAACAGATAGTATCCTGACTGAGCCTCCTTCAGGCTCTCAGTGCTCCCTGACCATGGCACTGCCCTGGGCACACAGGGGAGTAGACCCTCAGCTCCAGTTTGACTGTGGACACTAAGGCCAGGGTTTAGACACTGCACTGTAACCACAGTCTCTCCGGAAGCAGAGAAAGCAGGAAGCTGGGAGACAAGCTGGGACCCAGGTTCTCAAGTCACTGCCCCACACAAGTGACAGCAGAGGCTGCCGGGGTCACCCTGTGTGCCAATGGGAACAAGTGGATACTGGCTGGGAGAAACCTGGGTAGCAGAGACTGGACACTCAGGCATGTCTGCAGGTCCTTCTGCGAGTCAGAGGACAGACGCAGGGCACCGGCAAACTCTACAGCATGCCCTGAAGCCTTTTCCAAGCACAGAAATCCCACCCCGAGAGCCGATGGGAAAGTCAACGAAATGGCCGAATACCTTTTGTAATACTCCTGGAACTGTCCGGGGATGAGGGCCACTGGGTAGGAACTAACCTTGGTCCGCTCTGTCGAGAGCACCCTGTATTTCCCTTGGGGCACCTGGATTACCTGTGTGAACAGGAAGATCAGTGCCACAAAGGTGTTCTATACGACGAAAACAAGTGTCCCCGCTCTCTACTGCAGCCCACCAAAGGAGCCGCACTCCTCAGACACGGGGGGCAGCCACCTCTAGGGCCAGCGCTGCTCAGGAAAGGTGAGCTCATCTGCTCACACTCAGCAGACCCCAGGACCCAGACCACCTGTCTAAGGTGTCTTCAAGTCAACACATGGGGGTCCCTGAGGTGAGGTGGGATGAGCTTCAGCCACATAGAGACCTGGCAGAGCAGCACCAGCTGACAAGAAGGGCTGGGCCTTGCTAGGAAATGTCGAGCTCCGTCCCAGGGGGAGGGACCACGGGAGCCATAGGTGTCCTACGTGTGTCTGCAGGTCGAAGTAGGCTCTCCTCTCCTCCATGCGCTCCCGGTTCAGGTTGCTGTTAAACGCTGCGGCCTTCTTGGCGGCTTTCTTAATGTACTCAGGGACTCTGCTGGCTTCGACCTTCTGCGTGTTCTGCTGCTGCATTTGCTGAAACAAACACGTGCCGCTGCAGTCCGGTCCTAACCACGGCCGCCACCGCACCCCCCCAGCACGCCTCAGTGGAGCCCGGGCTGCCTACCGAGTACTCCTTGTAGTGGTCCGTGATGCGCTGACGTTCCTTCTCCTGCAGAATGACAGAGTACTCGGCGTGCTTGGCGGGGTACTCTTTGATCATCAAGTCCATGACCTCGTCACTGCGCAAGGCAGTCAGACCTACACGCCACCAGAGCACACATGACAATGTGCCTTGTCAAAATGGGCCGCTTCTTCAAACTACTCGGCATTTCAAAGGCTTTCCAAGATTGGAGCAAAATATTTTAACACCTTTGAAAGCAATAAAAGCTAATATTCATAAAGTCAAACCGTTCAAAAGAGATAACATGACCAAAGTTGCAATGACCAGGAAATCCAGTTTTCAGCCGAGTGTCTGTATTTTCAATCATACTCGTATTATAAAGATACATCCCCTTACTTAAAAACAACTGCTAAACAGATGACAAGGCACACTGAGGTCTGGCCCACAGTAGAAGATATTGAACAATTGATAAAGCACACTTTTAGTGCATGGTAATTCCTAGTTTCCCAGTTCCATACACCAAAGAGCTTCAGTGCACACACACATCATACAGTTGATTTACAAACACCACACAGGCTCACATGTGCATTCAGGGGCAGAGTCCACCAACTGTAGGAAAATGCTTATCCCAGGGCAAAAGGAGATGACCCACAACTCAAGACGGAGCAAACGCGTGCTTCATTCTCCTACAATTTCATCGTTGGACAATCCACTATGGTAACTTTGAAAGACAATTCAGCAGAAGAGACACAGACTCACCACCCACCCCCGTCTCAGAGGCCTGAGGGCCTCATCCTGCAGGCTGCACTTACCCAACGTGCACTGAGTCTCTGTAATGACGTTTAATTCCCTGAGGTAGAGTTTCTCCTTGTGCGACAAATCTCGTCGCTCTAAATCTCCAAGGAAAAGACAAAAGGCTATTAAAAAAGAGTGAGACATTATGCAACTGGAAAGTTTTCTTTACGTTTAGGGTAAAATCATTTTTAAAAAATATATTCATGGATTTTCCAAAGTACTACGTTTTCTATATTCTAAGCACTATTAAAACAACTAAAGAAAAATATTCTGAAGTCAGGAAATGACAGAAGGTACATGAGGGCAAGTCAAAAAGTATTGCTTCTTGTACCCTAGCTCAAACGTGTACAGGTTTATTTCAGACAGAACGTGGTGAAGCTTGTCTCCGCGATCAGTGGACGGGTCGGCTGCTGACCAATTCTCTCAGGAATACATATTCGGTTACCTCCCCCAAAAAGGTACAATCAAACCACTGGCTTTCCAGGGACCAGTTCAATTCAACACAGAGATGTCAGCTCTGAAGGTTAGGACTACCGTTCTGGGATTCTGAAGGAGTCATCCCGAAAGATTTTCTCAAAGCGCACAGGACGACAGGCTTATTAGAAAGAACTTTTCAGGAAACTGAAAACTCGATTGGTACGAACAAGGTCAGGAAAGTTGCAGGAGGGTAATTTCCCATCACAACAAAGTTTCTGATCATTCTTTAAGGGTAGCAAGGTAAACTTTTACCCCGTTACCTTACAACCGTCTTCCTGCAGACTCTTTCTGTTCCCAAAACGCAAAGAACATTTAGAAGAAACACGATTTGAGTCCCTCAAGAATGCCAAAACTGTCATTTTTGACATGGTTTCAAGTCCAAATGTGCAGAATTCCTTAGGAAAGCATTAGAAATGCATAGACTTAGAGAATGTGTCGAGAAACCACAGTTTCACATTTCATGGTCTTCTATGATTTTACAGCAGTAATTTCTGACTCGCCCTCAGACATCAATAATTCTGTGAAAGTGTTTAATCAGGTGCTGGCCTTTCTCAAACTCAGATACAGCTGATGCAGCCAACGCCACTCCTAAGATGCAGGTGCCTTAAATGCTTCTAAGTATGGCTACAAAATGAGTTTCTCACACGGAGAGTGGAGAGAGACGTTAGCTGAATGTGGTTAAGTCAAAGTCAGACGTTGCAAGAATCTCCAACACACTGTCAGTCACCCACACTGCAGTTATCATGAGACAGCATGACTCCCAACTGAGAGACAACAAACCCTGCCAAAGCTGGAACCTGTGTAAGGTGGAAACCCAGCAGAAGAGGAAAACTCAAATACTTCCCACTAAAGAGAGAGCAACAGGAAAACGGGGAGACCGCACCCGTCAAAGGAGAAAAAGCAGCAAGACCTGGAAAAGGAAGGCAGTCACGTAGACTTCCAACTCTTCCTGGTTCTATATGCAACATGCTCCATAAACTCGGACTTTAGTACCTGGGTATTTCCGTTTGAAGGAGGTCACGCCCAAGTACTCGCTGACTTGTTCTTGCAGCATGTAGTAATCTCCCGTCTCGTCAGGGGGCCATTTATATTCTATCAGATTCTCTGCTGGGTAGTAACTGAAACTAAGCACAGAAATAGATGTTAGTCCTTACTTTGGCTTCTACCCACTTTAAATGATATTTTCTAGTAATTCTGAAAGCTATTTTAAGCATTTAAATTCTCAGTCTGTCTCCTACGATTGAAATACAAAGCAGGTTCCGCAATTCATGTGTACCCAAGAAATTCACAAAACAGGTCACTTCCAACTCAAAAGGACAATGAAAACAACATTTTCTGTAGGCTACCAGAGCCCAGCATCAAAGCTCCAGGAACAAAGGCAGGTTTTAGCTATAGAGATCTAAGAGGTGCTCACAGTGTGGTGGTCTCAGCTCTGAATTCTTCCCTTGGGCTTCAGACCCCCAGCCCATCCTCCAGCCACCAAAGTTAGCACTGTGTCTCCTGTCGGCTGGGTACTCTAGGGTAACAGCTAAGAAAGAGACACAAACCCAGAGGCGAACAATGGGCCTTGGTCGAAGGTGTCAGGACACTGTTACTTGTTCCCGCCCAATCCCACCTCTAGCTTTTAGCAGACTGCAGATGAAAGGAACTTCTTTGATGCAGATATCCAATTGACAAGAAATTAACAGAAATTAAGAGTTTTCAGAAATGGTACTGGGAGCACAGGAGCAAAGACAATGAAGGCAGATTCTACCTCACATCAGACATGAACATGAACGCAGTCTGAATCAACGACCTAGGCACAGAACTCAAGCTAGAAAAGTTCTGGAAGATAACATAAGGTTTCTGCACAACCTTGGACGGGCACAAGATCGTTTGTTAAATGAGGCATCAAGCCCATGATCAATGAAAGAAAAAAACTAGAATTGATCAAAACTTAAAACTTTTGTGCTGCAAATGATGACATCCAAGAAAGTGAAAAGACAGCTGACCCAAGGGAAGAAAATATTTCAAAATCATATGTTTGGTAAAGGGACTTCCATCCAGAACACGGTAACAGCAGGCCCACTGTTGGCATGTAGGCTCTGACTCACAGCAGTCCTGTGTCGTGTTGGCTGTAAATCTCAAAAGGCGCAGACAGCCTCAGCTTTCCCCATAAGGCAGCTGGTGGACTCAAACCATCAACCTTGTGGTCAGCAGTCCAGGGCTTACCCTGCAACGTCACTAAGCCTCCTAGGATACACAAAGAATTCTTAAAAATCAACAATAAGCTAAATAGGCAAAGAAAATGTAGATATGACCAAAGAGCACATAATTAGCCGCCAAAACCCCAAAACCATCCACTGCACTGAATCAGTTCCAACTCACAGCAACCCCCACAGGACACAGCTGAATTGCTCCTTAGTGGAAGCAGACAGCTTAATCTTTCTCGCTCAGAGCCACTGGTGGGTTTAAACCACTGACCTGGTGGTTAGCAGCCCAAAGCCTCACCCACAGCACAAGGGCTTCCATCAGCAACCAGAGAAATGCCAATCAAAACTAGTGTTCACACCCACTGAGATGGCCAGGGAAACACTCAATGAGGATGTGGAGAAACTGGATTTCATTCTCTTGCCGCTGAAGGAATGTCCTACGACCCAGCAATTTCACCCTTCAGGATCAACTCAGCAGGAATGAAAACCACATCCACAGACAAACCTGTACATGAATGTTCACAGGAGCTCCAGCCCTAACTCCCAGATGATGGAAGTCCGAATGCCCATCAGAACGACAGATAAAGGGTGCCACATCTATACAATGGAATCCTGGCGTGGCGCTGTGGGTTAATGTGCTGGACAGTAAAGTCAGTTTGATCCACAAGGTCAGAGGTTCAAGCTCACCAGCCGCTCTTGGAAACCCTATACAGGGTCACTATGGGTCGGAACAGACTCAACGACACTTTACAATAACAACAAAGCTCTACAATGTATTGTTCAGTCACGACATGGATCAACTTAAAAATACAATGGTGTTGCCGGATCAGCACTGGGCTGTGAAGCAGAAAACCAGCCGCTCACCCGCTGCTCCTCAGAAACCAGATACAGGATCGCTGTGAGTCAGGACCAACTCGACGGCACTTCAACCAACCAATGCTAAGTGACAGACTGCACATTCTATGATGGAATTTATAGGGAAAGTCCACAGTGGGTGAATCCATACACAAAGAACATAGATTCACGGTCGCTTAGGGGTGGAGAATGAGGAGAAGTGGGGGCCCCCAACTAGCCGAGCACTTAATTACTTGTGTCACCCAGGGACTCTTTGGGGACACACAGCAGGACCTAATTGTCATTCAAGGACAAGACTCAGTCTTGACTCCCTAGATGCTTCCATCTGCTAACACTGAGCTACAACTCTTCAAAGGGTCTTCAGCATCACTACTGTGGTTACTTCTCCAGCAAAGCGGCTGGTCTCCTTATACACCAGGACAAGTCTCAGTGCTGAATCAATCAACTTGGTTTCTTTTCAAATGAGCTTGACAGACCGGCCTATTTGTACAACATAAGGTCGGAGTATTTTCAAAACTAAATTTTATGTATTGGAAATATCGCATCTCTAAGAACCACTCGTCTGTCTGTCGTGCTGTGGTGG
>NW_006408879.1:1209936-1218225 GCF_000296735.1 Chrysochloris asiatica
TTGGCCCAGGATCGAACATTGTTTCGTTCTGCTGTGCATGGGGTCGCTATGAGTCGGTTCCGACTCGATGGCACCTGACAACAACAACAACAAGGAACACTCTTTTTAAAAGCTCTGTTGCAAGATCTAAAAGACCAATCATACTCTATATGGACTATAAATAATAGATAACAATTACAGGGCTACTGGGCAGCGGGGATGAGAAAAGGAATGAGATGAGGTCTTGGAGAACACCGCAGCTTATCAGGACGGCTGGCAGTCAGTGAAGAGACACAGGCCCAGGCAAGTCAAGGGGTGCGAGGGGGTAAGACCACCGGGGAAGGCCTCGCAGAGATGGTGGGCAGAGACAGCGGCACGGACACAGCTGGAGCCCTGTCCCCAGAGAAAGACGTGCAGAAGCAGAGAAAGGAGGAACAGCCACCAGAGCCTTCAGGAGATCCAAAGGTCGGGGGACGTGCCCCACAGATGAGGTTGCAGCCAGAAAGCAAACGAGGAGGGCTCCGTGGGGCCTTCTACAGAGTTTACACCGGACTCTGAAGGCCGCCCTCAGAGGGTCTGACTTACAGGACAGAAGAGCGGAGTGAGCACAACAGGAAGATGAAATCAGAGTTTTAGAAAGGAGTCAGAATGGATACAGTGACGACAACGCAAGGACCAGAGTGTTCAGTATGAGCTCCGTGGTGGCTGAGAGCAAAGCAGGGCGTCTGTGGGCCAGTTCGCCAGAGGACAGCTGGAGGGGAAAGGATGACCTCTCCCAGCCAAAGAGGGATCTTGGGGATCCTCAGTTCCTAGTAGAAATGCACTGGGCCAATCTTGCAAATGAAGCATGTCAAACGGAGTAAAGGCCTCTGGGAAACACAGGCAGGAAGCCGTAGCCTCGAGCACACTCTAGCGGTCTCCTTGTCTATCATTACACATTGTTGCTGGTGCCATGGAGTCAATTCCAACTTGCAGCGAGAACAGAACTGGCCCATAGGGTCTCCTAGACTGTCCATCTGTGTGGGTGCAGCTGTCCAGGGTTTTTCCCAAAGAGCTGCTGAGTAAACGCCCAACCTTTCATATGGTGTTGTTGTTAAGTGCCTTCGAGTCGGTTTGACCCACAGCAACCCTGTACAGCATTTAAAAAGAGCGGCTGGTGAGCCTGAACTGCCGACCTTGCAGTCCAGTGCATTAAGCACAGCATCACACCAGGGGTCCCACAACAATAGTAACATTGCAACATCAAATCACTCTTCAAGTCCCGTGTAGAACGAACCTCTCTGGAGAGGGAATTTATTGTGATGTTCTTGCTTCGAGAGGGCAAAGAACAAGCTAAGTCAGAACATCTCATATATGGCAAACACCGCTGAGCCCTTGAACCCTCGTAAGTGCCTCACCAAAAAGTTTCCATGACGTAAGGAGCTCTGGTAGCGTAGTGGTTACGAATCAGGCTGCTAACCTCAGGGTCAGCAGTTCGAAACTACCAGCTGTTCCACAGGAGTAAGATGAGGCTTTCTGTTCCCGTAAAGATTTACAGCCTCGGAAACCCTGTACAGGGTCGCTATGAGTAGGAATCGACTCCATAGCACGTGACCACCATCACCACTTCTGTGAAGAAACCAAGGCTCACTGCTCACAGATGTTCAATCAGGAAAGGGGCAACACTAAGGTCGTTTCCAATTGTACGGAGAAGCTTGTTCTTAGCTCTCATTAAGAGAAAACTTGACATTGAATCCCCTCTCCAGAGACGTGCTAAAAGAAGGACTCGAGGAGGGAGTGATTTGATATTGCAAAGAGGAGACTGGTTTCCTGTCAGCAGGACAGCAGTCAGGACAGCTATTAGGTGGTAAAGAATGCTTATGCCAAAGCTGCCCGTTCCATGGCAAATCCTTCTCAGTTGACTCTTCATAAAACCACTGTGGAATCGGTATGGTATTAGTCCTGAACCCGACTAGAGACTTCGATGGTGGGACTCTAGAATGGCAGATAAATGCACTGGACGGCTAAGTACAAGGTTGGCAGTTCAAACCCGAGAAAGAGAAGGCTCCCCCAAAGACGCACAGCCTCGGAATCCTATACAGGGTCATTATGAGCACTTATTTATATTGAGTACAATATGACCCCGAGCTCCTTCCTTAAGTCAGAGCCAACCAATAGTGGACCGAAAACATTCTGAAAACAGTAAAAAGCACGCACTGCCGCAGAGGCTACCCAGCGCCTCAGTGCTATTTACAGAGCACGGACGTTACAGGAGGCAGTGTCTGTGGTGCGACAGGGTGGTCACTGGACTACTAACCACAAGGTCAGGTTCACATCTACAACTCCCCCTTGGAAAGCCACACAGGATTGCTAGGAGTCAGAAGTGACTTGACGACACCTAACATTAGACCTGCAGGGAATCGAGCTATGGCTTCTAGTATATAGACTGCACGCTGGTTAAAACGCTGATATTCTGGCATGATACACACATCAAGGGCTTGAGCGTTATGGATTTTGGCATCTGCAGGCCCGAACGCCCATCGCAGGAGCTGACTACGTGTCTAAATAGACACAACAGTCATTGCATTAACTAAAACTCTACCCAACACATTTCTCCTGGAATGTCTGTGAACATCTCCACATCGTCTTCATCCTAACGTCACATAGGGTAGCAGAACCAGCAGCCAGCCAGGAATTCTGAGATCTCCTGGCTTCCGCTACGTCCCTGCTATGTGATCTCTGTCACCACATTTGAATCTTCGATTTTAAAATCTAACATCAACAAATCCCAGAACACAAGAAGCCTTAAAATACCCACCACATGCATGCATTTCCCTGTAGAGAAAGACCCGCAGAGTTCTAACACCAGACGTTCCTAGTAGCTGCACATCGGTCAATTTACTGAAAACCATCAAACTGTGCACTTCAACGGTGAATTAATCACAGGATATAAATGATCTCTCAATGACGCTGTTCTGAAAAGTGACCACAGACACAGCTGTCAGTAGCAAAAGCAACCCTGGTGTCCCACTGCAAGCCACAGGAAAATGCCCTGGAGTGTCGGCCACCTGGGCTGCGGCTGGAGCGAGAGGGGAAGAACACTCTACACAGACGTGACTCAGCCAGAGCAGGCCGGTACCTGAGGTCCTGACTAGAAGTCTCGCAACTCCGAGAGCTATCTCCTGAGCCGGTCCGCCTCCTTTTCGATGGCTGGGTTCCATCGTTGGAATGATCTTCAGTGTCACCCTGTACGTCCAAGAGAGAAGAAGAAACCATCAGACACCCAAACAAACGACTAGGCGTCTTCCAAAACTTGCTAGAAGGTCATCAAGTTAAAAATTCTCAGAGGACCAATCAGACAAAGTGAACTGGCTATTATAATTGTTGTTAAGTGCCATCGAGTTGATGCCGACTCACAGCAACCCTTGTAGGGTTTCCAAGGAGCAGCTGGTGGGTTTGAACTGCCGACTCTGTGGCTTAAAGTTCCACAGTTTGAAGGCACTGATCCTACACCACACCAGGAGTCCCCATAGTTGCGGCTGTTGTTGTTCAGTGCTGTGAGTCAGGGCCGATTCATAGCGATACTGCACAGGGTTTCCGAGGCTTGAAATCTTGGCAGGAATGAAAGTCTCATCTTTCTCCCGTGGAGCAGCTGGTGGGCTCATATTCATGACACGTTCTATGAAATAGGACATTATAATAAGAGCACCTATCATAATTAAAAGACGCTCTGGGAGCATAGTGGATTACGAGCTGAGCTGCTAATGGAAAACGCAGCTGTTCGACCCTACCAGCCGCTCTGTGTGAGAAAGATGCAGCTTTCTGCTCCCATAAAGATTTACAGCCTCAGAAACTCTATACAGGGTCACTAGGAGTCGGAACCAACTCCATGGCACATAACCAACAGCACGACCTTTATAATTAAAAGGGCCAAATATCTGACACAAGCAAGACCTGCAACGAAAGTCACAACTGCTCACCAACAAAATCAAAAACAGAAAATGTTTAGTTAACCTATATGTCTATATCCTCTTTCAATATCTTAACAAACAGGTTCAAACTCCCTCTACTTTTAATACATAAAAATTGCTGCCTCATTTTCAGCTTAAAGTAACCTTTGCTGCCCTTGCCAAGAAAAAAACATGTACGGATAATTTACAGTGTTTAACTCATCTTCTAATATAGACCTTCTTTCATAAGACAAGCATTAGTAAGTTCAGAGACCAGAAAGAAGAGGGGGTGGGGGAAGTGTGCTTTATCCAAGAGACTGGTTCTGCCGATGGGCAAAGTGGCACTGAATGTGGGCACAGCCCGAGTGGTGACAGAATAGCACACAGATGAGAGCACACGGGAGGTCTCTCTAGTTAGGTGCAGTGGAGTCGGTGCCACCTCATAGGTGGACAACAAAGCCCTGCTGTGTGCATGCACTGTGGGACCTCTGCGTCAGTCCATCACGTGAAGACTCTCCTCTTTTCTGCTGACCCTCCACTTCGCCAGGTAGAACGTTCTTCTCTGGCGATTAGTTTCTCCTAAGGTGAAGCCTCGCCATCCTCTTTCTAAGAGGCATTTGGGCTGTACTTCTTCCGACACAGATTCAGTCCGTGGCATAGTCAATATTCTCCCCGCGAACACAACAGGCTTCTAAGACTTTTCTAATGGGCTACTTTACGTACTTACGTCCCTGTGAGAAGTGAGGCTACTAGAACTAACAAAAAGGTAACAATCCCAACTGTGTTAAATACTTTTCTTGTATTATAAAAACTTAGCAAAAATACACCCTAAAAAAGCATCCATCTGTATAGCTGTCCACCAAAAAACTGAAGCCAAACCATAGTCATACATTCCATTCCAACTCACAGCAACCCTATACTGGGTTTCCAAGACACAAATCCCTATGGGTGCAGGCAGCCTCACCTTTCTCCCAGGTAGCTGCAGAACATGTAACCCTCCCCGCTACCAACCACTGAATGAAATACATTATATGACAAGAATATCAAGAGTGGGGCCAATGGTGAACTTGTTCTGGGGCGAACTGAAAGGTTTCAGACCAGGCCTTGATAGCTACTTGTGAAAAATCACCCATTTAAATTCTACAGAGGAAAGTTCTATACACATGGAGTCACAATGAGTTGGAAATGACTGAGGACAGTTTGTTTTTCACTGGTTGCATTCTGCTATTCCATTATAGAAATGAGAAAACAGATTTATTCATATATGACAGCTTCAAAGGGTGTCTACTTATACTTCACTGACTACGCCAAGGCATTCAACTGCGTGCATCCTCAACAAACAATGGATATTTCGAATAATGGCGATTCCAGAACACTTGATTGTGCTCATGAGAGGAACCTGCACACAGACCAAGAGGCAGTTGTTCAAACAGAACAAGAGGATACTGAATCATTTTAGAATCAGGAAAGGTGTGTGCCAGGTTCGTATTCTTTCACCATACTTATTCAATCTGTATGCTAACCAAATAACCCAAGAAGGTGAATTCTATGAAGAAGAGTAAGGCATCAGAACTGGAGGAAGACTCTAATGATCTACAGTATGCTTGCTAAAAGGGAAGAGAACTTGAAAATATTTACTGATGAAGATCAAAGGTTACAGCCTTCAGTATGGACTGTACCTCAATGTAAAGAAAATGAAAATCCTCACCACTGGGCCAATAAATAATATCATGATAAATGCAGGAAAGATTGAAGTTGTCACAGACTTCAATTCGCTTGGATCAACCATCAACACTCATGGAAGCAGGAGTCAAGAAATCAAAGGATACATTGCATTCTTTTTCAGAAGGGCCCTCTTTAAAGGATTCAAGAGCCAAGATGTCAGTCGGAGGACTAAGGTGCACCTGACCCAAGCCACTTCATTTTCAGTAACCTCATATGCACGTGAAAGTTGAACACTGAGTAAGAAAGATCATAGGGGAATCTACACATCTGAGTTAAGGTGTTGGAGAAGAATATTCAAAGTCCTTGGACTGTATCATGTACAAGTACCGAGTACAGCCAGAATACCACTTAGAAGCCATGATGGCCAGACTTCATCTCTCATTCTTTGAACATATTATCAGCAGGGACCAGTTCCTGGAGAAGGACTTCATGCTAGGTAAAGTGGAGGGTCAGGGGAAGAGGACAACCCCCAAGGACATGAACACAATGACAGGAGCACTGGGCTCAAGCTCAACAAAGACCGTGAGGGTGTGGCAGGGCCAGACAGTGCTTCGGTCTGTTGTGCACAAGGTCACAACGGCATCTAACACTAACAACAACACGGGCGGCCAGAAGAACACACTTAGAAGTGGGTTAGAAGAAGTACAACTACAATGCTCGTTTGACACGAGGGTGGCAAGAGTTCATCTCTTGAACCATGGATGAAGAGACCAGTCAGGAAAAAGAATGGATACTTAGAAAAGTGGAGGGTCAGAGAACCAGAGAAGACCCCCAACAAGATGAACTAACACAGTGGTGTGACAACAGCCTTAACATTAACAATTGTGAGGATGGCATAGACTGGGCTGTGTTTTCTTCTATTGTTCAATGGCACCTCACAACAACAACATAAAAGAAGCATTCAAATGAAAGCACTTTTTTGTATATTTCTATTAATACAATTAGCCAGGCAGGATCTGCAGAGCAGTCTGCATGCATCTAGTCTAAGAAAACTTACACTGAATAAGGATCGATTACTAAAAAAGTTATGGTACAATATTATCAGCACTGGACTGGGAGCCACAAATAAGGTCAGCAGTTCAAACCCACCAGCTGCTCTTCCAAAACCCTATATAGGGTACTCATGAGTCAGAACTGAAGCCACCTGCACTTAATTAAGTAGTAAGACTCCTAGTATGGGGCTGGAGGATCCATCAGCACTGGACTGCAAACCACAAGGTCCACAGTCAGACCTATTAGCTGCTCCTTGAAAACCCCATACTAGGTCACTAGGAGTCAAGAACGGATTCAAAGGCACTTAACAACTTCACCGCTGGAAAGGAACCCTAGTAACCTAGCGCGTTCTAGCTGGGCTGCTAATCACAAGATCAGCAGTTTGAATCTAACCATAGGCTCCAAGGGACAAATATGAGGCTTTCCGCTCCTATAAAATGGACAACCTCAGAAACCCTACAATAGGTTGCTGTAAGTCAGAACCAACTCCAAGGCATCACCTCGATTGTAATGTTTCACACTGAACAGACATAAATCATTTTAAGCACCAGTCTTTTTATGTTTGTGTTTTTGTCGCATGTGAACATTTTAAGGCTTTTTGTGTCAATATGCTCAAGGGTATTTATGGCTAAAAAAATGAGATACTCAAAAATAAAGTTAAAATATGTCTTCAAAAGAGCCGAAACCAGTTCCAGGTGTGTGGTAGCTGTGAGGTGCCATGGAGTGGCTTCCCGCTGAGAGCATTCCTACCTACCTCACTGCCTGCTCTCCCTAGGGACGCCCATTGCATTCTATAAAGTGTTTAATTTAAAAGTTCCCGTGACACTCCTAGACGAAAGAGCATGTGGTCAGCTGACCGTTCTCCAGAGGGGGGGCCACAGAAATATTTGCTACAAGGTAAGCACTGCACTGCTAACTCCAAGGTCGGTTCAAACTCACCAGGCCAATCCTGAGAAACCAGGAGCTTACTGGTCACGCTGGCAGAAATCAGGTGTCCAGCCCTGATGGCTACAGGTGGCTCCCACCTTCACACAGCCCTGCAGGAGGGGCTGGACTGAGCAACCACCCGCGACCCCTTGGGAAGTGCGCCCCTGCTCCAGGGGCCCACTGGGGGCCCGGACAAACTCCAGGCCCAGTGTGCGGGCAGCTGGCCGGTCACTCGGCTCGGACCTACGTCCAGCAGTTGCGGGCGGCGCGCGTCTCCCCGGGCGTTGGGTCACCTCGGGGGCCTGGACGCGGTAGTGAAGCAGCGGGCACGCGCGCCGCCACCAGGAAGAGCGGAGCGGCCTCGGGGCACTTCCACTTCCGGCCAGAAGGACGGTTCTCCCGCGGAAAGTCGGTCGGGCCCGAGCGCTGTGGCCCCCGGACACGGCAGACTTGAGGGCCGCTAAGCAGGAAACGACAGGCCGAGGGAGCGAGAGAAGGGCAGCGCGGGCCGCCGACCGACAGGCCCGAAGACGGGAAGGAACTTCAGGAAAGTCCGGGCCGCGGCCTCCCCGCCCGCCCCGGCTGCTCACCTTCGGGGACGGCGCTCCGGAGGTGACTGTGTCACCGTCGCCCAGGCGCGGGGACAGCGCCGACCCAGGACCGGCCACTGCCGCCATCAGCCCAAGCGCCCCGCGCCGTCGCCGCCGCCGCCGCCGTCGTCTCGTCCCAGCCGCTG
>NW_006408879.1:1218878-1224288 GCF_000296735.1 Chrysochloris asiatica
CTGGGACCCTCCCCTCGGTCCCCTCCTCCGGGCCTGGGACTCTCCCCCGCGACCCCTCCTCCGGGTCTGGGGCCCTCCCTGGTACCCCTTTCTCTAGGCCTGGGACCCTCCCCTCAGCCCCCTGCTGCGGACCTGGAACCCTACCCCGCGACCCCCTCCTCCCAGCCCGAGGCCTGGGACCCTCCCCCTCGGATCAGGACCCTCCCCCTGGCACCCTCCCCTTAGGGATCCTGTGCTCAAGGACGCCACCCGCACCCCACCCACCCACAGCTGGCCCCCAGCTCCGCAGCCCAGGCTGGTCCCGCGCCGCGATCCCCTCACCCCTCACGGGCGCTCCAGGCCCCGGCCCGGCCCCTTTGCTGCTGGGCGTCCCCACGTTTCCGCCCGCTGCTCCCGGGGCGAGCGCCTTCTCGGCACCGCAACCTGGGACCGGTCCGTCCTGCGCGGCCCGCTCACGTTAGTCGGTCCTCCCCATGCGCAGGACCCTCAGCTTTTGGATCCGCAGCGTCTCCTCCCGCGCCCGGCCCCGGCGGCCCTGATGCCCGCGTCTCCCCGCGGCCACCGCGCCTCATCCGCCCGCGCTGCCTTTGTTCTCGCCGCCCCGCTTCGTGCGGAGCAGCCGAACTGCATCCCAATGGCGGCTGGCGGCGGACGGCTCTCCACGTGCGCCCCCGTGCGCGCCCACCCTGATGGCGCGTGCACAAGCCCGACCTCGTGTGCGGAGTGCAGCGTCGCTGGGTTCCACCCCGCAGGCCTCTGGAAAGCGCGCTGCACACAACGCTAGACACCTTGGGTGCTCCAGGGAAACGCAGCATTTTTATGTGCACTGCATGTATGACTCTCACAGGGACATTTCTTAGGACTTCGTCTTAAAAAGCAAAAGATTAGGAACTGAACCCTAAGTGGACACATGGGAGACTAGAGCCAGGACTGTGTTAACGTTACCTGCGCAGCACATACTTCATTAACTGTGTGTACTTATTAGGTGCCAGCTAGTTGGTTCCAACTCATAGCGACCCTATGCGCAACAGAAGGATCCAGTGCCCTGTCCTGTGCCGCTGCCAATCCTTCCCGTTAGGGGCCTCCCTCGTTTTCACTGACACTTCACTTTACCAAGCAGGATGTCCTAATAATGTAGATTTGCTTCACTCCCACACCCAAGGTGTGGGCGAGTGTAACAACCTACGATCTGTGGGTAACATTTTGGCAAATCCAGGACTTGACCATGGCAAGGTGAGGTGCCAGGGGGAGGAGTGTGAATGGTACCCTGACTGCTTTTTATGCTCTGTGTGTGATTCTCTTTCTGAGCTCTCTCCCTCTCTTTTGCCTGTTTCTCATTTCAGGATTCTGTGAGTCACCAGCTCTATTCTGGGGTCTGAAGATAAAGGAGCACTCCCTCCCTCTGAGGAAAGTTAGATCCTTGCAAATGTGGTGTTGGTCAAACCAACGACATGTAGACACCCCCCTGTAACCCTCACCAACTTGTAAATTTTTTAGTTCTCCCGGGGAGCACTGGCCTGGTCAGCCAGAGTGCTCTTGAGTCCCCCGGATAGTCCCATTAGGGGACTCTCAGGAACACCTATACATAAAAGGGGAAGCCAAACCATGACACTAATGTCTTCCAGGGGGCCTAACCCATAAGCACATTTCAGATCAGCTACACCACCACCTACACTGAAATTCTGCCTGTATGCCTAGCTTCCACAGCTCTTCAGCACGCTCTCTTCTTTCTGCTATGAATTAGAATTTGGGGGGCACACTGGACCCCACCAAAAGCCTGGGTTGAATCTTGGCAAAGACCTGTCTCTCTCAGCTCACAGCTCTGACTGCCAAGCCCTGGTGGATCTCCTACATCTGTGCTGTTGTTGTTTCTCCATCAACCAGGCATACAGCCTGACTTTGAGTTTGCAGTGGACTGTTTCTAAAATTACTCTTTTGTAAAACATTTGTGACTTACAGGATTAGGGACCAGGCCTTCTTAGCCATGTTATATCAACTATGGGAGCAGACCCACTGGGAGGAATGAAGGATGCCTGCAATCAGGCCCTGCATTCAGGACTGTTGTTGTTGTTGTTGTTAGGTGCCATCGAGTCGAAACCGACTCATTGTGACCTTGTTGTTGTTGTTGTCAGGTGCCATCGAGTCGGAACCGACTCATAGTGACCTTGTTTTGTTGTTGTCAGGTGCCATCGAGTCGGAACCGACTCATAGCGACCCCATGCACAGCAGAACGAAACAATGTCCGATCCTGGGCCAACCTCACTACCGCTGCCACACTTGAGTCCATCAATGATGCCACCTGGCCAATCCATCTCATTAGGGGTCTTCCTCTTTTTCTCTGACACTCCACCTTACCCAGCATGACACCCTTCTCCAATGATTGTTTCCTCCTAACAATATGTCCAAAGTAGGAGAGATGAAGCTTAGCTATCCTGGCCTCCAAGGAACACTCTGGCTGCACTTCTTCCAAAACAGATCTATGGGTTCTTTTGACAGTCCATGGCACCTTCAGTATTCTCCTCCAACACCACAACTCAAAGGCATCAATTCTTCTACGATCCTCCTTATTCACTGTCCAGCTTTCGCATCTATATGAGGCTATTGAAAACACAATGGCCTGGGTCAGGCACACCCTAGTCCTCAAGCTGACATCTCTGCTCTTCAACACTTTAAAAAGTTCCTGTGCAGCAGATTTGCCCAGTGCAATACGTCGTCTGATCTCTTGACTGCTACTTCCGCGAGTGTTGATAGTTGATCCAAGAAGAATGAAGTCCTTGATAACTTCAATCTTTTCTCCGTTGATAAGAATGTTGTTTATTGGTCCAGTGGTAAAGATTTTTGTTTTCTTGACATTGAGATGTAATCCATATCGAAGACTGTGCTCTTTGATCTTCATAATTAAATGTTTCAAGTCCTCTTCACTTTCAGCGATCAAGGTTGTATCATCTGCATATCGCAGGTTGTTAATGAGTCTTCCTCCAATCCTGATGCCACGTTTTTCTTCATAGAACCCAGCTTCTCGTATTATTTGCTCAGCATACAGGTTGAATAAGTATGGTGAAAGAATACAACCCTGTCTCACACCTTTCCCAATTTTAAAACATTCAGTGTTCCCATGTTCTGTTCGAACAACTGCTTCTTGGTCTAGGTACAGATTTCTTAGAAGTACAATTAAGTGTTCTGGAATACTCATACTTCTCAATGTTGTCCATAGCTTGTCATGATCCACACAGTTGAAAGCCTTTGCATAGTCAATAAAGCACAGGTAAACATCCTTCTGATATTCTCTACTTTCAGCCAAGATCCATCGGACATCAGCAATGATAGTGACCTTAGGCACAGCAGAATGAAACACTACCCCATCCTGGGCCAACCTCACTACTGTTGCCACACTTGAGTCCATCAATGCTGCCACTCTGCCAATCCATCTCACTGGGGTTCTTCCTCTTTTTCTCTGACCCTCCACCTTACCAAACATGATATCCTTTTCCAGAGACTGCTCCCTCCTGACAATATGTCCAAAGTATGAGAGATGAAGTTTGGCCATCCTGACCTCCAAGAAACACTCTGGCTGCACTTCCCACACAGATCTGTTGGTTCTTTTGGCAGGCCATGGCTCCCAGGACTAAGGGAGATTATAGCAGGGCACAGGCCTTGGAAATCAAAGGGGTCTAAGAAGGAGGCCAGTGAGAGGAAGCCACACCACCTCTGTCAAAGTAAAAAGGGGACTGCTTACAGTGGGCCTCCGTCCATGAAACAGTGTGTGAAGCCCCATGGGAAATTCCAAGAGGTGACTCAGGGTGCCCTGACACCTCTCCCTTAGCCGTCTCGAAGGCTCCCTGTTCCTCCTTCCCCTCTGGGTTGTCTCTCTTCTTCTCTCCTCTAGATAACATGGAGCAGGGAGTTTACATTTCTCCCAGCTCCCTGGTGGGCTACTTGCTGAAGTAGTTTGACAGCCTCTGTAAAAAGAACTTGGGTGGTTTTGTTTTTTTTCTGTAACACCACTTGGCATGATTATCAATTGGGAGACCAGGAAACGTGGCCCATAAATGGCAGTCTAAGTTACAATACCATTCTAGAATTAAACATAATTTGTAGGAAGGTAGGAAAGTGATCAGAAGTTCCATATATACAAGCTTTCATGTATCTGAAGGAGCATCCCCAGCTATGTGAGTGAGTAAAGTCCTTTGATAAAGAAAGACCATCTCAAAATCTGAGCAGAACACTGCCACTGACCCCCTGCCCCTGGGGCCTTTACCTGAGTCCCAGAGAATAGACCCAAAACTGCTTCCATCAGCACCCCATCATCCCCAAGGGACTCTCAACCTCTGATGGGGGGCTCCCTGTTGAGGTTGTTTCCTCTACCGGAGGTTGCAAGGCCCCAGGGTGGACAGAGGGGGTGAGAACAATACCTGTGCCTCTCCCCGTGGGGGACTTAAAGACTTGTGTGAAGAAGATGGGGAGCTTTTCTGCTGAGCTCACAGGTTTCCTGAGGAATTGGATCTGACCTGGAAGGATGTGGGAGCTCTGCTCTCACAGTGCCGGATTGCAGATGAAAGGAAAACACTTGTAACAGCAACACAGGTTCATGTGGATTGTTGGCACACCCACTGGTCAGACATGCCCCCAGGAGGAATGGCCATGCCTATGCAAGATCCAGGATGGGGTGTCATCCCAGCATCCCTGGGTTAAAACCTTACAGTCCCACGTTAATGTGCCTGACTGAAGGGATGAGAGCTGCTCAGATTAAGCCTGTCGGCTTTACCAAAGTGTCAGAGGCAACACAGCAGAGAAGAGAACCCAGGAGTATTAGAGGAAGGACGTGAGAAGCAGTAAAAAAATATATACAAATTTGAATCCTGACTCCTAGGAGATAACACTGCTATCAATACCCATTTCGTTAACCAATCAGCTCCCATAGCTGACAGAAACTGCACAAGATGTCATTGGGACCCTAAACTACTATAATCCTGCTGCTGAAAGTCACCCCTGCTGTCTACAACAACTGAGACTTGGAGGTGACAGGAAAGGATTGCCCAAAAGCTAAAATTCTTGGCCAACTCAGTACACGTTGGCCACCTCTGGAGACACCAGGGGAAAGTGAGAAGGCTTTCAGTGAGGTGAGATGGGGCACTTCCTGTTAACACCTCAGGGAACCCCTTGAGTGTTCCTCAAACACCCTGCCCAAAGTGCAGGAATCCTGGCCCACACTGGGCCTGCAAATGAGGCCCCCCCGCCCCCCAATGCAAGGAGGTCACAGAGGGGCAGGAAGCTGTTCCTGAAATTCCAATATCTCCTAATGAGCCTACAGTAACTATGAGCATGTAAGTGCATTGAATTTCTTATAGGAGCAGAATGGCCTCCCATCACCCCTTCCCCGTCAGTCACCCCTCCCCCATCATCCCCTTCC
>NW_006408879.1:1224483-1227681 GCF_000296735.1 Chrysochloris asiatica
ATCCCCTCCCCCATCATCCCCTTCCCCGCCTAGTTGTGGGCACTGATGGGCATCTCACTAGGTGACCTCAAACTCAAGTCTTTCTTGTAACTGGGAAGGAGCTCATTTGTCTCACCAGTTTCTGTTGATCTCTGAGGTCCCAATACCACTACTAGGGGCAGATATTTTAACAAAAATGGGGTTCCAACCACAGTTCCACTCAGAAACAATTCTCAGGATGGGAGCCCCAAAGGTATTCTTATCAACAATTCCTCCATACAGCCTAAACTAGGAGATATTAATCCAGAAGTGTGGGCAGGAGAAACTTCAGGACAGGCAATAGAGGAAGCTCAAGCCTTCACCAGCTGTATCCATGGCAACCACAGAATTCCCCTCTCCCCTGAAGGGAAAAAGGGCATATCCCCTCCCATAGAATGAATGCCTATTTGCAGGCGGCAGGTTGGCAGGTTGGCATGTTGGCAGAGAAGCCATCACATTACAACTCCCCAATTTTACCAACAAAGAAGCCAAATGAACAGAGATTGGCTCAGGACTTGTTGTTAAGTGCTGTTGAGTCAGTTCTGACCCATAGCGACCCTGTATGGAGCCGCTGGTGAACTTGAACCGCCAACCTTGCAGTTCCAAAGGCTTTGCAGTCTGGTGCATTAACCCACAGCGCCACACCAGGCTCAGGACTTTGTTGTTGTGTTGTTAAGTGCCATCGAGTCAGTTCTGACCCATAACCCTGTATAGGGTTTCCAAGGAGTTTGGCTACCTGAGACCAGAAAAGAACTTTGATTCTTTAGAGTCACTTATTGCAGCCATTCAGGTTGTTATCGAGGAAGCTAAGAAACAGCTAGATTTACCAAAACCTTTGAATCTCAAAGAAGACAGTTTCTTCCGGGATCCCAAAAGCAAAATACTGAATGACCACCACTGAAAATCATCTTATATATTCATTCGCTGTTTTCTAGTATTTCATTGTTCCTAACTATGCTGAATCACCTTGGGTTGTTTTTTTTTTAAATCATTTTCCTACAGCTGTGAATTAAACTATGCAATGTTGTTACTCCATTATGCTTCAACTGTTCAAACCCATGTCACATACTAAATGTCAAGGTTCTTTATTCTGTTAATGGAAACTCAAATCTTTTCAAATTGTACCGCTAGAAAGGGCTTATGTTCTTAGGATGAAAACGAATGTGTACAAGTATGGCTGCAAGGACAAATCACTAGTTTGAAATAAGAAGGGTAATTTTCATGGTTAAATGCCTGCCCTGATTCAGCATGTGCTACTTTACAGACAGGTCTTACAGAAGCAGTGCACTGGAAACAGCCTTGGTAGTTGATTATAATAACCCTATGGGGAGAAGTCCTTAGTTACGCTTTTGAAATTGTACATTTAATGAGTCGTTTCCTTCATTAAGTTCAAATCATTGAACTCTAACCTTTTTTTTATAAACCTGTCGCAATTCTAAGGGCTCTTGACTTCCTCCTCCTTTCATGTTGATTATTTAAACCAAAAATGAATCTTTCTTGATCTATAGGTCTCATTTTGTGTTGGCAACCCCTCTCTCCTTTTTAAAAGTAGACATTCTTCAACATTTTTCTTGATCTTTTTTTTTCCTTTAAGTTATTACCACTATCAGTTTTTGTCGATTTATAATATCTTACAACTGTATACTCACAAGAGATTGAATTTGTAACAGCTTGTCCTTTCACAGTGTGGACAGTGATTGTCATGGAGATCTGTATTACATTTTGAGGAGCCTGGAGGGAACCTCATCTTCAGGTTTCCTCAAGATTTAAATGAACAAAGGAATTCATTTATATAGTCTTGTTTCTTAACACAAAACGGATGCCCCTTCCCTGCTTAGGAAATTATTTGAGTCAATTAAAATATGAAATTATGATTTTGTTTATTTTTAATGTAACGGTCCTGTGCAATTCTAAACACATACACAGCTATAACATTGTAATTTCATGCCAGTCTAAATAGTACTTGTAACATGAACAAAAGGCATAAATAATAAAATTTTAATTAACCATAATTTTATACATCTTTCCTCCTAACTGTATGATATTTTAGCCACTTGAATCTTGTTTATAGTAACAGAAATTTAAAATATTTTAGATTTAGTAATTTAAGATTACAGATTGTTTGGGGCTCCTAATATATATATATCATTCACATTTGCACCAGATTTTGGTGTGTGTATAGGGACAGAAGCAGTATATAGAAGGCAGTTTTAAAGGCGATAACTTAATAATCTATGTCAGTACATCAGCATTATGGATTACAATTGACTTTAATAAACATGTTTATGAAGTATATAGACAATGTCTTAACACATGTTAGACTAGGGGAAAATATGGATCCATTCAGTTGGATAGTGCTTACTTTACGGTGTGTGGACTTGTGGTAAACAAAGCAGTTCATTGCTTTTTGTTTTGATTGTTTTTTTTTAAGAATTTTTAGCAAATGTAATGTAATGTTAGAAATCCAGTACTTGAAACAAAGATGCCTCAAATCAGTTGATGAAGCAAAGCTAAAAACAAACATAATATGTAAAAACAGATTTGTGTTTGTGTTAACTGAAGAGCTGGCTGCTCATTGAGTCATCATAAGTGACAGTTCTTTGTTCTGTTGTCTCCTTGCATTTCAATAAATAGCCATTGCTTTCGAAAATCTAAGTGATCTGTTCGGGGGTTACTTTATAGTATTACATTTACATTTTAAACAACAACATTCATTATTGTAAGAAATTATAGTAGTAACAATCTACAACCAGTCTACATATTTTCAAGCATTGAAATAAAGTTAGACTAAGTGATGTTTTTTTCAAGAAGAAGAAGAAGAAGAAAGGAAGGAAGGAAGGAAGGAAGGAAGGAAGGAAGACCTGGGGCGGTGGTAGATAAAGAAAATAGCACCAGGTGAAGTCAACCACAAAGGAAATGAATCTTAAAGGCAAAACCACCAAGTAGAGCCAATCAATCAAATTACTGCAACCAATCACAAAGAGACAAACCCACTAGCTAGGGACTTTAAAAACCTGGGCACACGCTTGTGGAGGCAGGGCAGTCTATAAGTCACTTCTGAGTTATTAATATACAAAATTGAACATTACTTGACAACATAGCGGATCTCGTGAGGACCAAATAAGTACAAAAGTGGCAGTACCCCATCTCCAAGAACTCCCTACCCCTTTGTTGTTGGTG
>NW_006408879.1:1229118-1230197 GCF_000296735.1 Chrysochloris asiatica
AACCCAGCTTCTCGGATTATTTGCTCAGCACATGGGTTGAATAAATATGGTGAAAGAATACAACCTTGTTGTACACCTTTCTTAATTTTAAACCATTCAGTGTTCCCATGTTCTGTTCGAACAATTGCCTCTTGGCCCACGTACAGATTCCTCATGAGCACAATTAAGTGTTCTGGAATACTCATTGATCAGGAAACTCAGATTGTTTGTAAAGAGTTCGATGCCAAACTTGTCTATTCAGTTATTTGGTTCTCCTCTTCTTATTCGCTCTCTAGTCCAATATGAATCTGAAACATTGCATTCCAAGTCAACAAATCCAATGTGCATTGTTGTTGCTGTTGTGACGTGCCGTCGAGTTGGTTCCGAGTCATAGCCACTCTGTAGAGGGCTTCCACATTCTGAAGGTCAGCAATGAAAAGGATACAATGAAACAAGATGGACTGATACAGTTGCTGCTGCAATGAACTCAGACACACCGATTGTGAGGATGACACCTAACAACAACGATAAGTAAGTCCAAGAATTGCTGTTGATGACTCGTGGAGACTCATGGCTGTCAGACTGTAACGATGCTCTGTACGGTGACCATCAGCTGTTTTCCCAGAGGTGGACCACCGGGCCATTCTGTAGTGCCTATTATGTGGACTTGAACCTCCACCTTTTCGGTTAGCAATGAAGCACGTTACATTAGCAGCTTGGATAGATAGCCCATGGACGCCCTATAACCGTACAGACTAGGGACCCTGTCATTGTTGAGTTGATTTTGCATCATGGTGAGACAGAAGAGCTGCTTCATAAGACTCTCTATAACCTTTATGGAAACAGATGACCAGGCTTTTCTTCCATGGCTCCCCTGGTTGGCTCTGTACCTTCAGACTAGGAGTCAAGCACAAACCATCTGTGTCACCCAGGAGGAGCTCTTAAAAATGAATGAAAATATTGGAAAGTTAATATTTGTTTAATGCTCTATAACTTACAACAGAGAATATCAGAAGGATGTTTACCTGTGCTTTATTGACTACGCAAAGGCTTTCGATTGTGTGGATCATGACAAGCTATGGACAACATTGAGAAGTATG
>NW_006408879.1:1231387-1239908 GCF_000296735.1 Chrysochloris asiatica
CTATGGGTCAGAATTGACTCGGCGGCACTTCACAACAACAACAACACTAACTTTCAACAGTAGAAATAGAAAATGATTTATTTGTGAACAAAAAGACAACTTATCAAGAGTGATTGGAACCTTGCTTGCCTTCTTCTCATTCTGAGTCTTTCTCTATCTCCAGTCCTGCTTTGGCACTGTTGGGTAAGCACTGACAACCACCAGGTCCTTGGAAACCTCATACAGGGTTCTCCATCAGTGTGAAACGGCTCATGGCACACAACGGCAACATACCTTGACAAATCGCCATATTCCTTTCTAAATCTGGATCAGCTGCCAACGTTTTATCATTTGGATTTTACATGTTGTGCAATAGCTCCAAGAGCTTCCGTGATGTGACGTCACAGTCTGTCTGGCACCTGGGGACGAAGGCCTGCAGCAGTCTTCTGAAATGATGAGCCCAGCCTTTAGCGGCACTAAAAAGTCCTTTTAGCTTCTTTACAATGACCGTTTCCTTTCAATGGAGCAACTGACTTCCACACTTTCTCCTGAATGCTAACCAAACTGCTTGGTATTAATTATTATAAATATCTTTGATATTTTTCTATCTAAAATAGAGGAAAGTCTCCTATTCAACTATAAGCAACTTTGTTTCTCCTGCAATTAAAACTAAAAGGCATTGCAGAGCTTCTGGTGGTTTTGTAGTCATTGGGCTCTTCCTAGACCCCTGCAGTGACATCTTACAGGCCTAGGTCTCATCCATCTTGGCTTTGATATCATCATCTTCAAATCTCCGAACTCCCCTATTACGTCCACGTTCACATCCAATGCCATCGCTTTTTGCTCCCTTGCTGTACTTTCATCTTTGTTGGCCAGTTCCCTCTTTGGCTTAGCCATGTTGTAAAATATCACATCACACTATCACTGAGAAACAAGGAGGGAGCACCACTGTAGGCTCTGCTGTCTGCTAGGAACAGACGCGTACTGACAGACTGACAGACTTTGAAAGGAGGAGCAGAATGCACATCTATTTACATGAGTCATCAGTGGACTCGAGAGCTAGCTGTGAAATGTACCTTATGCAGCTTCTCATCTTACTGGGGACTAGTGTCATTGAACTAAACCATGGTAACTAATGTGTGCAAAGCAAGTACTTCTTATTGGATGAATTTTCTATGTGGATATTGGAGTCACCAAGAATAGTGGCAGAAATTGGGGGGAAATGAACACTGCATTCCAGAAATACCAGTCATCAAGTCATGCCAGGAATAAACCAGGGGGCTAGTGGCAATTGCAGCCAGTAGAGGTGAAAGCATTAGTATTACACACCTAGGAGCATAAATTCCAAGGAGCTAGGAGTTTAATATCAAAGGCCCTGTGGCCTGAGGGAGTGAAGGAAAACAGAGCGTCTCCCTGGGAGAGCGACTGTGGGTCTCTTCCTTAAGGAAGAGTCTGGATGTTACTCAGGACAGAACCCGAAACTGCAATGCACATCTGGAGGAGGAGTTGGGAATACAGCGACCACTGTCAAAACCCCCATGAAACAGGGAGTCAGATTAGAGGGCATTTGGGTTTCTGATGTGACTGAAGAAAACACGTGGGTGTCACTTACTGTGACTGACCCTCCTGGCTCCTGGGCAACCAGTCCTGAGGGCCCGGTGTCAGGGGCCGCACTCTTGCCTAGGCTCCCGCTAACATGGTTGCCTAGGGGGCTTGGGTGAAGTTCTCTCTGTGGAGGAACCTCAGTACAGATGCAGGGGGCGAGGCAGTGGGAAGGGGGTGGCTGTGGGATGTGAGTGGGGTGGGAGCGTTATAGAACGCAAGTGCACAGAGATGCAGCGTGCAGAGCGTGCGTGCCTAAAGCGGCCTCTGGACCCACCGCAGTCTGAGTTGTTACCAGAACTACAGATGCTTACAACATACCTGCAGTCCTGCTGTGGTGCTCTAGAATAAGCACTGGACTACTAACCACAAGATGGCCAGATTTCATCTCTCATACTGTGTGTGTGTGGAAATATATATATCTATTTATTAATTATAATCCTGTTTATTGTATTCGGGTAACCTTTCTTTTCGTCTTTACTTCCTGAAGTAAAGACTTTATGATCTCTCTCTTTTTCTTTGACTGCTTCAACCAATAATTACTCTTATCAATGGAGAAGAGATTGAAGTTGTCAAGGACTTCATTCTTCTTGGATCAACTATCAACACTCACGGAAGCAGCAGTCAAGAGATCAGACGACGTATTGCATTGGGCAAATCTGCTGCACAGGAACTTTTTTAAAGTATTGAAGAGAAAAGATGTCAGTTTGAGGACTAAGGTGCACCTGACCCAAGCCATGGTATTTTCACTAACCTCACATGCATGCAAAAGCTGGACAGTGAATAAGGAAGACCATAGAAGAATTGAGGCTTTTGAGTTATGGTGTTGGAGGACAATATTGAAAGTGCCATGGGTGACCCAGAGAACCAGCAGATGGGTGTTGGAAGAAGTGCAGCCAGAGTGCTCCTTGGAGGCCAAGATGACCATACTTCATCTCTCATACTTCGGACATGTTGTCAGGAGGGGCCAGTCACTGGAGAAGGATATCATCTTTGGAGAAAAAGGATATCATGTTTCAGAGAATAAGAGGAAGACCCCCAACGAGATGGACTCAAGTGTGGCAACAATTTTGAGGTTGGCCCAGGATCGGGCAGTGTTTTGTTCTGCTGTGCATAAGGTCTCTATGGGTCGGTACCGACTCAATGATACCTAGCAACAACACAACAATTAACCACACGGTTGGCAGTTCAAATCCACAAGACACTCCTCGGAAACTCTACAGGATCACTATGAGTCAGTACTGACTCCATGGCACTTAACGACAACATATCTGAGGTCCATTGAGCCTCATAAATGGCAGACTGTATCACATATATTATGGAGAGGTTCAAAGTGTAAGAGTATACAGAAAAGCCCATGCTTTTTTGTTGTTAAAACAAATGTGATTCAAGAAGCTCCATTTGGAGATAAAATTGTAAATAATCAAAACTACCAGGAGGCTCAATATCCATAGAGTTCATGTATTTTGGAGAAGTTTGGAAGTAAGCATTTTGAAGTGCATGTCATCAGCTATTCACAATAAAGAGCAAATACCAAGGCCAAGGCTACGTAACTTTCTGTTTCATGTTTAGCTGCAACCCAGCTGTCCCAAGCAACGTCCCAGATCCCCCTGCTGGCAACCTGCAAGAGAAATTTGAAAATGACCAATTTTAGATTGTAGTTTTAAAAGCAATTGTTAATCTAAATAAATGTGAATAATAATAATCAAAGGCCATCAACATCTTAGCGATATTTGAAAGGTAATGTATCCAGCTGTCCTTCCATGGCAAAACCTAAGGGAGGTGCTTCCTCCACCAGTCTTCCTGGTCTGGGGGGTGAGTGCTGTCTCTCACTGAGACCCCAGCACAGAGCCCGGGTGTGGGGCTAGGAAGGTGCTGTCTCTGCTTAAGGAGTCCCTGGGTGACACAAACAGGCTGGCAGTTCAAACCAACCAAAAGGCTGGCAGTTCGAACCTAGTTTTCCGCCGTGGAAGGAAGGCCTGGTGATCCTCTTCTGAAAGATCTGAGCCTTGAAAGCCTATGCAACAGCACTGCTCTGCACCCGTGGGGTCACGTGGGATCGGCTCCATGGCCACTGCTGCAGGATAAGCACTGGACTGCAAGGCCAGCTTGAACCATGATGCCAGGGGTTCAAACCCATCCTCGGAAACCCTCTACAGGGTTGCTGTGAGTCAGAACCGACTCAAGAGCACTTTACAACAACAACTATAAGATAAGTACTGGGCTGTAAGGTCAGTTTGAACTACGAGATTGGAGGTTCAAACCCAGCAGCCACTCCTTGGAAGCCTATGTAGGGTTGTTATGATTCGGAACCTACTCGATGGCACTTAACAACAACAACTGTTATACTTTATGACAAGGAATTAGTCTTCCTTCCCTGAGATTTTTCTCAGTTGACAGTTCGTTAAAACCTTAACTGAAATTAAGACTAGGGTACAGGCAGGCTGTTACAGGGAATCCTAAGTCCTTTGCGTTGTTTGCATTCATACATGTTCAGACTGCACCTTCATGTCCGGCTGGTCTAACCTGGCTGCAGACCCTTTGCAGCATCTCCCATCATGAGCTTCAATTTCCCACCTTTTGTGTGAACTGGCTTGTACATGCTCTGACCAACACAATGTGACACTGAGCAGACGCTGCCCCGACCCAGGATGCACAGAAGTCCATTTCACCTGCTGGAGGCTGAAGGATCACTGGCAGAAGCATGCAGGTATCCAGCTCACAGCCTGCCCCAGCATCACACTGGCAGGGCCCAGATGGCAGAACCACCACACAGCTGCTCTAGGCTACCCTGACCCATAGAATGGTGAGCAAGAGAGTTAGGGCCATTTAAAGCTCCTAAGTTTGGGGGTGTGGTGTTTTCACAGCTGATACACCCCCACTCCATAGCCCACCAGTCCCCACTAGCTAAGTTACACCGATGACACTTACCCATCAAGCACACGAGTTATTCCCTGCCTAGCACTACATGTCTTCTTTGATGAGCTGCCCAACTGGCCCCCCATTCCCTGTCTCTAGGTAGCTCACAGGGTCCTCCCTCAGGCTAACACGTCTCCTGCAGTGGTTCCCTTCTCTCTCCATTGTACTCAGCACTTGGATGTCTCCACCTAGCTCACTGGGGCCCCAGTCTGTCCACCTGCCCACACCTCCTTCTCCCCATGCAGATGGCAGTCTGTCCCAGTGACTTTGCTCTCTCTTCTCCCCAGCTGCCTTGTACACAACACACTGCTCAATATGCAGCCTAGTTGTAGGGAGCTATTGGTATCTTCTACTACAGTAAGTAAGGAGCTCTGGTAGCGTAGTGGCTACGAATCAGGCTGTGAACCTTAAGGTCAGCGGTTCGAAACTACCAGCCGCTCCATGGGAGAAAGATGAGGCTTTCTACTCCCGTAAAGATTTACACCCTCGGAAACCCTGTACAGGGTCGCTATGGGTCGGAACCGACTCAACGGCACTTACAACAACAACAACAACTACAGTAAGTAACTCTGTTGCCCACTGACGGCTCTTTGCTGGTGACGGGGGTAAGGTGTGGGAGGGGGTCACTGCAGATGCTGTCATCTGATCCTCACAACTCCAGAACTTAGGCTTCCCCATCACCGTTCCGTTTTGTAGATAAAGAGACCACGCCAACAATTTATAGTAAGGAGGGGAGTGATTAACTTTGCAGTCTAGGAGCGGAGGTCCCTGGGACCATCAAGGGAGAAGAGCAGAGAGCGGGACCCTACCCAGAGAAGCAGTGATGCCTGAAATGGAGGCAGAGATGATGACGTGGAGTGATGGAGCAGCTGGAGACTTTAGATCCTGAGAGGGAGAGCGACTGTGTGCTGAAGACCTGGGGGGTACGGGGGAGGGATTGCATGGCATACCCTTTGGTTGGTTGATGATGCATGGAGGGGATTGTAACCATGGCAATGAGACTATATACGATAGAATGAATGTAAAACTAATGTTCTCCCATGTAAACTATCACATAATTCACAATAAAACATTTAAAAAAAAAAAAAGAGAGAAACCAAGCCAAAGCCATAGCTAGTTGATCAAGCTCCAGAACCTAGGTGACCTGGTTCCAGAACCTACAGGACTCCAGAACTGAGGCCCAGGACAGCTGACTCCAGAACCCAGGAGACCCAGGACTCCAGAACTGAGGCCCAGGACAGCTGACTCCAGAACATAGCACCTTCAAATGTCCTCCTTAGATGGTTTCCTTAAACTCAAAATTGCACTGTTTTGAATAGAATCTCTTTAGAGACTCACAGGCCATGTCTTATAATTCTTTGTAGAACAAAGTACTCTCCAGACCTATATTACACACTATTCTGTTGGTTTCACTGGATCTGCATCATTTGATTGCCAGCTCTTTCTTCCTAGTCTGCCTTTATCTGGAAACTCCACAGAAACGTGTCCACTATGGGTAATTCTGCTGGTATTTGAAATGCCAGTGGCGTAGATTCCAGCATCATGACAATACACAAGCCACCACAGTAGGACACATAGACAGATGGGTGGTGGAAAAGAGAAGTACTGGTTAATTAATTACCTATTAAATGATATTAAATTGTTGGAACTCATATGCTCAGGAAACATGATACCCATGCAATGAATACATTTTAATAGAAAAATGCCATTTGTAAGTGAGAAATTTTCAAACAAATTACAATGACATAAAATATACTTAACAATGTTCTCCTTTGATTCCAAAGTCACATCTGCGCCCTGAAGCAATTCGGCATCATCAGAACCGCCAGCTCACTGAGGAGCTACCTGACAGTGGTACAGGCTGGGTCAGTGGGGTACTTACATGTATGGCCTGGCCAGCCTTTTGAATAAATAATATTTTTATCATAAACTTGTAACGGCTATACCCAAATTCCTTCACGGCTGACAATATGCGATCTGCCAGTTCAAGTGACAAATGAGAGAAAACCTTTTGATCATATTTCACATCCTTAAGACTGTCCTGTAGAGAAAAAACATTGACTTTTCAATCCAAGTATTTTCTACAAAAAAATCAAGCACAGAACATGTGTCTAAATGATACCAATAACATATCTAAAAAATACACAAATTAAAAAAAATTTTATTGAGTTTTTGGCAAGTTTACACAGTAAGTTAGGTTCCTATTTTACAATTTCACACAAATTGACCATTGGAAATACCTAGGAGTCATAAAACAGCCACCTACATTCAAAATTTTGCTTAATTAGTCTATAGTGAGCTCTAAGCACCAGGTTTTCTCAAATTAAAAAAAAAAAAAAAGCCTCCAGGTGATTCTAGTGAGCAGTCAAAGCCAAGAAGCACTAATTTAGAGGTTCAGAAAAAAGACAGAGGAGCAGCTAATGAGTAAGCAAAAGGCCAGGAGAAAGTGGTAGCCAAGGATCCTAATGGAGAAAGGGTTTCAGGAAGGGAGTGATCAACAATGTCAAATGCCAGACCACAATGATAATGAAACCGACCGACATGTGGATGCTGAACTCAGGAAACTGCTGATCAGAGGCATTACGATGAAGAAAGTGGGACTGGGCTGGACTCAAGAGAATGGAAAGAGGACAAGGTCCACCCTGCCACAAAGATTAATTCAGAGAGTTGCTTTACTTTACTTCATAATATTCAATCCCATTTACTCAAACATTTATAAAGGTTGTTTCTAATGCTTCAGGATTATAGTTTGGGTTTCGCTCCCTTATACATAGAAGATGAATTGCTGGGTCAAGGGGTCATCCTTTTCTTAAACCACCTTGACATATTACAGGAGAGTGACGCTGTCATCTTTTACCAAACTGGGTATTTCCACGAAAATAAAACCTCTGCTCATTTACTACGTCTAAAATGGCATCTCTTTGTTCTGCTGATTTATAATTCTTAAATTATATTAAGCCTGAATATTCATATTTATATTAGCCATTCAAGTTTCTTGTTCTAAAACCATGTTCTCTTGGTATTGAGAAGTAAATTTTATTGATTTATAAAATTGCTCATATTCAAAACATAAACCATTATCAATCTGCTCAAAAGTTTCCCAATTATCATTTGCTTTTTCCCTTTTAAAGCTTTTATGTTGAATTATTTTCTATTTTATCAGTTGTGCTATTTCTCACAAAGAATTTAAAATCTTGTATAGCCAAATCCATCTTTTTCCTTTATGATTTTTGTCATTATTCTTAGAAAGTATCACCCGACTCAGAGGCTAGCTAGTTGTTTTTTCTTGTTAAGTGTCAAGTCAGTTCCGACTCATAGCCACCCTGTACAAGGTTTTCCAAGGAGTGGCTAATGAGTTTTAACCACTGATCTTTCAGTTAGCAGTCCAGTGCTTACCCTACAGCACCACACCAGGACTCCAAATAGTCCTTACATAGTCTACATTGTTCTATGGTGACGTTTTGTCTTGGTGATTTGGGTTTGTACACTTCTTTAGTCTTTCTAGAATTCACTTTAGCATTAGGTGTGGGGTGGCCATCTGTATCCACATGTTAATGAGTTATTCCAGCAGTATTTGTTGAACAATTCTCCATTACCCTACTATGTGTGATTTCACCTTGATCACAGAGTTCTGACATATGAAGAATGGACTCAGTTTCTGAACTGTTCTTATTCAAACATCATCTAGCCATTACGCTAGCAGTAAACCGCCTTAATGATTTTATCTTTTAAATGTATTTGCTGTTGTTAAGTGCCGTCAAGTCAGTTCCAACTCAAAGCAACCTTCTATAAGGGCTTCCAAGGAGCAGCTGGTGGGTTTGAACAGCCAAACTTGTAGCTATCAGTCCAGAGCTTAACCTGTAGCACCACATCAGAATTCCAAATATGATACACAGATATTGACTCATAATTTTTCTATCCTTTTTTTTTAAACCATGTTTATCCTTCTAATGCCATTTAGAATCCATCCCGTTTATCCCCAAATTCCCACTATGCTTTTGTTTGAAGTAGCGCTAAATCT
>NW_006408879.1:1241058-1242702 GCF_000296735.1 Chrysochloris asiatica
TTTGTGGATGGTGTAACTGTACACTAATTATAACAAAACTAAAGCAAATGATTGAAAATTAGTAATATTCAATGAGGTGAATGCTTATACAAATATATAATTAATAACAACTTTGCTATGTAAAAGCAATGGCCAACTAGAAAAAATATAACGGATAAAAACTATGTACAGTAACACAGCTGTACAGGACTTAGAAGAAGAAAAGGAGAAAAGTTTACTCAGGGATATAAGGCTCTGATAAATAGAGAAGCAAGCTTCTGGATAGGGAACACAATTTGTAAAGCTATTTTTTTCAAATGACGTATAAAATTAACCCAATTCCAATCAAATTCCAATGTAAAACTTTGGGAAACTTGAAACAAATAAGCAAGCAAACATAACTAATCAAGAATGCCTCAAATCACAACTGTGAAGACACAGCTATCCTATCTCTGGGTAGCTAACTCAGGGGAGAGCCTGGCTATCAGGACACCAGAGATCATAACAAATATCCACTATGCTGAAGACACCTGGAATCTCATCTTGTGAGGAGTGATGTCAGCTAATCGCTAGATGTAAAACTAAAACACACTGCCTTGTGAGGTAGTGACCAGCCCATAGCCAAAGGCGGGGTAACTGTGGAGAGAGGTGATTGAGTATAATTGAGCTACTGACTAGCGATGAATTCAAGTCAACTTCTTGTTTCAAAGAAGGTCCGTCCTTCCTCTTCATGTTCCTGGAGTCTGTTTTGAGCATGTAAGATACTGGGTCACAGAGGGATAAAACTGTGAAGAGCTTTTCCAGTAGTGGGGCAGTGGGGCTATGGGGCTAGACCTGAGTGAACAAACTTCTTTCAGCATGGGAGAGACGTTGCTCAGAGTTCAAGGAGAGCTGTTTGAGAGATGACTAGCCAAACAAAGCACAGTGAGAACACTAGACACTTTAAAATTATACTCTTCAAAGGATTCAGTAAAATAGTCCATTGTCCTCACAAAATGAAAATGTTATTGAAATTGACTGCTAGTTTGGGATGAGAAATGATGGGATAAGTCTTTGACATTCAGATGCTGTATTTTTACTATAATCCAAAGTAGACAATCGCTTGCAACACCCAAGCTTTAACAGGTTGTTCTCAGACGGGGATACATTGTTATTGGATTAACACATCAGCAGTTTGGCGTCTTCAGGGGAATGTGGTGCCACATAAGGATGATCTTTACATTATTTCTACTCTTCTCAAGTGTAGATCCCCATGGATGTGTTTCCAGTAGGGATGAGTTACTCTGTTCACCTTGCAGCTAAGCAGCTTCCAGACTCTGGTCAAAATATACTTAGAAAATGGATTTATACACTGTTCACAAAAGAAAGTTCCTTAAGCCAAAAAGCCTGGATACTAATTGAGGTATAGCCCTTGAGGATATCTTCTTCCCTGTGATATTTCTAATAGTTTGAGGTTTCAGCCAAGATGGATATTTATCCAAATTTGGCTATGTTGAGGTTTTCACATACCTGTATCTTTGAGACAGTCTGGGAATCCAGAATTCCTACATGGAATATTTTAGGCAGAAGCAGAACCATTACACCATTCTCAATCCCACTTCTGTTTCCGGCTCTTACATGATGAGTGGGTTTTCTCATGCCAGGTACAGTTTGACAGCCGGCCAA
>NW_006408879.1:1243752-1260322 GCF_000296735.1 Chrysochloris asiatica
GAAGCAGGTCTTGGCCCAGTTTGGAATTTGGAGGAACTCTCAGTACAAATGACTGCTTTGAATTTGAGGGCATGGGGACCACTTTTGCAGCCATTGCCCTTTGTAACCCAGTCCTCGCCCTTCGGCGTGTCCTCACAGGCCACTATTGGTGCGTGCCGCCGTCAGTTGAATGGGAAGAGGAGGACGAGGTGTCTTCTGGGAAATCGGACGCCTCACTAAATTACACAAATTTTATCCTCACCAATTTACTTCGGTAACATTTTAGAAGAAAATGTATTTTGACCTTGTCATTATGCTTCATTGTTCCACATTACCCAGACCGAGGAGTTCATCTATCTGAATACGTGTTGAACACACAGTGTGTACTTGCTACTGGAAGACACCCACCTATTCCCTCATTTCTGTGTCCAGAACCAGACTCACTGCTCGCTGGGCCCAGGGAAAGGTCACTGGTCCTTCTAGGACTCAGCGTCATCCAGCTACATAGCCATCAAGCTGTTGTGGTTTCTGTCAGACTCAGTACAAGTTCACGATTATTATACGTAAACGTAACTGGACCGTCTACTTATTATCAATAACACTGAAGTCATCCACGAGGCAGGGTTCCTTGAAAGACACACCACACAAATGTACACACCCTCAACTTGTTTGAGTGTCTGGCTTAGAGAGGAAGGTGATCAATTGCTATATTAACTGCAATTGACATTGTTCCTGGGGTCATGAGCCAGATGACATTAGACAGAGGCAGGGTTTCTCTAGGTCCTGCTGTGGTGGACGCTCAGAGGACCTCGCCATCTTTGCTGAAGATCACCTCCAACAGGAGTTCAGTTTAGAGACATGCCATGTCTGTGGCAATGGCAACCTCTGTCCACAGCTCAACATCAGGAAAGAGTGCATTCAAGGGATCAGATACAGTTGACGCTTAAACTTCCTTTAGCAAAGAAATGGCTGTGTAGTTACTTTTCCCCAGTGAAAAATTTCAGAAGTACAGAAAAGTAGAAAGTTCAGTTTAATGACTACATGGATATCGTCCACCTAAATTCAGCAGTTAGGAATGTTTTGTGACATTTACTGTCTTCCTACATACATACATGTCGTTTTTTGGTATACCAGATGAGGAAAAGCTTTATCACTGACTCTTCACTCCAAACTACTTGAGCATACTTCCCTAACGAGGGCAATATCTTGTGAAAGCACGCTACGTGACCGTGCCAAGGAAACAAACAATGACCCATAAGATCACAAACGTCTACCATCACGTTCCCACCACTCATCTGTGTTTGTCCCACTTCGGTGGCATGCATGTTGCTATGACGATAGAAGTGATGTCCCTGAATCACCCATGGTGGACAGGTTTCAGATGAGCTTCCAGATGAAGACAGACTAGGAAGAAGAAGAAATGGAATACTTCTGAATGTCTCACCGCTGAAACCCTTATGAGTACCAGTGGAACACTGCCAGATAGCACAAGAATATTGAGTACTGAAACACCATGAATCTCACCAGAATATTGTCACATATAGTGCCAGAGCCCTGGTGTGGTGCTGTGGGTTAATGTACTGGACTGTAAGGTTCATTTGAACCACAAGGTCAGCAGTTCAAGATCGTCAGTCGCTCCTTGGAAAACCTATACAAGGTTGCTTTGAGTCAGAATCGACTTGATGGCACTTAACAACAACAACAACACAATGCCAGAAGATGAGCCCCTCGGATTGGAAGGCACTCTAAATATAACTGGTTAAGAGCTGCCTCCTCAAAGTAGAGTGGACCATGATGACACGAGTAGAGTGAAGCTTTCTGACCTTCATCTGCTGATGGAGTACAACTCAAAATGAGGAGAAACACCTGTAAAGCATCCATTAATAATCTGACCATGGAATATAGAAACCATTAAGCTAGGGAAATTGAACATTGTGAAAAAAATTAAATAGAACACATAAAGATAGATATCCTAGACATTAGTGAGCTGAAATGGACTGGCTTTTTGGCCCTTTTGAATCTGACAATCATATGGTTTACTATGCCGGGAATGACAAATTGAAGAGGAATAGTGTCCCATTCATCAACAAAAAGAACGTAATATCCATATGCCTACAAGGAGGACCAGTTAATACCACTATTATTCAAATTAATGCACCAACCACTAAAGCCAGTGAAGATTACATTGAAGAATTCTATCAACTTCTTCAGGCTGAAGTTGATCATACATGCAAGCAAGATGTATTGATAATTACTAGCGATTGGAATAGAAAGGTTGGAAACCAAAAGGAAGGTTTGGTAGTTGGAAAATATGGCCTTGGTGATAGATTTGATACTAGAGCTCAGATGATAGAATTTTGAAAGACCAATGATTTATTATTCATTGTAAATACCTTTTATTTTTTATTATTATTCATTGTAAATACCTTTATTATTGATTTATTATTGTAAATACTTTATTAATGATTTATTATTCATTGTAAATACCTTTCAAAACAACATAAAAGATGACTCTACACATGGACCTCACCAGATGGAATACATAGAAATCAAATTGACAGACTGTGCAACAGACCATCAATTGCTCATATGAACCTTCAGGCTGAGGCTGAAGAAAATTAAAACAAGTCTATATACAACAGCCAAAAGTTGACCCTGAACATATCCCACCTGAATTTAAAGACCATCTCAAGAACAGATTTGATGCGTTAGACACTAATGACCAAAGGCCAGACAGTGTGGGATGACATCAAGAACATCATAAAGGTGGAAAGCAAAATGGGATTAAGAAGACAAGAAAGGAAAAAAAGACCAAAATGGATATCAGAAAAAAACTCTGAAACTTGTTTTCTCCAGCATAAAGGTGATAAAGCAAATGGAAGAAATGAGGAAGTAAGTAAAAGAGCTGAACAGAAATTTCAAAGGGCAGCTTGAAAAGACAAGGTCAAGTATCAGAATTAAACGTGCAAACGCTAGAAAACCAAAAGGACGCCTTAAGAGCATGCACAGCATTTATTAAACGGAAAGAACTGAAGTAAAAATTCAAGCCTGAACTTGAAATACTGAAGGATTCTATGGGCAAAATATTGAATGAACAGCACCAAAAGAAGATGGAAGGAATACACAGATGTTCAACCATTTCAAGAGGTAGCACATGATCAAGAGTCAATGATCCGGAAGGAAAAAGTCTAAGCATTGGCAAAGAACAAGGCTCTGGGAATTGATGGAATACAAATTGGAATCTTTCAAGAAACTGATGCGACACTGGAGGCACTCATTCACCTATGCCAAGAAATTTGGAAGACAACTATCTGGCCAACTGATTGGAGGAGATGCATGTTTATGCCCATTCCAAAGAGAGGTGACCCAACGGAATGCAGAAATCATCAGACAATACCATTGATATCCCATGCAAAAAAAAATTTGCTAAAGATAATTTTAAAATGGCTGCAACAGCACATTGACAAAGAACTGCCAGAGGTTCAAGCAGGATTCAGACAAGGTTATCATTGCTGACGTCAGCTGGATCTTGGTTGAAATTAGAGAATACCAGAAGGACGCTTACTTGTGCTTTATTGACTATGCAAAAGCTTTCAATTGTGTGGATCATGACAAGCTCTGGACTACATCGTGGAGAATGAGTATTCCGGAACACTTTACTGTGCTATGAGGAACGTGTACATAGACCAAGAGGCCATCATTCAAAAAGAACAAGGGGACACTGACTGGTTTAAAGTCAGGAAAGGTGTGTATCAGGGTTGTATTCTTTCATAATATTTATTCAATCTGTATGCTGAGCAAATAATCTGAAAAGCTGGATTATATGAAGAAATATGTGGCCTTAGGACTGAAGGAAGACTCATTAACAGCCTGCGATATGCCGATGATAGAACATTACTTGCAGAAAGTAAAGAGGACTTGAAACATTTACTGATGAAGATGAAAAATCCCAGTCTTCAGTATGGGTTTCATTCACTTCAGTGTAAAGAAAACCTCACCATTGGACAAATAAATTATATCGTGATAAATGGGGAAAAGATTGGAGCGTTCAGACTTCATTTTACTTGGATCCACCATCAAAATACTCATGAAACAATGTGTCATTAGGCAAATCTGCTGTACAAGACTTATTTAAAGTGTTTAACAGCAAATAGGTCAGTTTTTGGACTAATCCATGTCTGATCCAAGACATGGTATTTTCAATAGCCTCATATGCATTTGAAAGTTGGACAATGAATAAGGAAGACTATAGAAGAATTGGTGCATGTGAGTCATGGTGTTGGAAAAGAATATTAAAAGTACCCTGGACTGCAAGGGAACAGATAAAACTGTGTTGGAAAAAGTAAAGCCAGACACTCCTTAGAAGCCAGCATGGTGAGGCTTGTTCTCTCATACTTCGGACACATCATAAGAGACCAGTGTCTGGAAAAGGACATCATGCTTGGTAAACTGGAGGGTCAGGAAAAAAAAGAACCCCAAGGAAACGGCTTGCCACAGCGGCAACACAGCGACCGCTGGCATAATGGCTTACGTGACGGGCCGGTAGCCACAAGGTCAGCAGTTTGAATCCATCAGCCACTCCATGGGAGTAAGATGAGGCTTTCTCCTCCTGTAAAGAGTTACAACCTCAGAAATCCTTTACAAAGTCGCTATGTGTTGGAACCGACTTGATAGCACACGGCCACCTGTATCATTTATATCCAGCTCTAAATCTGCCCAGGTGTTCCGAGAATGGTTTGTTTGTTTGTTCGCTTTCCTAAATCAGGACTGAAGACGAATTCATGCACTCTGTTTTTGGGCAGATAGTTTTATTTGCCTGTCAAAATTTCATAATTGTACCTTACTGTACAATTAAGGTTCAATTAATGTTCAGTCTAAGGAGCTCTGGTAGCGTAGTGGTTACGAATTGGGCTGAAAACCTTAGGATCAGCAGTTCGAAACTATCAGCTGCTCTGCGGGAGAAACATGAGGCTTTCTGCTCTCATAAAGATTTACAGCCTCGGAAGCCCTGTACAGGGCCGCTATGGGTCGGAACCAACTCCACGGCACTTAACAACAACAACAACGTTCAATCTGAAAGGCAATGTCTCAGAGCAATTTCCCTCTCTGGTATTGGAGTCAGTGGTTGTTTGGAGCAGCAATGAATGGACACAAAGGACTCCAGAGAAAAGAGGCTCCTAGTGATAGGAAACGCTATGAGGGCTGGAACCACAGAGAACCAGTTGAGGACACACTCCAGGGAGGGTGGTGTCTCCTGACCCGGTGTGTCCCTGCCCTTCCTCTTGTTCCTTGCCAAGCTGTGCTGCTCATATACTCACCATCGTAAATTGCATCAACCGGAATGTAATTTTATTGATAAAAGTTCCAATTTAAAGAAGTAATTTTATTATATGATTAAAGGGGTATTGGGTCACCATGAGTTCAAGCAAATTGAGGGCAATGGACTGAGTTAATTTTTAGTACCGAATAAATTAAACATACACTTTTCCCCAATGACTAGATTCGCTGTTACTGAAGGAACACATCTTTTAAAAGGGTGGAGAGCAATTTTCAAACAATGAGCCCCTCCTAGTGTGGTACTGGGTCAATGAAACAGAGGAAAACCCCTGACAAGATGTAGTCACACAGTGGCAACAACAGTGGACTCACGTATCACAACTGTGAGGAGGAGCAGTTCCAGGCAGTGTTTTGTTCTGTTGTGCATCGGATCACTAGGCGTCAGAACTGACTCAATGGCATGGAACAGTAAAGGGTGGAATTAGGTTGGTGGAATCCCACCAAAGAAATTTGCTGATCGGGAAACATCTGAGAGCAGGCAGTACTTGGAACCATAGGTGAGAAGGAATTCAGGAAAGGTCCCCCAATCAATTTAATGAGATCTCCCCAAATTGAATTTGATCCTTAATTAAGGATTAGAGTGAGGGCTCTTTCCACCTGCACAAGGCAGTCTTTGGATACCAAAATTGTTATAAATACAATTAGAATAAGGATCATAATAGTACTTTTGCAAAGTCGAAGTTTCTTGGAAAAGTGTCTGCATTTCAGAGGACAATAAATGCTGGCGAGGGTGTGGAGAGACTGGGACCCTCCTACACTGCTGCTGGGAATGAAAATGGTTCAACCACTCTGGAAAACGGTATGGTGCTTCCTCAGAAAGTTAGAAATAGAAATACCATATGATCCAGCAATTCCTCTACTCGGCATACATACACAAGAAATATGAGTAGATATATGCACACCAATGTACATAGCAGCACTATTTACAATAGCAGAAAGATGGAGACAGCCTAAGTGACCATCAATGGAAGAATGGATAAGCAAACTTTGGTCCATACACACAATGGAATCCTATGCTACCTTGAAGAATAACAATGAAGCTGCAAATCACCGCATAACATGGATGAAGCTAGAGGACATTATGCTGAGTCAAAGTAGTCACAAAAGGACAAATATTGCATAAGACTATTATTGCAAAAATTTAAGAAAAGATACCCATACCAAAAGAAAAAAAAAAATTCTTTGTTGGTTACCAGGGGTAGAAAGGGACAGTAAGGTACAGGGTAGGGGATAATTCCATCATAGCTCAGGTTGGGGAGGGCAATATACAAGAAGGAGGGAAGGAGGGGGTGGAAGAACAAGGTAGATTGGGGCACACTTAGATAGGTTTGTATGGGCTAAATGGGACAGAGGTAAATACTGATGTATGCTCAACTTTGTAGCGACAGGACTCTGGGATACAGGGATTGAAGCATAGCCTGAATGGGTAAAAGAGGGGAAATAATGTTCAGATGTTTAACTGTCTTACGGATATTGGTTTCCCTTGCCTAATATTATAAAATAGACACATGAGTGGTATAGAAAGGAATCCTGGGAAACATGATTACAGAAAGTCTATAACCGATTGGAATACCTAAAAGGTGTTCTAGAACTTGCTCAGCGAAATAGGCCTCTTGCGGAGCCTTTGTAGTGTATAGGACCTTAGGTGGAATCCTGAGCCCCATCCAGAACCTACTGAGGTGGGACATTCCCACTTGAAAGGGTATTCAGACCAGCCCAAAGTGGCTGGAGGAACAGACGATACTTCCTGAAAAATGACCAGCACAAAACCAAAACCAAAACCAAAACCGGCAGTCTGTTTGGCTCTCTTAAGAACAAGCAACTTGTTTGCCAGGGAGCCATCAAGGCAAGCAATCAATCCCTTCTGGACAAACCTCCCTTCAAGACTGAAACTTAAAGGGAACACACAAGCAGGCATGTAAGCTTACTGGTGACCACTTTGGTCTACTGGTGAGTGGAAGTAGGGGAAAAGCAGCAATGAAGACATGGACTGAGTTTGACCACGTTCCATAGACTCCTGTCGACCTTGAGATGAGAGAGAGAAGAGGAAGGGCTGGTTGGCCTGAAGTTTGGGGAGACATGGGAATTACTGAGCCCAGGGACAATGACCTAGCCACAGAGGGTTAGAGCTCAGAGTGAAGCATCCAGCTGATATGAAGTACGCCCAAACTTGCAGATAGTACCCATATGACCCATCTTCGATTGCTTGATGATTAGAGCTTGACTAGAGGAAGACAAGTGTAAAGGAAGCAAGTGTAAATTGCTACAATTTGATGAACTTGGCCTATACTTATGAATATGTTGTTGTTGTTGTTGTTGTTGTTAAGTGCCATCGAGTTGGTTCCGACCCACAGCGACCTTGTACAGGGTTTCTGGGGCTGTAAATCTTTACAGGAGCAGAAAGCCTCATCTTTCTCCCACGGAACACCTGGTAGGTTCAAACTGCTGACCTTGCGGTTCACAGTCCAATTCGTAACCATAATAGTACTTTTGCAAAGTTGAAGTTTTTTTATGCTACCAGAGCTCCTTATACTTATGAACATTTGTTGTTGTTGTTGTTAAGTACCGTCGAGTCGGTTCCCGACCCATAGCGACCCTGTATAGGGTTTCCGAGGGTGTAAATCTTTACGGGAGTAGAAAGCCTCATCTTTCTCCCGTGGAGCAGCTGGTAGTTTCGAACCGCTGGCCTTAAGGTTCGCAGCCCGATTCGTAACCACTACGCTTATGAACATAGTAGCTTAAAATACCAACTGAGAGGGAAGGACTTTCAACATCAAGGATCGATCCTCTCCTCTCTGTATACAGGGTTGATAGAGATGGGCAACTTAGACATTGGTTACCTAAAATGGAGGCGGGGAGGGGGAGGTCTATAAAGGCATGAAGTAACTGGCTTACCAGTTTTCAAGAGGGAGTTTAATTTCAGAGTGTGCGGGGGAAGGTAGAATCCCCACTGAATAGTTTTCATTTTGTCTAGCTGGGTCTGGTGAAAGGAGATGGGGATAAGATTCTTAGGATTCAATAGTGAGTAACTGTTATCATGACTAATTGGGATCGTCACCACTGTAAAGGTAGAAGTTTTGTAACAAAACAGGGGGAGTAGTTAATTTTACATTCCAGGAACACAGGACCCTAGGACCATCAAGGGAGAAGAGCATGAGCGGACTGCGGGATCTTATCCAGAGAAGTAGCGACACCAGAGATGGAGGCAGAGATGAGGACATGGAGAGAGAGAGCAACTGAGGACTCTAGACTCATGGAAAGAGAGGGACTGGGTGCTGGCGGTCAGAAGGCAGGCTTGCAGAATGTGCCCTTTGGTTGTTTGTTGTTGTTGTCAGGTGCCATCGAGTCGGAACCGACTCATAGCAACTCCATGCACAGCAGAACGAAACAATGTTCGATCCTGAGCCAACCTCACCACCGCTGCCACCCCCAAGTCCATCAATGATGCCACCTGGCCGATCCATCTCGTTGGAGGTCTTCCTCTTTTTCTCTGACCCTCCACCCTACCCAGCATGACATCCTTCTCCAACGATTGTTTCCTCCGGACTACATGTCCAAAGTAGTTGTTTAAATGACTATATATTCCTAAGTATATTTGTGTACATCAAAAACAACAACAACAACAAAAACTGGAGGGAATAGAAAAAATCCTGTTGAATGATGATGTACAGAAGGAATTGTAATCATTGCACCGAAACAAAATACGACAGGATGAGTACAAAACCGATGTTCTCCCATGCACACATAAACCATCACTCAATTCACAATAAAAGTTAAAACAAAAATTTGTCTGCATTTCAAACAACTGTTTAATTGAACTTTAGATTCTAGTCAGTTTAAAGAAGAAAACAACCTTTGTATAAATCAGGCACTGCCTGTTTTATGATTTTTTAATATAGCCAGAAACTTATTTTCCATGTATATCCACATATTCAGTGTTTCTTCTTAAAAAAAATTAATTCCCCCAGTTGTGGAATAAGCATGGGAATTTAGGGATTATAATTAAGAGTTGAGTAGAGTAGAAGAAAACTCCATTTGATATAGCTCGTAGCAGCTATGAAGATTAATGACTGCAATGTATTTTAAGAATCACAGAGATAAAATGCTATCAAAAATAAACAGGGGTAATGACACCGCCATAAATCTTAATGTGGTTAATTAAACACCACAGTCAAGAGATTGCTATCATATATTTTAGAAAATATCTATGGACCTACCGTTAGTATCTGCTGCACTTTGATTTCTACCGTGTGAGGTTGGAACTTCTTCAGTGGTTCCATTCTGTATGAATTAGCAAACTTTAGTTTGGTCAAGGCATTCTTCCATTCTTTACCTAGGTCAACAATTGAGTCATCGAATGGAGGCTCCACATACTGAACATCGTGTATTGATTCTCTCAGCCTGTCTCTTAATATCTGTGCATACTGAGGGAACAAGAGAAAGAGAGAGAGAGCCATCTCAGGTTATCGTATGCTGGTTTATGGGGACAGAGCTTGGAAATCTGCTGTGACATGTGACAGACTATGATACTGGGGTGGCCACGTATGAGTGGACAAGTGGTCTTCAAAAGTAAAGTCTGCACAGGATGAACGGCTTTTAGTAATTTACAACATTTATTAAAACACTGTTCTATGACAGGGACAGGCAACTTAGACACTGGCTACCTAAAAGGGGGGAAGGCTATAAAGGCACGAAGTGACTGGCTTAGAAAGTTTTCAAGAAAGAGTTTAGTTTCAGAGTGAGACGGGGAAGGTAGAATCCCCAGTGAACAATTTTCATCTTGTCTAGATGGGTCTGGTGAAAGGAGATGGGGATAGGATTGTTTTGATTCAATACTGAGTAATTGTTATCATGACTAATTGCAATGGTCACAACTGTAAAGGTAGAAGTTGTGTAACAAAAAGGGGGGAGTAGTTCATCTTACAGTCCAGGAACAGAGGACCATAGGGCCATAAAGAGAGAAGAGATGTGCAGACCATGGGAACCTAACCAGAGAAGCAGCGACACCAGTTGGAGGCAGAGATGAGGACATGGAGAGAGGGAGTAGCTGAGGACTCTAGACTCATGGAAAGAGAAAGGCTGTGTGCTGGCAGCCAGGAAGCTGGCTTGCAAAATGTGCCTTTTGGTTGTTTAAATGACTATATATTCCTGTGTGCTTTTGTGTACATTAATATATATGTATATATATGTATGAAAGAACGAATAGAGGCAAATACAGTTAACTGATAGTGCATGGAGGGGATTGTAAGCATTACAATAAAACCAAATACGATTTGTTGACGGTAAAATGTATGTTCTGCCATGTAAATTATCACTCAATTCACAATAAAAACTTTAAGAAAAAAACCCCCACTGTTCTAGTTTCTGTGTGGGGAGAGATATACAAAATATTTACTCAAGAACTACTGTGCTAGGTCCTACATGGGAGTATTCAAATGTGTACCTTTTTCAACATGTGACATGCATGTATAATGGCAGCTCATCCCTGCTGAGGCTCAAGTGTGTCCGGTGCTCCTCTTCTTCAGAGCTATCATTTGATTGAAGCTTCCAGTAACCCTGCTCTAGTACTTCTGGTCCACAGAGAAGACAACTGAGGCCCAGAAAGCTTGGATAACTGGTCCAAGGTCACACAACTAGTAGAGGGCAGAGCTACTGGCTGGGACATGAAGTAGGAACAGAAAAGCTACAGAAATCAGGCAAGTCTCAGAACTGGACCAATCAGCAACAGCATGATAAATGGAGAAAAGACACAAGTTGTCAAAGATTTCATTTCACTTTCATCCAAAATCAACGCAGTAGTCAAGAAATCAAATGACATCTTGTATTGGGCAAATCTGCTGCAAAAGGTCTCTTTAAATTGTTCAAAAGCAAAGATGTCATTTTGAGGACTAAAGTGCACCTGACCCAAGGCTTGGTACCTCAGTTGTCTTGAAATGCATGTGAAACTGGCCAAGGAATAAGGAAAACTAAAGAATTATGCCTTTGAATTCTGGTGCTGGTGAAAAAGATTGACTATACCATGGACTTCCGGAGATGCACCGAGGTACTTAGAAATACAGCCAGAATGCTCTTTTATAGGAGAGTTGACGACGGTATCATATTGGGAAGACCCAATCCTGGAGAAAAACACCATGATTGGTAAAGTAGACGGTGAGTGAGAAAAAGGAAGAAAATTGGTAAGTTGACACAGTAGCTGTAACATCAGTTCAAACACAGTTGGAATTGCGAGGATGGTGGAGGACTGGGGAGTGTCCCCTTCTGTGGTACACAGGCTTGCCATGAGGAGGAACTGGCTCAATGGCACCTACGAACAACAAAAGAAAAGGGACAGCTCAAACACTGGAATAGAAGAGAAGACGGCATCGGAGTAAGATGTCAGATTAGTAGCCTTGTTAATTGGAGGTTTAGAAGTTCTTGTCTCATTTTCTCCATAAAATACCCAAGAAGCATGGCCAATGGCTGAGGGGGAGAATGGTGGAAGAGAGGAAGAATGTGAAACTTTGGGTCTCAGAAGGTAGAAATGACTTGGGAAATATACTAAGTATACACTAAGGCTGAGGACCATTCAGATTTCACGATCACAAATTTAAAATGAGAAGAGTAAGAACATATTCTGCTTCCTTAGAGCCACAGTCTGGTTTTAGTACAGTTGCAAAATATATATGCAGCAAATAAGATATAAGCGGGGTAGGGATTTTGCCAGGAGGACAGTGAAGGGAGGAGCCGCAGGGTAAGCACTGGACCACTAACCACAAGGTCTGTAGTTCAAACCCACCAGTTGATCCTCGGAAATTACAAACAGGCGGGCTAGGAGTCAGAACAGACTTCACGGCACGTAACAAAAATAACCAATGACGGAAGACAGGGGAGTTGAGGAAGTATGTAAGTGAATAAATGATCAACTATGGAAGAAGCTAACCTTTATACTAAAGAAAGTAACGTGTGTGTGGCAATGAAAACTTGATAGTCATTGTACTGGTGAGTCCAGTGGAGTGATGGGACTACTCGTAGGTGGTGGTTATGTGCCATGGAGTCGGTTCCGACTCATAAGGACCCTGTACAGGGTTTCCGAGGCTGTAAATCTTTACGGGAGCAGAAAGCCTCATCTTTCTCCCGTGGAACAGCTGGTAGTTTTGCATGGCATGTACTTCAAGTGAGCTGGTCCGTTTTTAGGTATATGGGTAGGGAAAATGTTTCCTCTTCAGCAGGCTACAGGGAACAGGGTCATCAGGGGAGAGCCACATTTCCATTGGAACAGGTGAAGGAGAGGTTTGGATAAGAGGCTTACGATGGAGAGAAATGTGCTCACCATGCTGCTGTTAGGTGTCGGTGAGTGAGCCCCACCCACTGCGGGCCCGTCACGTGGACAACAGACCCAGCCGTTGTCTGCTGCTGCCCATCTTCACAATCCCTCGTAGGCTTGCAGCTCCGTGCCCAGGGCCAGCTCAGACAGTTTGGGGAGTTGTAAGTCTTTCTTCCTGGTCTCTCTTATCTGGAAGCTCTGTTGAAACCTGCCCACCATGGGGACCCAGCTGGTATTGGAACTACTGGTGGCATACCTTCCAGCATCACAACGACAGGTAAGCCACCACGGTCCAATAAACTAACAAACACAGGGTGGGTAGCTGTTCTTAGTATTTCCTTAGGGTTCTTTTAGTGTCTGTAGTCTCAGGTGATAGTCTCACATCCATTGCTGATTTTAGGAATTCGTGACATTTCCCACTGATTAATCTGGTTTCAGAGGTTAGCAAACTTCTGTAAAGTGCAAGACTTTTTAGGCTTTGTGAGACAAATAGAATCTTTGTCTCTTCTCCTCCTTCCTCTGTTGTTTTTTAAAAAAATATTTTATAAACAAACCAATTTAGCTCATAGACTAAAACAGGCCTCAAACCAGAATTTATTTGCCTGTAGGCTGTGGCTTGCCAATGCTAGTTTGGAGGCTTGTCTATTTTAGGTTTAAATTTTGAAAAAATTACCTTTGTTTTCCATTAATTTTCTCTGTTATTATTTTACTATTTCATGAATTTCCATTCCTGTTTTTATCACTTCCTTTTCCTGCTCATTTGGGGCTTGATTTGTTCTTCTTTTTCTAATTTCTTGAGATGGAGGTTGAGATCATTGATTTCAAATCTTTCTAATATGCTTTGTTGTTGTTAAGTGCCATGGAGTCAGTTACAACTCATAGCAACCCTGTATAGAGGGCTCTGGGGTGGCTGGTGGGTTTGAACTACCAACTGTGGTTAGCAGTCCAGTGCTTATCTAGCAGCGTCATACTAGGATTCCTTCTAACATGCTTAGTGCTACAAATTTCCTTCGGATTACTCCTTTAGTTACACCCCCCAATTTTAGATATGCTGTGCTTTAATTTTTATTTTAAAAAATATATATATTTTTGTCTTGTTTTCTTCTTTGACCTACAGGTTTATATAGAAGTGTGCTTATTAGCTTTCATTTAGTTTGGGATTTTCCAACTATCTTGCTGCTACTGATTCACAGTTAACCACTGTTGCCAGAGAATGTACTCTCTCTGATCTGAAAATGTTTACAGTCATGGAAACTCATTGTCTTGCTTCTCTTGTTCGATCTCAGCAATCGCTCCATATGCACTTCTGAAGGATGCTGATTCGCTCATGGCTGCACGGAATGTTCCACAAACATTGATTAGCTCAAGTTATACAACTATTTTTGCTTACTAAGTCTCTGTCAATCACTGAGAGGTGATTTCAAAGAAGTCATCCGAAGTGATCCTAAAATGAGAGCTTCAAACTACATGAAGCAAAAGCTTTATGCATATCCTCTTGTATATTCGGCTATGTTGCAGATTTCATCTTGCACATGGAGTTCTGGTGTGGCGCTGTAGGACAAGCACTTGACTGCTAGCCTCAAGGTTTGCAGTTCAAAACCTCCAGCCACTCCTTGGAAACACTATATATTCGGAGTCATCATGTGTCTGTGAGTCACTGAGTCAGAACCGATTCAGGGGCACTTAGCAACAACGTGTTGTTGTTGTTGTTGTTATGTGTCGTGGAGTCGGTTCCGTCTCATAGTGACCCTACACAGGGTTTCTGAGGCTGTAAATCTTTACAGGAGCAGACTGCCTCTAATGAATTGTCTCAGCATTAAGAAACAACCCTCTTTACCCTTTACAGTATTCTTTGTCCAGAAAGGACTTGGACATAAGGGCACCCTAACTAATCCTGCTGTGGTACTGCAGGTTAATGCGCTGAACTGCAAGGTTGGTGGTTCAAGCTCACCAGCAATTCCTTGTAAACCCTAAACAGGGCTGCTGTGGGTCGGAACTAACTTGACAGCACTTAACAATGATCACAACTAGCATTAGCATAGAGTCTGTTTCCCATCAATTTAATTTTAGCCTCTTTCTATCTTAATGTTGAAGTGCTTCTGGTAAACGGCATATAGCTTGGTCTTGTGTTTATACCCAGTTTGACCCTTTCTGCCTTTAAACTGAGGTGTTGAGATCTTTTATATTTTCTGTGATGGTGGAAATGGTTGCATTTACATCTATCATATTGTAATTTATTTCCTATTTGCTCCACCTTTGTTTCCCTTTTCTTTTTATAATTTCTTTTGAATTACTTTTTTAAAATTTTTCAAAAAATGATTCCATATCTTTTGTTGGAGTTCTGGTGTGGCGCTGTGGGTTAATACGCTGGACTGCAAAGTCGTTCAAACTGCAAGGTCGCAGATTCAAGCTCACTAGCTGCTCCGTGGAAACCCTATAGAGGGTCGCTATGGGTCAGAAATGACTCGATGGCACTTGACAACAACATAGTCTTTGTTGGCCTATTAGCTTGACCGGTTTCCAGTGGTGGCTTTAGAACTCATCCTTTCCAGGTTACCTTCAAGCAGTACTTGACTATTACTGAATGCTGTATACTAGAGTCCTGGTGTGCTGTTCTACAATAAACACTTGACTGACAGAGAGATCGGCAGTTCCAGCTCATCAGCCACCCCTCGGAAGTCCCATGCAGGGTCTCTGGGAGCTGAAACCGACTTGACAGCACTCAACAACTAGCTGGAAGGGTGGCAGTTTGGACCCATGCAGAGACACCACAGAAGGTAGACCAGGTGCTCTGCTTTGCAAAGGTGACAGCCTCAGAATCCGAGAGGAGCAGTTCTGTCCTGCACACAAGGAGCCAGACAGCTCGACAGCCACGAGGAACAGCAATCACACGGGGCGTAAGAGCCTTATAGTGCTACACTCCCCATCTGGCTGTTGGTGTGCATGCCACAATCAGGTGTTGTTTTGGCTTTAAACAATGATTTTAATAAAATGAAGAATAAAAGTATATTTTATATTCATCTATATTTTTATCACTCTGGATACGTTTTATTCCATTGTGAAGATACAGATTTCTAGTTGGCATCATTTTCTTCTGTTTAAGAGACTTCTAACATTTTTTTATAGAGTAGGTGATGAATTATTTTAGTTTTTATGTAGTTATAAAAGCCTTTGTCTATGAAAGATAGTTACAAGTATTCTTTTCAAAGGTACTTCAAAAATATTATTTCAACATATTGCCAGATATTTTCACTTAGTATAGAATTCTAGGTTAACTGTTTCTCTCAGTAATTTAAAGATGATACCTGTCTTCTGCCTTGCATTGCTGTTGAAGATAATTCTGTTATTCTGATCTGTGCTATTTTGTAAATGTGTCCTTTTTTGTCAGGTTACCTTTGAGTTTTTTACGTATCATCATCATTCGTTTAAGCAATCTGAAGATGAATGCTGGCAAAATTTTTGTTTCTTGGGTTTGGAGCTCTTTGAGATTCTGGAATTGGGAGGTTTATAGTATTCATTTATTCAAATAAGTTTTTTCTTCCTGTCTGTCCTCACTCGTCTCATTTGAAGACTACAGCCGTCGGGAGATCAGTTACTATGAGGACTACAGCCATCAGAATATCAGTTACTGTGAGGATTACAGCTGTAGGGATATCAGTTACTGTGAGGACTACAGCCGTTAGGATATCAGTTACTGTGAGGACTACAGCCGTCAGACTATCAGTTACTGTGAGGACTACAGCCATCAGAATATCAGTTACTGTGAGGATTACAGCTGTAGGGATATCAGTTACTGTGAGGACTACAGCTATCAGACTATCAGTTACTGTGAGGACTACAGCTGTCGGGATGTCAGTTACTGTGAGGACTACAGCTGTCAGACTATCAGTTACTGTGAGGACTACAGCGGACTACAGCCGTCGGGGTATCAGTTACTGTGAGGACTACAGC
>NW_006408879.1:1261532-1282075 GCF_000296735.1 Chrysochloris asiatica
TCAGACTTTCAAGTTACTGGAAGTCATCCCAGAATTCACTGAAGTCCCTATATTTTTCAGGTGTTTTCTTTCCTATTGCAATGTCTGTAAATTTCAGAACTTGCCCTACTGCAGTTTAATCTATTAATCCAGTTTAGTGTGTGTCTCACTAGACTGTATTGTTCATCTGCTGGTGGGGCGCTGTGGGCTAATGCATCAGACTGCAAAGTCCTTTGAACTGCAATGTTAGTGGTTCAAGCTCACCAGCTGCTCCCTGGAAACCTTACACAGGGTCGCTATGGGTCGGAACCGACTCGTCAGCACTTCACAACAAGCTTGATTTGGACCATACATGCTAAAGTTTTCCTCTCTATTGCCGATCACATGGGAAGTTATTACAGTGCTTTTATAAGAAATTGATGATGAAACTTGATGACACCCAGTGTAACTACTTTATAACAACTCTAATGTTCTTTCTCCTAGTTTTATCTTTGTGTAATTTCTGGATTTTTGCTTTGTCTTTTTTTTGGTTATCTGTTCCTGCTTCTTTGTAGATCTGCTAATGTACAATTAGAACTAGACACTAAAACTTGGTTGTTGTTGTAGTGCTGACTCATAGTGACCCTATTCACAACAGAACAGAACACTGCCTGGTCCTAGGTCAACCTCACAATGGTTGCAATGCCTGACCACACAGCTGCTGCCATTGTGTCAATTCATCTCATTGGGGGGGGGTCTTCCTCTTTTTCTCCAACCCTCCACTTTACCAAACATGATGTCCTTCTCCAGCGACAATATGTCCAAAGTATGAGAGATGAAGTCTGGCCATCCTGTTTCTAAGGAGCACTCTGGCTGCACTTCTTCCAACTGAAACTTCAGTAGATTCTTGATCCTTCTGAAATGTGGCTACTTGGCACCAGTCTGATTCTTTGAGGCTTATGTTTAAGTGTTGACAGGCCAGCCCAGAGCAGCCTTTCACCTAGGGCTATTCCTTCCCTCAGTACCGAGTCCGCTAACCAAGACCTTGAGATTTACATGGTTTCAACTCTCTCACTGGTAGGACACAGACCGTTTTGTGTGAGTGTGAGGATTTTTTCCCTGTTCCCTTTAGGTGGATCTATGGGTGATTTTGAACTTCTGGTGTGGTGCTGTAGGCTAATGCTCTGGACTGCAAAGTCGGTTTGAACCACAGGTTGGTGGTTCAAACTCACCAGCTGCTCCTTGGAAATCCCACACAGGGTTGTTATGGGTCAGAACAGACTTACTAGAAATCACAGCATCCCTGATTTCAGATGGTTTCCTTGCTAGAAGCACTGAGTAGTGCTAAAGGGAGGTCGAGTGGGGGCCGTGTGGTCTCCGTGTCTCTTGGTGCAGCTCTCTCCTCTCCAACACTCTGCCACCTCTCAGCCTCCCAATTCCTTTCCTACTTGTGCTGTGGTCTGGAAACATTCACCAGGAACAGGAGTAGACAGTCCTCGGGCTAACACCGCTTGGTTCTCCTCTCTCGGGAATCACCATCTGGCATCTGACAGCCAACCAGTAAAAGTGACCATGTCACGTCCTGTCCTGCATTCGGTAGTTCTTGGTGCAGTTGCTTTGGTCTTCTTTCAGACTATTACAGCCTGATAGCGTAGTGGTTACGAAGCGGGCTGCGAACCCCAAGGTCAGCAGTTCAAAACTACCATCTGTTCCGCAGTAGAAAGATGAGGCTTTCTGCTCCCGTAAAGATTTACAGCCTCGGAAACCCTGCACAGGGTCACTATGGGTAGGAACCGACTCCACGGCACATAACCACCACCACCAAACTTGGGCAAGGGAAGAGAATGCCCATGCCTCTTACTAAAGACAAAATCTCCATTGTTAAGACAATGCTTCTCTAGGGTACTGATGGTCACCCCCTCCCCAGCCCACTATACTCAGAGGACACACCTCCAGGTGGGATTACCAACTGCAATGGTTCTCTTGGGGGCTGGGATATACACGTGTGGTTAGAAACTGATCTTATGAAATTCTGGTATGCTGAAAAATCACCCCTAAACCACTTCTTCTTAGTATCGGCCTCCTGATTTAGTATTTGATTAAGGAAGACGCTTTGTAGCCATTTCTAAAATTTAGGAATTGTTTTTAAATATAATAAACCTTTAGGCATCTACTAAAACAACCAGTTTCATTAGCTAATTATTTCCTTAGGTTGATCCAACATATTCCTACAATAAACCAAACTTGATCGTATTATTACAAATTTTATTTTAAAATGCTAATTGCTATTGTTTAAGATTTTAAATCATATGTTCACAACTGAAACTAATCAAGGGTTCCATTTTGATCATCAGCTTAGGGACTTGTGATCTTTGGTTACAATCAGTAGATATGGATCAATTCTTGTTAACGTAAGCAAACATGTGCTTTATTGGGAAGCTACGAAGCAGCTAGCAGAATTGGGGAGTGATGGAAGTACAAGGCCTCCTGAGACCCTTTGGTGCCCATCCTTCCTCTGGATAAGTCTCACCACATCAGAGTTTCAGGAAGAGCTAGCTCCTTTACGGTGACTCAGATTTCATTCTTACCACAAAGGACAGTGAGTAGCTGCTTCTAGACAGCTCCATCCTGGGAGGCACGAGTTCGTTCTCCCTAGCAAAATGGAGGTCCTACTACTAGAAGAAAAATAAATGGATGCAGGACAAACAAAATCGGAGAGTCATCATACCGATGTCTTCTTTTCCCCTTATGCTCAGGACTATGGCACGCATCAGCTGAGAGTCAGGAATAATTCATTTGATCCATTGAGTGAGTGTGTTGTTAGGTGCCATTGAGTTGGTTCTGCCTCACAGCGACCTTGAGGACAAGAGAAGGAAACACTGCCTGGTTGGTCTCTTGTGGTCACCATGTTAATCCATCTCGTAGAATTAGAGATTATTGATACCTCTCCCAGTTTCTCCCTAGGTTTTTGGCTTTACAGATTTAATTGGAGTCCTGGTGTGGAACTGTACGACAAGCACTGAACCACTCACCTCAAGGCTGGCAGTTCAAAACTACCAGCCGCTCCTTGGAAATTCTACACAGGGTTGCTCAGTCAAAATGGACTCAATGGCTCTTACAGAAACCGAATACCAGGTTTTAAAGACAGCTGACTGGTCTGTCTTGGAAGAAGTACAATTAGAATACTCCTTAGAAGTGAGGATGGCAGGACTGTCTCACACAGCCCTGGTATTGTAGTGTTTAGGTATTGAGCTAACCACAAGGTCAGTCCTCTGTGGGAGAAAGTGTTCTGTTCCCATAAAGATTTCCAGCCTCGGAAACCTTATAGAGGGTCAGTATGAGCCAGAACTAACTTAATGGTACATCATCATCACTGCGGGCGTGTTATCAGGAGGGACAAGTCCCTGATAGAAAAGGAAAGACCCTCAATGAAATGGACTGATACCACAGACTCTCAAAACTAGACACAACTGTGAGGATAGTGCAGGACTGGGCACTGTTTCTTGGCACTTGAGATCACTAAGATGGAAACAAATTGACTCACGCCAGACTGCAAAGCCATTTGAACGGCAAGGTTGGTAGGTCAAGCTCACCAGCTGCTCCTTGGAAACCCCATATAGGGTTGCTATGGGTTGGAATTGACTCGACAGCACTTCACAACAACAACAATAGCAGAATGGATCACAAGCCATACCAAGTAAACAAAAACTGCCATGACCTGAACCCCCTCACTCTCAGACGCCACTCCACATACTAAGTGTACGTGTCAGTTGGCTCATGCTCACTCACAGCAGCCCTGTGCACCATGGAATGTGGTCCTACACCAGCCCCAGGATGGGCTGAGGCTCGGACTACAGTGATTTATAACTACTTTGCATCAGCTCATTTTTGTACGATCACCAGGTCTTTCTTTTTCATCTATTTGGGTCTGAAAGTTCTACTGAAACCAGTTCAGCATAATAGCAGCACACAAGGCCCCTCTGACAGGCAAGTGGGATGGCGCATAAGGTCAGGAATGGAACCCAGATCTTCTACAGTCCAGGCGGAAATACCGCCACTGAGCCCCAGTCCTTCAGACCCTAACGGGGCACTAATACAGGTTATAAAGGGAAACCTGTCTGACAGACAAGCGGGGGTTGCACAAAAGGCGACTGGTCGACTGGAGTCCAACTTTCCCACAATCCAGTGCTTCAGACCCCAAGGGGCTCTAATACAGATTGTAAGTGGCAAGCTTGTCAGAAAACACAGAATTTTTCATTACTGGGGGGTGTGCCCGCTAGCCACTTATATAGCCAGGCAATACAGCGTAGTCTTTGGGAGCATTAAATTTGAATTTCCAACCAATTTACTGTAGGGGTCTAGCCGTACTCTGCTCTTTTCCTTGGTTGTGTACATCTGGCCTATTCATTTTTCCTTCCTTCTATAAAAACTGCAATTCGAGTTAGATAATGTACAGGTAGTCACCAACTATGGCATATCTGAGCTGAGATAAACCTCACTTTCGGCTTTTTTTTCGATTTTCATCTTTCATTAGCAATATATTGCAGCATGTGATCTACTGATGTGATCATTTCTCAAATGTTCAATCTTATGACTTACTGCTCAAAACACTGCCAGAGTTAGAAAGACATTGATAGTAGAGAGCAATAATGAAAACTTTAAAAAAAAGGCCGATGAGGCATTCAACTTACATCCGATCCAACTTATAATGGAACAGAACTCCACTGTAAGTTGGGAACCACCTGTCTATACATTTCTAAGCCCAGGAATGAGCACTCAATACCGATGATAGAAATACTGGTGCTATATCACCAATAAAGTTGAAGAAAGACACTTTCCATCCATTTTAGAAAACATGCTAATGGCGAGAAGAGTTTTAGTTTCATGTCTTTCTCCCTTATACAGTATTCTTCAAGTAATAAACTTGCTGCTGCTTGCCAGACTTAAAAAAATAAAGGAAGCGCCATCTTTATGGCTATTCAAACTACATCTGGGGAGTTGTTAATGTTAAGTACCTTCGATTCAGTTCTGACTCAGCAACTCTGTATATAGGCTATCTAAGGAGTGGATGGTGAGTTTGAACTGCCGAACTGGCCTTGCAGTACAGAGCTTATCGTACAGCACCATGTGGGTAGGTCACTCGATACTTCTAAGAGGAAACGAGTAAGGTGAGCCCATCTGAACAGATGTAGAGCCAGCCGCACACCTCAGGTAAGGCAGTTATTAGGGGCCACACAGTCGGCTCTGACCTGACGTTCCACAGAGGAGACCACCACCTGCTCCTGAACCATCTTCACAATCGTTCCGGCTGAGCCCATTGTCACTGCCACTATCAATCCAGCTTTTCAGGGAGGAGCAGGGGAGTTGTCTTCCTCTTTTTTGGTGACCTGACATCTTACCAAGCATTATGTCCTTCTGCAGGAACTGGTCCCAACTGGTAACTTGTCTGAAGTGTGAGAGATGAACCATGCCATCCTGGCTTCTAAAGAACATTCTGGCTATACTTCTTTCAAGACAGATTTGTTTGTTACTGCGACAAATTGAGTGACAGTGTCCGTGGGAGGACATCGGTTTTACACTCATTGTTTCATTACAGTGATTACAATCTCCTCTGTGCAGCATCATTCAACAGGATTTGCTTCTATTCCCGTTTTTGTGTGTGTGTGTGTGTGTGTGTGTGTGTGTGGATGTAAACAAAAACACTCAGGAAAACACAGTATTTTAAACAACCAAAGGACACATTCTGCAAGTCTGCCTGCTGGCCGCCAGCACTCAGTCCCTCTCTTTTCTTGAGTCTCGAGTCCTCATCTCTGGTGTTGCTGCTTCTCCCTTGATGGTCCTAGGGACCTCTGTTTTCAGCCCACAAGATTAACGACTCCCCCTTTTGTTACAAAACTTCTACCTTTACTGTTGTGCAATTAGTCATAACAATTATTCACTATTGAATCATAATCTTATCCCCATTTCCTTTCAACAGATCCATCTAGACCAGATGAAAACGAATTCAGTGGGGATTCAACCTTCTTGAAAACTTGTAAGCCAGACACTTCGTGCCTTTACAGCCCACCCACTGCCCCCACTCCATTTTAGGTAGCCAATGTCTAAGTTGCCTGTCTGTATACACAATGTTTTGAATACTTTTCCAAGCCCGTAATTTAAAAGCATCAATTCTTCTTTGGTCTTCCTTATTCATGGTCCAACTCTCATATGCATGTGAGGCTACTGAAAATACCATGGCCTGGGTCAGGGGCACCTTAGTCCTCAAACTGACATCTTTGCTCTTGAACACTTTAAAGAGGCCTTGTGCAGCAGATTTGCCCAGTGCAATACGTCGTTTGATTTCTCCACTGCGGCTTCCATGAGTTGATAGTTGATCCAAGCAAAATGATGTCTTTGACAACTTCAATCTATCATTTGGCCCAGTGGTGAGGGTTTTTGTTTTTTGACACTGAGGTGCAATCCATACAGAAGGCTGTGGTCTCTGATCATCAGTAAGTATTTTAGGTCCTCTTCTCTTTCAGTAAGCAAGGCTGCATGGTCTACATACTGTCCTCGGATGCTGGTGCCCCATTGTTCTTCCATAGTCCATCCTCTCGGGTTAATTGCGCCGCATACAGACGAAAGAAGGACGGTGAGCAGACCTCCGCTGACACACACCCTTCCCTTCCCGAGTGTGGTCTCCGCGCAGGCGTCTCACGCGCAAAGCGAAGTGCCCCAGAACAGCCGGCGCGGCGCTGGGAAATAAAGTCCTGCACTGCAAAGTCGGCGGTTCAAACTCACCAGCTGCTCCTTGGAACCGACCCCACGGCTCGGAATCACAGCGAGTTTGTATAGGGTTTCCGAGGAACGGCTGGCGGGTTCGAACTGCTGGCCTTGCGGTTAGCAGTCCAGGGCTTAGCTGCAGCGCCACAGCTGGGCTCCAACCCTAGCCTCGTCTAAACCGGGTGCTGACCGCTCGGCCGGGCCCCGCTTGGAAACTCTCCGTCCCGGGACCCCGCACTCACTGCCTCTTTCTCGAACATGCTCGGCCTCCTCTCTTTCCGAGGCGTCTCAAGGGGCGCGGGAGAGGTCTGGCCCACCGGCGTCTTTGGAATTCGGCCTCGCTTTTCCATCCTGAGCTCCTCTCCAGGTCGCAGCCCACTGTCCCGCCAGTCTCAGCTAAAGCTGAACTGTCCAGTTACGAAAACGGCCGGACGGGGGAAGGGGGGGGAGACTACGTCATCCATCTGCGCCGGAGAGGCCGAGGAGCGCTGGGCAGCGGAGAAGGAGGCGCGATGGCTTGCGTCATCCACCTGAGAAGGCGATTGAGAGGGCGACGGCTGGCAGTACGGCGGGGGCCAGGAGGGCGGGGCGGCAGAGGCGCGCGTCATCAGCACGCGCCGGCTATTTCGTGGCGTGTGCCTTACGTACTTCCGACTCGTGGCGAGCCTGTTTGGTTTCGCTTTCATCGAAGTAGACGGCGTCATCTTTTCCCACGGAGCGACTGGTGGCTTCACACTGCTGACCCAGCGGTTAGCTACCCAGTCCTAACCCGCTCGGCTCCCAGGCGGCTCGGCGGTGCAGTCATGGAGGTAGATCGAGCGGGTGATGGGCGCCGGGTAGCGTAGTGCCTGTGCCTCCGAGCCCCTCAGCGGACGCCCACCGAGTAATAGGGGTGTGGGCGTTGGTGCTCCTTAGTGGGCGGGAGGAGTGAGCCTGGGACACGGGCGCGGAAGGGAAGAGCTGGAGACACTTCCATGGAAAAGTTGGGGGAGTTTGTTCGTTTACACGCCTTCCGGGCCCGGCCGTGCTCAGACTCTAATTCTGGGGTGACTTGAGAATACTCCCAGGCTGCTTTTCTTCAATGCTCTCGCTGGAAGTGGCTGGAGGGGCCGAATTCTCGACCGTCTCCGTTACTCTTGTTCTAAAGTGAGGTGTGACCGGGTGGGTTCTGGAGTGTGGCCCCGTGAGGACGGCATTCGAGTCGAGCTCAGGCAATCTCCTAGCAAACCTAATGGACACTGCAGACCATGAGGACGGCGGTTCAAACCCACCAGCCGCTCCTCGGAAATGCTATCCGGGTTAGTCCTGAGGCCTACCTGACAGGACAGCACTTAAGAAGGTTCTAGAAGCCTGTCGGGTCTCTCTTGTGGCTGACTCCCCTGAAGGTGGGGCTGTTTCTCATCTTTTTGCAGTTGAGAAAATGGAAGCCCAGCCACCTAAAGCAAGGAAGGATGCGGATTGAAATCTTTCTAGCTCTTTAGCAGGCGATCTCAAAATTAGCATCTCTTGTTCTGAGTTTTTGACCTGGAAAATGACTTCTTGGCAGACTTACAAGATGATCTTAGTATGTTGTGGGGATAAAGATGAGGATTTGGGTTTTATTTAATCGTTCTTGGAAAGGCAATCTGGCTTGCTGCTTTTGCATAACACAAGGGGTCAGAGGTCGGCTTTTTGTCTGGTTTTTACTTCATTTTCTGCCCCCTTCCCCCACAAAGAAACACGCGGTTCCTATTCATGGTGACCATCCATGTCTTGTGGAAGGATTGGACCTTATCTTCCTAGCACAGGGACAGCGCCCCAGGAGAATGCCTCCCCCGCTCCTCAGGACGAGGAGTAAAGGAGTATTGGAAGAAGAATACGCTATTCATAAGACTTAACGGAGTTTTTTTAAACTGAAGTATTATGACGAATAGGACTCTTGATGTGGTACTGTGGGTTAAAGCACTAGATTGCAAAGGTTGGTGGTTCAAGCTCACCAGCTGCTCCCTGGAAACCCTAGGTAGGGTCGCTATGGGTCAGAACCGATTCTGTGGCTTATAACAACACCATTGTGATCAGTAAATCTTAAGTATTATGGTCAGTAAAATAATTTAAATTATATAAACATTTTATCTTCGATCACAGTGATTAGATCACATGGCTCTCAAGATGCCCAATGTGCAGGGTTATATTGGCTATTCCTGTGTATATTTTGTATTTAAAAGAGAGTTTTCTTATGACATAAATATGTAATATTCTTCTATTTTTTTTCCTGGTAAACAAATGTCTTTTCTGTTTCTTGTTTCAGATATTGATAGCGGATGCTGTTACTACATGTCTTTCTCCCGCTGTGTATGATATGATTTGTAAGCTTGGGTTTGAAGCCATAGGAAATTGTCATGTTGATAGCATTGTAACTGAAAATGGCAAAGTTTGCTGGAAAACAATCACAGAATGTGTGAGTTACACAGGATCAGGTTGGTACTTTCTTTGTGTCCTAATCTCTTTGATCAGTTTTGTTTTTGTTAGGGTATTGCAGTGTAGTCTTAGCTCAAAACAAGAAAGGGACTGGTATAGGTTGAATTGTGTCTCCCCAAAATGTTTTGTAAACTCTAACCTTTATAGGGCCCTAGAATAAGCACTGGATCCCAACGCCAGTTTGAAAGAATATATTCGCAATAAATAAGTCATTGGTTTTGCAAAATCCTATTGTGTGATCTCTGGCATCATTTATAACCAAGGCCATATTTTACACCTACCGGTTCAAACTCACCAGATGCTCCTTGGAAACCCTCCCTATACAGGATCGCTATGGGTTGGAATCTACTTGACGGCACTTAACAATAACACCAACAATCCTTCTTATTTTCAACTTTCAAATACCGATCATCCAGAATTACCAGTGTGTCTTGATTGTATGTTTGATCAATGTTGGACTGCAGCAGTTGCTAAAAATCTTCGATTTCTTCATCGTTGGCGTTAGTGGTTGGTACCTAAATTTGAATAACACAAGAAGACTTCAAAAAGGTCGTGGAACATTCCATTATTTTGTATTTACATTTCTCACGAACTTTCTGAAGCCCCTCGTATTTGTAGTAAAGGGCCTTCCTTGTAGCTATAAGCACAGTATCCTCTCAGTGACAGCGTTGGGCTTCACAATTCTAGATCCTGAAAGTTACTTTTTGACCATGAATGCAGCAGCATTTTTCTAAAATGAACCATTACAGTAGTTATGTTAAGTAACGTTAAGTCAATCCTGACTCATAGCAACCCTATGTGTAGGGTTTCCAAGGCTGTAAATATTTGCTGGTTCGAAGCTTCATGTTTCTCCAGCAGAGGGGCTGGTGGCTTGATCCACTGACCTTGTGGTTTGTAGTCCAGTGTTTATCCTTCAGAGCCACTGTGCTCTCCTACCAGCTGTTCCGTGGGAGAAAGGTGAGGCTTTCTGCTTCTGTAAAGATTTACAGCCTTGGAAACCCTGTGCAGGGTGGCTGTGAATCAGAACCGACTCCACAGCACATAACCACCCTAGCGTTTCCAAGACTTTAAGTCTTTAAGGGAGAAGAAACCCTCATCTTTCTCCCTCAGAGTGCCTAGTGGTTTATCAGATAAACATGAAAATTATTTCCAACTACATGTTGTTAAGTGCCTTTGAGTCAGTTCCAGCTGAAAGTGATGCAGCATAGAGTTTCTTAGGAGCGACTGGTGGGTTTGTAAATTGCTGATCTTGTGGCTAGCAGGCCAGTGTTTACCCTACAGTGCCACAACAGGACTTCTCCATGCAATATATAATCATTGTACTCCGTGGTGTGGGTGTGTCCAACGACATAGGAGTCTATTATATATTGCATGTTCAATATATGATACATACACCTTTGTTGTTTGTGTTCAGTGACATACTATATATTGCATGTTCAGTATATGATAAATACACTCGTGTGTTTCCAATGAGACAGGAATATATTAATTATATATTGTATGTTCAGTGTATAATAAATACACTCCTGTCTCGTGTGTGTGTTTATTTTTTATATATTACATGATCAATATATGATACACTCCTGTCTTTGAGTGTATGTATGTTCCCAATGACACAGGAGTGTATTATGTATGGCATGTTCAATATATGATAAGTATACTCCTGTATTGTGTGTCCAATGACATAGAAGTGTATTTATCATTATGTTGCATGTTCAATACATGACAGATATACTTCTTTGTCGTGTGTATGTCCGATTATAAAGGAATTTATCATATATTACATGTTCAAGATGATAAACATACTCCTGTGTTGTGTGTGTGTCCGACGACATAGGAATGTATTATATATTACGTGTACAATTATCAGTCAATAGTGGATTTTACAGAAATGTTACTGTTTCGTGTTGAAACCCTTTTTTCAGAAAATGTTAATAGCTGGGTCCTAAAAGATGTTTTCTTACCCTGTAAGACCAAAGCCTGGATTACCAGGGAAGTGTGCGACTGCTGGGCCCCCTGTGTGAAACTGTCCATCGGCACGTCTCATCTTTGACCAAGGAGCAATTTCAAGTTCGATATGCGCAGTGGTTCCAGTGGACAAATTTCCCAGAGGTGTGGCTTTTCAGCAACCTTTAGGAATCAGTAACATAGTATGGTGGCTGGTGGTGGTAAAGTGCCGTCAAGTTGGTTCTGACTCACAGCGACCCTGTACAAGGTCTTCAAGGAGCAGCTGGTGAGCTTGAACTGCCAACCAAGCTGACCTGGCAGTCCAGCCCATTAACCCACAATGTTACACCAGGACTCCAACAAAGATACCATAGGTGGTGGTGATGGTGATGGGCTATGGAGTCGGTTCCAACTCATAGCTCCTTGTATAGAGTTTCTGAGGCAGTAAATCTTTATAGGAGCAGAAGGCCTCATCTTCTGCAGAATAGCTGGTAGTTTGGAACTGCTGACCTTGAGATTAGCAGCCTGACTCGTAACCACTACGCTTTCAGAGTGCCTCAGACACTGCCGATAGTAGTTTTAAAGGCTCATTCCCTGGGCCTTCCAGCTGTGAAGTCTGAAGGGCTTCAACTATTCTCCATAGTTCCTACGCCTCAGCCAAGAAACCCCTACCCTTGAACAAAAGGCATTCTGATGCTCTGGTGATGCAGTGCTTAAATGGGATTTGAACCCACAAGGGTCTCTAAAGAGCTCCTCCGTTAAGGTCAAACCCAGGACTACCCTAGGGGGCAGCTCCACGCTGTCACATGGTGTCACTCTAAGTCTGCTCAGGGGCATCCAGCGACACCAGTGGCATCAGAGGATTAGGGATCGGGGAAGTAGCCTTAGTCCTGAGGTGCTTGTCCGAGGACAAGAAGAGCTAACTTCTCCAGAATAAAGCAGCGACTTTCTGCAGGGGGTGGGGTGAGGGTGGCTCCTGAGACATTGGAACTGGGAGATCCAGGCAGGCACACTTGGCTCACTTGGGGTAGGCCAGTTGGACCAAGCCTAAGTCTTGGTCGGTGTGCTCCCTGGTGGTTTTTTACCATGTCAGTAAAGCAGTGACTACACTGAGTTGATTCTCACACACTGGGACTCTCCTCTGTAGCTCGGCGGGGGTGGAGATGGTGTGTGGGGGAGCTGTGTCTCCCTTTGACTAGCTCTGAGGTGGAAGGGGGAGCTGCCTAGATTGCCCTCTCTCTTTAGGAGCACTACGGAATCACAGTGGGAAATAAATAACATTGCGTCAGAATAGGGAGTGTCAGATTTATTGCTTTCAATAACAGCTTAAGTACAGACATTTCAGGGAACTTGGAGCTTAATTTTTTTATTATGTAGGTAGTTACACAGATGGTGTCTACCTGTGTCAAACCAAAAGCCTTATGCAGATATGCCAGTTGAGACTGCTAGAGATGTGAATTTCAATTAATAATGTCGTTGCTTGAACAAATACGTCTTAAGTGCAAATTCTAAGACACGTCTCACTTGTACCAGTTATTTCCTGAAGTATTTGACGCCTTGGAAAGTCTTCAGTCTACAGCTGTTTCTCTCAGCATAATGAAACTCACATCATGTCTGGAACGAGCTCTGGGCGATGTAAGTGTAAGGACCCTCGCTGGCTTTATCGCTCTCTGTTAAACTACTTTGCAGTTACACCTAGATTTCTGGATTTTAATTGTTTTCCTACAAAATACCATTTGATGATGCAGGAATTTAGTATATTTCTTTGATGATGTATTTCTAAGCACTCCCTCCACACTCACTTCATGGATGTTTCTCCTTAAATGATCAGCTTGTAATGAGGCTTATGTAACAATTTGGTGTGGATTTTAGGTGTTTCTGCTGCTTGGGAAGGATTGCCCCTTTCTCCTGAGAGATCTGCTTGCTTCTTATGAACTGGCTCAAGTCTTCGGGAAGCCTGTGGTAAGCATGTTCACTGAGATTGTACCAAGCAAGCGCAGCATGAAACCATTGAAATTGCTTGTACTTTTGGGTTGCTAACCTCAAGGTCGGTGGTTCGAGCCCACCAGCTGCTCTCTAGGAGCAAGATTGACAGCTTTGGAAGCCCTCATAACAACACAGGACAGTAGGAAGGAGAAAGGGTACCGTGTCTTGTGTTGTTGTTAGGAGTCGGAATCGATTCCATGGCAGTGGGGGTTTGTTGCTCCAACATGGACACTGCTTTAGAAGTAAGAGTTACAAGAGTGATTGGAACTCCTTTCCTTGGAGCGTCACCTCCCCTGGATACACGCTGTAGAAAGGGGGCCTTCTGGTCAACTGTATAGTAATAACGAGAAAGCTGAATTGGTCCAAAATAAAACTTAAAATGTTTTAACAGTGGTAATTAATAGTTTTATTCTGAAATAGCAGAGTATTTTTAACGTGTGGGAAGTGATGTCTCTCCTTTGCAAATGTTCAAGCTTACCGTGAATAGAAAAACTTTGATGCTGGTTAAAAACCTGCAAGGAGGCCCATACTTTTTTGGAACCTTCTGGAAGGCTCAGGGCTAAAGAAATCTAAGACTCTGATCATTTTTAGTTTTGGAGTGTGCCCTGGGGGTGCTCTGTCAGAAGGTTTTGTCTGCCCTGTACTGGACTCAGTTTTTTTGAGTGAAAAGTCTGCCCTTGGTGATGCATTCCCCACTTCCCACTGTGGCTCCTCACCCTGAGCACCTGGAAGATCGTTTTCTTTACCAGAGAGTCTGGTCAGGTACACAGGTTTTGTTGAGACACTCAATTCTTACACATGTTCAGTGCCCTTGGCGTGCTCTTTGCTCTTGACCATTCCATGTTTCAGTCCCACAGTGGCTTTGCTTGGCCACCGGTGTCTGTCTTTCTGGTTGCCCAGATGGCATGAGCACAATGTATTAAGCATTGTGAGTCCAGAGCCTTCCTGTGGCGTTGTACACCTGATGGTTCAGCTGCCATCGAGTGCATTCTGACTCCTAGTGACCCTGTAGGTCAGTAGAACTGCCCCAGAGTGTCTCTAAGGCTGGAGAGTTTGACAGGAGCAGACATCTCTTTCCCAAGGTGTGACTGGTGAGTTTAAATGAATGACTCTGGAGTTAGCAGCCTGATGCTTAATCAGTAGTGTCCCCAGGGCTTCTGTGAACTGATTGTTGTTGTGTGCGGTCACATCATAGCAACCCCCTATAGGGTTAGCTGTTGTTAAGTGCTATTGAGTCTGTTCCGACTCAGAGTGACTGTATATAGGGTTTCCAAGGAGCAGCTGGGGGGTTTGAACCACTGACCTGTGGTTAGCAGCCTACTGCTTAACCAGGACTCATCTGAACTGATTGTTTTTCTTATGTGGAGTGGAAATGCTCGTTTTACCCCTTGGGGAGACTCTGAATTCATCTGCGTCTTCTCCGCAGCAGCTCTCCTCTCCTTCCCCAGCCTCTGTAGAATGGATGTGGGAGCAGTGGCGGACCTCCTCTGACTTCATAAGGTGGAGGGGAAACAAAGTCAGCATCAGCCCCAGGCCGATTCCTGTGAGGCAGACGTCAGACATGACCTCCCACCTTCTTATTAATCTCACTGCTTTTCTGCTGCGTTTGGTAACTGATTGCAGTAGCCACACTAAACCCCCAGACCAGCCTCATGATTACTGGGTGGGTTCGGGAAGTTGGCAGGATCAGGAATGCTCAGGCTACAGGGGTGGTCAGGAGCACCTCTTCTCCGACTTGTCCCCTGACATGCTACCGGAACCTTCAGCCACGTGGCTTCTTGGTGTCTGCCCTCTGCTCAGACAGTGGAACAAAGCTGCTGTAGGGTAGCCTCAGGCCAAAGGCACTTGGTTCACTTTCAGTGGCTGCTCTGGGTCATGCGCTGTCCCCTGGATCAAGGATCAAGGAGGCTCTTCTTTCTTGATACTTGTGAGATCCATAGGTTCCTGCTGCTCTATTGGCTCATTTTGTACCTTGTGAAATGGAAAAACTGACCAATCCCTTCGATAATATCCACACACCTTATTTCCATGGTGCCCCCTAGTTGTTTGGTGGGCATGTTACAGCGAGGAGAGCCATAGCACGTAATTCTTTAGAGCTCCACAGCCTCGCATTCTCACAGTCTCTGCACAGCCCCGGGTTTTCTGTGTCTAGTGTGATGCCAGGGTCTGGAAGCATTTCTCAAGAAATGGTGAGCCCTTTCTTATTCCGGAGCCAGTTATCCACATCCGTAAGCTGATCCCGGGCCAGCAGAGGGTCAGCGCCTGAGCACCAGGCATGTGTCTTCTTGTTCCCACCTCACAAGCACACACTGCTTCAACTTGAGTTTCTGGTTTCACTTTTATTCATTGTAGTCATGTGCCAGGCACGTTGGAGTGTGGTATTCAAGTCGAACTGCTGGACCCAGCCCCTAATGACAGCTCTTTGACAGGCCCCCTTCTCTGCTCATAGCGGGAACAATGATGGCTGTGTACTTAACAGTTCTGAGGATACGGGAGTTGGTGAATGTGTGTCAGATGTGTGTGCTCATGTTGAATGCTCAGGCAGGTCAGCTTTACTGTTTTTAGGTAGCAGCCCAAACCGTGGGTCTTAAAGCAGAGTGAGCATCGTGTCTTAGTATCATAATGGTTTGTTCAGAGATGACTTGATTGTGTAATACTTTGTTACTTTAACTTGATCAGATGGACGTACTAAAAGTGTTCGTTGGCTCTCCATGTGGACTCAACCTGCGCAACGTCTTATGGCATGGGTTTGCAGCCCCTCAGGAGATCCCACCACAGTGAGTTGCTTGCTGTTGTTGAAGGTTGTTGAATTGGTTCTGACTCACAGAGACCCTGTGTAGGGTTTCTGAGGAGCAAGTGGTGTGGTTGACCCACTGACATTGTAGTTAGCAGTCCAGTGCTTATCCTACAGTGCCACACCGAGACTCCAAGTAAGTTGTTAATGAATTATCCCTACTGGATTTGCTAAAGAGAGAGTAAGCTGTCTCTTGAACGTCATAATAGGGAGAATGTATTTTGAGGAAGATGAGAGTTTTGAGACGGGTTTTGCAAATCCCACTGAATGACTGGGGGGCTAGTGCTGGGGGCTGTGTGGCTTCACTGGCCCTTCAGAGGGGCTGGCGTGTGCAGTCCTGGGTGGGAGAAAGCCACAGGCTCCAGCTCTAGAATTTCTGAGAGACTCTCATCCCCCCAGCCACCTTCAGTTCTGCATTGGGAGGAGGTGCTTTCTGCATTTCAGTAGTAAAAGTGACGCTTTCTGTGTACCTGCCTACAACAATCGCTGTTGTACTTTCCCCCAGGTACTGTTCAATGATGCTGCTGCTGACAGCAGGATTGGGTCAGCTCCTGGGCACTTTCCTTCACCAAACTCACCGTGCATTGGTGCATCGAAGTTTCATGACTCTCACAAACTTGGAGAATTTGATAGTTTTTCCCGGCAAGTTCTGCATGTCCCAATTCCCCCATTCGTAGAGCTTCCTGCCTGTGTTTGTAACTTCACTATGGAACCTCATCTGTGAATGCGGGAGTAGGAAGTAGCAATCACAAATTGAGAGCAGGTTTGGAAATTGCTGGAAACCTACCTTTTAAACACTACACGTGAAACCCCACCTCTCACCCATGTCCCAGGGTTGTTGGAGGCTCTGAGATCTCCACTCGGTGATTTAACAGTAGCGATAGACTTGCTTTGTCCCTCAGAGTACTGACATGTCCCGTTTCTCAATATGCCTTCCCTTGTCCTTTTGCTTCCTGCATCTGCATACGTTTGACTGAGTCCGAAGTCCTCCAGCGTAGACAACATCCTGTGTCTTCTGAAAGTATACTTTACTTCCCTTGGTCGATGTTCTCAACTGTTAAGCCCAGAACTTCCTTATTGGAAATGAGTTCAGCCGTAGGCCCTGAAGAGATGGCAGATACCCGTGACTCCTTGTTCATGATCTGATGTCCCCAAACCCGATTCTAGTTCAGAGTAGCCTTCCCCTTTGATGACACCTTGTGTGGGCGTCAAAGAGGATGGTCCATACCTCATCTTCATAGTCAGTCACGGCATCCCAGGTAAGCAGTGCTAAAGTCAGTCCTGGAGTCATCCAGGTGAGCAGGTCTTAGTCATAGTGTCGTCCCAGGTGAGCAGGTTCTCAGTTGGTCATGAAGTCACACTAGGTCTCAGGTGATGATGGTGTCTGAGGTGAGCAGGTTTTCAGTCATGGAGCCATCCCAGGTGAGTAGGTGTCAGTTGGTCATGGCGTCTGAGGTGAGCAGATTCTCGCTTGTGGAGTCGTTCCAGGTGAGTAGGTGTTAGTTGGTCATGATATATTCCCAGGTGAGTAGGTCCGAGTTGGTCATGCAGTTGTCCCAGGTAAGCAGGTCTGAGTTAGTCATGGAGTCCTCCCAGGTGAGTAGGTCTCAGTTGGTCATGGAGTTGTCCCAGGTGAGCAGGTTCTCAGTTGGTCTTAGTGTCATCCTAGTTGAGTAGATCACAGTTGGTCATGGTGTCTGAGGTGCGCAGTTTCTCAGTTGTTCATGGAGTCATCCCAGTTGAGTAGGTCTCACTTGGTCATGGAGTCATCAGGTGAGTAAGTTAGGGTCCTGGAGTCCTCCCAGGTGAATAGGTCTCAGTTGATCACGAAGTCCTTCTAGGTAAGTAGATCACAGTTGGTTATAGTGTCTGAGGTGAGCAGGTTTTCAGTTAGGCATGGAGTCTCCCAAGTGAGTAGCTCTCAGTTGGTCATGGAATCGTCCAGATGAGCAAGTTTTAGTCACGGAATGATCTTGGGTGAGCTGGTCTCAGTCATAGTGCCCTCTCGGGTGAGAAATTTCTTGGTTGGATCTGGAGTCATCCATGTAAGGAGGGTCTCCGTAGGTCATGGAGTTGTCCCAGGTTGAGTACTCTGTTGGTCAAGTGAATAAGTTCAGTTGGTGATGGTATTATCTCAGGAGAGCAGGTTTTAGACACTGTTGGTATCGTCCACGTGAGGCGGTTTTAGTCTGTCATGCTGTTTTTCCATATGAGCACGTTTTAGTTGGTCATGCCGTGGTCTCTGGTTAGCATGTCTCAGTTATTTCTCTCAGGTGAGCAGGTTTTATTCATAGAATCATCCCAGGTGAGCAGGTTCTCATTTGGTCATGGAGTCATCCCAGGTGAGTAACTCTCAGTTGGTCACGGAGTTGTCCCAGGTGAGTAACTCTCAGTTGGTCATGGAGTCATCCCAGGTGAGTAACTCTCAGTTGGTCATGGAGTTGTCCCAGGTGAGCAGGTCTTAGTAGTTGTATCATCCAGGTGAACAGTTTCAGTTATGATAGTAGATCTCAGTTGGCCATGATGTCTTCTCAAGTGAGCAGGATTGGTCATTGAGTTCCCAGGTGAGTAAGCCTCAGTTGGTCATGGTGTCTTAGGTAAAACATCTTAGTTGTGATGTCAACCAGGTGATCAAGTTTAGTAACTCAAGGAGTGGTTCCAGATGAACAGGTCTCAGTTGTAATGTTGTCTCAGGTGAGTAGGTCTCATTTGGTCATGGATTCGTCCCAGGTGAGTAGGTGTCAGTTGGTCATGGAGTTGTCTCAGGTAAGTAGGTCTGAGTTGGTCCTGGTGTGTGAGGTGAGTAGATTCTTGGTTGTGGAGTTGTTCCAGGTGAGTAGGTCTCAGTTGGTCATGGAGTCATTCCAGTGAGCTGGTTCTCAGTTCATAGAGTCATCCCAGGTGAGTGGGTTTCAGTTGGTTGTGGAGTTGTTCCAGGTGAGTAGGTCACAGTTGGTCATGGTGTCTGAGGTGAGCAGGTTCTCAGTCAGTCATGGAGTTGTTCCAGGTGAGTTGGTCTCAGTTGGTCAGGGTATACTGCCCGATGAGGTTCTCAGTTGTCCATGGAGTTGTGCCAGGTGGGTAGGTCTCAGGTGTTCATGGAGTTGTTCAAGGTAAGTAGGTCTCAATTGGTAATGGTATACTCCCGGTTAGCTTCTCAGTTGGTCATTGAGTTGTTCAGGTGATGTGGTCTCAGTTGGTCAGGGTGTACTCTGGTGAGGAGATTCTCAGTTGTCCATAGAGTCGTCCCAAGTGAATAGGTCTCAGTTGGTCATGGAATTGTCTCAGGTAAGTAGGTCTGAGTTGGCCATGGAGTCTTCCCAGGTGAGTTGGTCCTGGTGTATGAGGTGAGCAGATTCTTGGTTGTGGAGTTGTTCCAGGGGAGTAGGTCTCAGTTGGTCATGGAGTCATTCCAGTGAGCTGGTTCTCTGTTGTTCAGAGTCATCCCAGGTGAGTAGGTCTCAGTTGGTCGTGGAGTTGTTCCAGGTGAGTAGGTCTCAATTGGTCATGGAATTGTCTCAGGTAAGTAGGTCTGAGTTGGCCATGGAGTCTTCCCAGGTGAGTTGGTCCTGGTGTATGAGGTGAGTAGATTCTCAGTTGGTCATGGTGTCATTCCAGGTGAGTTGGTCTCAGTTGGTCATGAAGTTCTTCTGGGTGAGTAGGTCTCAACTGGTAATGGTATACTCCCCGGTGAGCAGCTTCTCAGTTGGTCATGGAGTCCTTCCAGTGAGCTGTTTCTCAGTTGTTCATAGAGTCATCCCAGGTGAGTAGGTCTCAGTTGGTCGTGGAGGTGTTCCAGGTGAGTAGGTCTCAGTTTGTCAGGGTATATACTCTTTGGTGAGGAGGTTCTCAGTTGTCCGTGGAGTCGTCCCAGGTGAATAGGTCTCAGTTGGTCATGGAGTTGTCTCAGGCAAGTAGGTCTGAGTTGGCCATGGAGTCGTCCAGGTGAGTAGGTCTGAGTTAGTCATTTTGTGTGAGGTGAGCAGATTCTCGGTTGTGGAGTTGTTCCAGGTGAGTAGGTCTCAGTTGGTCATGGAGTCATTCCAGTGAGCTGGTTCGCAGTTGTTCATAGAGTCATCCCAGGTGAGTAGGTCTCAGTTGGTCGTGGAGTTGGTCCAGGTGAGGAGGTTTCATTTGGCCAGTGTATACACTCTGGTGAGGAGGTTCTCAGTTGTCAATGGAGTTGTCCCAGGTGAATAGGTCTCAGTTGGTCATGGAGTTGCCTCAGGTAAGTAGGTCTGAGTTGGTCATAGTGTGTGAGGTGAGCAGATTCTTGGTTGTGGAGTTGTTCCAGGTGAGTAGGTCTCGGTTGGTCATGGAGTTGTTCCAGGTGAATAGGTCTCGGTTGGTCATGGAATTGCCTCAGGTAAGTAGGTCTGAGTTGGCCATGGTGTGTGAGGTGAACAGATTCTCATTTGTAGAGTTGTTCCACGTGAGTAGGTCTCAGTTGGTCATGGTATAGTACCCGGTGAGCAGGTTCTCTCTCAGTTGTTCATGGAGTCATCCCAGGTGACTAGGTCTCAGTTGCTTATGTTATACTTCTGGTGAGGAAGTTCTCAGATCATGGAGTTGTCCCAGTGAGTAGGTCACAGTTGGTCATGGTGTCTGAGGTGAGCAGGTTCTCAGTTGTTGATGGAGT
>NW_006408879.1:1283990-1284685 GCF_000296735.1 Chrysochloris asiatica
GGTCTCAGTTGGTCATGGTATACTCCCGGTGAGGAGGTTCTCAGTTGGTCATGGAGTTGTTCCAGGTGAGTAGGTCTCAGTTGGTCAAGGTATAGTCCTGGTGAGGAGATTCTCAGTTGGTCATGGAGTTATTCCAGGTGAGTTGGTCTCAGTTGGTCAGGGTATAGTCCTGGTGAGGAGGTTCTCAGTTGGTCATGGAGTCGTTCCAGGTGAGTAGGTCTCAGTTGGTCATGGTATACTCTTTCTTGGTGAGGAGGTTCTCAGTTGATCACGGAGTCTTTCCAGGTGAGTTGGTCTCAGTCATGGTGTCTGAGGTGAACAGGTTCTCAGTTGATCATGGAGTTGTTCCAGGTGAGGTGGTCTCAGTTGGTCAGGGTATAGTCCTGGTGAGGAGGTTCTCAGTTGGTCATGGAGTCGTTCCAGGTGAGTAGGACTCAGTTGGTCATGGTATACTCTTGGTGAGGAGGTTCTCAGTTGATCACGGAGTCTTTCCAGGTGAGTTGGTCTCAGTCATGGTGTCTGAGGTGAGCAGGTTCTCAGGTGGTCATGGAGTTGTTCCAGGTGAGTAGGTCTCAGTTGGTCATGATATACTACCGGTGAGGAGGTCTCAGTGGTCATGGAGTTCCAGGTGATTAGGTCTCAGTTGTCAGGGTGTCCTCGTGGTGAGGAGGTTCTCAGTTGGTCATGGAGTTGTT
>NW_006408879.1:1284785-1285411 GCF_000296735.1 Chrysochloris asiatica
AGGAGGTTCTCAGTTGTTCATGGAGTTAAGTTCCAGGTGAGTCGGTCTCAGTTGGTCATGATGTACTCCCGGTGAGGAGGTTCTCAGTGGTCATGGAGTTGTTCCAGGTGAGTTCGTCTCAGTTTTCATGGTATATTCCTGGTGAGGAAGTTCTCAGTTGGTCATGGAGTTGTTCCAGGTGGGTAGGTCTCAGTTTTCATGGTATACTCCTGGTGAGGAGATTTTCAGTTGTTCATGGAGTTGTTCCAGGTGAGTAGGTCTCAGTTGGTCATGGAATTGTTTCAGGTGAGTTTGTCTCAGTTGGTCAGGGTATACTACCGGTGAGCAGGGTCTCAGTTGGTCATGGAGTTGTTCCAGGTGAGTAAGTCTCAGTTTTCATGGTATACTCCTGGTGAGGAAGTTCTCAGTTGGTCCTGGAGTTGTTCCAGGTGAGTTGGTCTCAGTTGGTCAGGGTATACTCTTGGTGAGGAGGTTCCCAGATGTTCATGGAGTTGTTCCAGGTGAGTAGGTCTCAGTTGGTTATGGTATACTCTTGGTGAGGAGGTTCTCAGTTGGTCATGGAGTCATTCCAGGTGAGTTGGTCTCAGTTGGTCAGGGTATACTCTTGGTGAGGAGGTTCTCAGTTG
>NW_006408879.1:1291432-1292603 GCF_000296735.1 Chrysochloris asiatica
TTGGTCATGGAGTTGTTCCAGGTGAGTTGGTCTCAGTTGGTCATGGTATACTCCTGGTGAGGAGGTTCTCAGTTGGTCATGGAGTCATTCCAGGTAAGTTGGTTTCAGTTGGTCAGGGTGTACTCTTGGTGAGGAGGTTCTCAGATGTTCATGGAGTTGTTCCAGGTGAGTAGGTCTCAGTTGGTCATGGTATACTCCCGGTGAGGAGGTTCTCAGTTGGTCATGGAGTTGTTCAGGTGAGTAGGTCTCAGTTGGTCACGGTATACTCTTGGTGAGGAGGTTCTCAGTTGGTCATGGAGTTGTTCCAGGTGAGTTGATCTCAGTTGGTCACAGTATACTCCTGGTGAGGAGGTTCTCAGTTGGTCATGGAGTTGTTCCAGGTGAGTTGGTCTCAGTTGGTCATGGTATACTCCTGGTGAGGAGGTTCTCAGATGCTCATGGAGTCGTTCCAGGTGAGTTGGTCTCAGTTGGTCATGGTATACTCTTGGTGAGGAAGTTCTCAGTTGATCACGGAGTCTTTCCAGGTGAGTTGGTCTCAGTTGGTCATGGTGTCTGAGGTGAACAGGTTCTCAGTTGGTCATGGAGTTGTTCCAGGTGAGTAGGTCTCAGTTGGTCATGGTATACTCCTGGTGAGGAGGTGCTCAGTTGGTCATGGAGTTGTTCCAGGTGAGTAGGTCTCAGTTGGTCATGGTATACTCCTGGTGAGGAGGTTCTCAGTTGATCACGGAGTCGTTCCAGGTGAGTTGGTCTCAGTTGGTCAGGGTATATTCCTGGTGAGGAGGTTCTCAGATGTTCATAGAGTTGTTCCAGGTGAGTAGGTCTCAGTTGGTCATGATATACTCCTGGTAAGGAGGTTCTCAGTTGGTCATGGAGTTGTTCCAGGTAAGTTGGTCTCAGTTGGTCATGGTATACTCTTGGTGAGGAGGTTCTCAGTGGTCATGGAGTTGTTCCAGGTAAGTAGGTCTCAGTTGGTCATGATGTACTCCCGGTGAGGAGGTTCTCTGTGGTCATGGAGTTGTTCCAGGTGAGTAGGTCTCAGTTAGTCAGGGTATACTCTTGGTGAGGAGGTTTTCAGTTGGTCATGGAGTTGTTCCAGGTGAGTAGGTCTCAGTTGGTCATGATGTACTCCCGGTGAGGAGGTTCTCAGTGGTCATGGAGTTGTTCCAGGTGA
>NW_006408879.1:1294918-1314574 GCF_000296735.1 Chrysochloris asiatica
ATGGAGTTGTTCCAGGTGAGTTGGTCTCAGTTGGTCATGGTATACTCTTGGTGAGGAGGTTCTCAGTTGGTCATGGAGTTGTTCCAGGTGAGTTGTTCTCAGTTGGTCAGGGTATATTCCCGGTGAGGAGGTTCTCAGTTATTCATGAAGATGTTCCAGGTGAGTAGGTCTCTGTTGGTCATGGTAAACTCTTGGTGAGGAGGTTCTCAGTTGGTCATGGAGTTGTTCCCGGTGAGTTGGTCTCAGTTGGTCAGGGTATACTCCCGGTGAGCAGCTTCTCAGTTGATCATGGAGTTGTTCCAGGTGAGTAGGTCTCAGTTGGTCAGGGTATACTCCCTGTGAGGAGGTTCTCAGTTGGTCATGGAGTTGTTCCAGGTGAGTAGGTCTCAGTTGGTTATGGTATACTCCCGGTGAGGTTCTCAGTTGGTCATGGAGTTATCTCAGGTAAGTAGCTCTGAGTTGTTCATGGAGTCATCTCAGGTGAGTAGGTCTGTGTTGGTCATGGTGTCTGAGGTGAGCAGTGTCTCAGTTAGACATGGAGTCCTTCCAGGTGAGTTCACTTTTTCTTGGCCATGGAGCTCCTCCCAGGTGGGTAGGTCTCAGTGTCATCCCAGGTGAGCAGATTCTCAATTGTTCTTGGAGTCCTCCCAGTTGAGTAAGTCTCAGTTGATAATGGTATCAGCCCAGGTGAGCATATTCTCCGTTGGTCATGGAGTTTTTCCAGGTGAGTATGACCGAGTTGGTCTTGGTGTCTGAGGTGAGTAGGTTCTAGTTTGGTCATGGTGCTTTCTCAGATGAGTAGGTCTGAGTTGGTCATTATGTCGTCCCAGGTGAGCAGGTTCTCAGTTCATGGAATCAACGCCGGTGATTAGGTCTCAGTTGGTTATGGTTTCTGGTCACCAGGTTCTAAATTGGTCTCCCAGGTGAGTAGGTCTGAGTTGGTCATTATGTCTAGGTGAACAAGTTCAGCCAGGTGAGTGGGTTTCAGTTGGTCTTGGTGTCATCCCAGATTAGCAGATTCTCTGTTGTTCACGGAGTCTTCCCAGGTGAGTCTGTCTGAGTTGGTCATGGTGTCTGAGTGATCAGGTTCTTGTCAGGTACATCATGGTGCCATCCCAGATGAGTAGGTCTGAGTTGGTTATGGTGTCTAAATGAGCAAGTTCTCACAGGTGAGTAGATCTGAGTTTATTATAGAGTCCTGCCAGGTGAGTAGGTCTGAATTGGTCATAGTGATCCCTGGTGAGCACATTCTCAGTTCATGCAATCATCCCAGATGAGTAGGTCTCAGTTGGTCATCGTGTTAATCTCAGTTGAGTAGGTCTGAATTGGTCCTGGAGTCTGAGATGAACAGGTTCTCATTTCATCATCAAATCATCCCAGGTGAGTAGGTCTGAGTTGAACATGGTGTAGTCTGGCGAGTAGTTTCTCAGTTGGTCATGGAGTCCTCCCAGGTAAGTAGGTCGATTTGGTCATGGTGTCTGAAGTAAACAGGTTCGCACTTCATGGATTTGTCCCAGGTGAGTAGGTCACAGTGTCTTAGTTGAGCAGATTCTTAGTTGATCATGGAGTTGTCCTAGGTGAGTAGATCTTACTTGGTTAAAGGTGTATAGTGCCTGGTGAGCAAGTTCTCAGTTGGTCGTGGAGTTCTCCCAGGTGTGTAGGTCTGAGTTGGAAATGGTGTTATCCTTGGTGAATAGGTCTCAGTTGGTTATTGAGTCATTTAACCATCCCAGGTGTGTAGTCATGATGTCTTAGGTGAGCCAGGTTCTCATTAGGTCATGGATTCATCCGAGGTGAGTATTTCTGAGTTGGTCATAGTGTTTGAGGTGAACAAGTTCTCGTTGGTCATAGAGTCAACCCCAGTGAGTCTGTCTCAGTTAAGGGCATGGTTTCATCCCAGGTCAGCGGGTTCTTAGTTGGTCATGGAGTCTTCCCAGGTGATTGGGTCTCAGTTGGTTATGGATTCGTCCCAGGTGAGTGTTTTCTGAGTTGGTCATGATGTCCGAAATGAGTATGTTCTCAGTTGGTCATGGATTTGCCCCTGAGTTCAGGGACTGGTCTCAGTAGGTCATGGTGTGTGAGGTGAGCAAGGTATTAGTTGGTCATGGAATCAACCCAGGTCAGTAGGCCTGAGTTGGTCATGGTGTCATCCCAGGTGAACATGTGGTGAGTTGGTCTGATGTTGTCCCATGTGAGTAGGTCTGAGTTGGTCATAGTGTCATCCCAGGTGAGTAACTTGTCAGTTTTTATGAAGTTGTCCCAGGTGAGCAGGTTCTTAGTTGTTCATGGAATCAACTCAGGTAAGTAGGTCTCAATTGGTCATGGAGTTATCCCAGTTTGAGTAGGTCTTAGTTGATCATTTAGTTACCTCAGGTGAGTAAGTCTGAATTGGACATGGTGTTGTCCCAGGTGAGTAGGTCTAAATTGATCATGGAATCCTCACAGGTGTGTAGGTCTGAGTTGGTTATGGTGCCTTAGGTGATCTGGGTCTCATTTGCCCGTGGATTCATCCTAGGTGAGTAGGTCTGAGCTGGCCATGGTGTCTGAGGTGAGCAAATTTTTCTGTTGGTTATGGATTCGTTGTAGGTGAGTAGGTCTGTGTTGGTCATGGATTTTGAGGTGGACAAGTTCTCAGTTGGTCATGGTGTTGACCCACATGAGTAGGTTTCAGTTGGTCATGGTTTTATCCCAGGTAGACAGATTTAGGTGGTCATGGAGTTGCCCCAGGTGAGTAGGTCTCAGTTGTTCATGGAGTTGCCCCAGGTGAGTAGGTCTCAGTTGTTCATGGAGTTGCTCTAGGCAAGTAGGTCTGAGTTGGTTATGGTGTCTGAGGAGAGCAGGTTCTCAGTTGGTCATGGAGTCCTCCCAGGGGAGTAGGTCTGAGTTGGTCATGGTAATCTACCCAGGTGAATAGGTCTGAGTTGGTCATTGTGTCATCTCAGTTGAGTAGGTTCTCTGTTCATGGAGTTGTCCCAGGTGAGTAGATCTGAGTTGGTCATGGTGTCTGAGGTGAACAAGTTCTAAGTTGGTCATGACGTCGACCCAGGTGAGTTTTCAGTTGGTTATGGTTTTATCCCAGGTGAGCAGGTTCTTACTTTGTCATGGTATCATCTCAGGTGAGTAGATGCTCCATTGGTCATGGAGTTGTCCCAGGTGTGAGTAGTTCTGGGTTGATCATGATCCCAGTTGAGCAGGTTCTCAGTAGATCATGGAGTTGCCTCAGGTGAGTGGGTTTGAATGGTGTTGGTCTCTGAGCTGAACAAGTTCCCAGTTGGCCATGGAGTTCTCCCAGGTGAGTAGGTCTGAGTTGAGCAGAATCTCGGTTGATCATGGAGTCCTCCGAGGTGAGTAGACCTCAGTTGGTCATAGTGTCATGTCTGAGGTGAGCAGGGTCTCAGTCAGTCATGGAGTCGTCCCAGGTGAGTAGGTCTGCGTTGGTCCTGGTGCCTGAGGTGCACAAGTTCTTAGTTGGTCCTGAAATCCTTCCAGGTGAGTAGATCTGAGTTGGTCTTTGTGTCATCCCAGGTGAGTAGGCCTCAGTTGGTCATGGTGTCTGAGGTGAGCAGATTCTCAGTTGGTCATGGAGTCTTTCCAGGTGAGTAGGTCTGAGTTGGTCATAGTGAGTCGGCCCAGATGGTCACGGTGTCTGAAGTGACTAGTTCTCAATTGTCATGGAGTTGTCCCAGGTGAGTAGGTCACAGTTGGTTGTAGTGTCTGAGGCAAACAAGTTCTCAGTTGGTCATGGAGTCTTAGTAGGTGAGTAGGTCTGAGTTGGTCATAGTGTTATCCCAGGTGAGTAGGCCTCAGTTAATCATGATGTCTGAGGTAAGCATGTTCTCAGTCACTCATGCTTGTTGACCCAGGTGAGTAGGTTCTCAGTTGAACAGGTCTGAATTGATGATGGTTTCTGAGGTGAGCAGTTGGTCATGGAGTCAACCCTGGTGAGTAGATCTGAGTTGGTCATCATGTCATCTCAAGGTGAGCAGGTTCTCAGCTGGTCATGGAATTGTCCCAGGTAAGTAAGTTTGAGTTGGTCATAGTGTCTGAAGTGAGCCGGTTTTTACTTGGTCATGAAGTTGACCCAGGTGAGTAGGTGTCTGTTGATGGTTATTTTATTCCAGGTGAGCAGTACTCAGTTGTTCATGGATTCCTCCCAGGTAAGTCGGTCTCGGTTGGTCATGATGTCTGAAGTGACTAGTTCTCAATTGGTCCCAGGTGACTAGGTCTCAGGTGGTCATGTGTCATCCTAGGTGAGCAGGTCTTAAGTTGGTCATGCAGTCATTCCAAGTAAGTAGGTTTCAGTTGGACATGGTGTTAGCCCAGGTGAGCAGTTTCTCAGTGGTCATGGTGTTGCCCCAGGTGATAGGTCTCAGTTGGTCATGGTGTTATCACAGGTGAGCAACTTCTTGGTTGTGTAGTCATTACAGGTGAATAGGTCTCACTTGGTCATGGTGTCATTCCAAGTGAGCAGATTTTCAGTTGGTCATGGAGTCATCTGAGTTGATCATTGATGACTGACATGAGCAGGTTCTCAGTTGGTCATGGAGTTGCACCAGGTGAGTAGGTCTGAGTTGGTCATGGTGTCTGAGGTGAGCAAGTTCCCAGTTGGTCGAGCCCTCCCAGGTACATAGGTCTTAGTTAGTCATAGTGTCATCCTGGGTGAGCAGGTTTTCAGTTGGTCATGGAGTCCTCCCAGGTATGTAGGTCTTAGTTGGTCATGTGAGAAGGTTCTCGGTTATTCATGGTGTCTTCCCAGGTGAATAGGTCTTGAGTTTTTCATGCTGTCTGAGGTGGACAGGTTCTCAGTCGGACATGGAGTCGTCCTAGTTGAGTAGATCTGAGTTAGTCATGGTGTCTGAGGTGAGTAGGTTCCCAGTTGGTCAGCATGTGTGCCCCAACGAGTATATCTGAGTTGATCATAGTGTCATCTGAGATGAGCAAGTTCTCAGTTACCCATGGAGTTGACCCAGGTAAGTAGATCTGAGTTGGTCAAGCAGGTTGATGGTCATGGAATATTCCCAGGTGAGTAAGCCTCAGTTGGTCCTGATGTCTGAGGTGAGCACGTTTTCAGTCGGTCATGGAGTCATTCTAGGTGAGTAGGTCTGAGTTGGTCATGGTGAGGTCATCAGGTTCCTAGTCCATCATGGAGTTGACTCAGGTGAGTTAGATCTGAGTTGGTCATGGTTTCTGAGGTGAGCAGTGGGTCATGGAATCAACCCAGGTGAGTAGGTCTGAGTTGATCATGGTGATGTCCCAGGTGAGTAGGTATGAGTTAGTAATGGTTTCTGAGGTGAGCAGTTGGTCATGGAATCAACCCAGGTGAGTAGGCCTAAGTTCAATGTTTCTGAGGTGAGCAGTTGGTCATGGAATCAATCTAAGTGAGTAGGTCTGAGTTGATCACGGTGACGTCCCTGGTGAGCAGATTCTTAGTTGGTTATGGTGTCATCTCAATTGAGCAGGTTCTCAGATGGTCATGGGTCGACCCAAGTGAGTAGATCTGAGGTGAGCATAGTGACATCCCAGGTAAGGAGGTTCTCAGTCGGACATGGAGCAGACCCAGCTCAGTAGGTATGAGTTGGTCATCATGTTTTCCCAGGTGAGCAGGTTCTCAGTTGTTCTGGGAGTCCACCTATGGTGAGTAAGTTTGCATTGGTCAAAGTGTCTGAGGTGAACTGGTCCTCAGTTCATCATGGAGTTCTCCCAGGTGAGTAGGTCTGAGTTGGTCATGGTGGTGTTCCAGGTGAGCATGTTCTCAGTTGGTCATGGAGTCCTGCCTGTTGAGTAGGTCTCAGTTGCTCATGGAATCATTCCAGGTGAGTTGGCCTTTGTTGTCTGTCGTGTCGTCCCAGGTGAGCATATTCTCAGTTGGTGATGGAGTTGATCTAGGTGAGTAGATCTCAGTTGTTCATGGTGTCTGTGGTGGACAGGTTCTTAGTTGGTCATGGTGCTGTCCCAGGTGAGTAGGTTTCAGGTGTTTATACTGTCATTTCAGGTGAGCTGTTCTTTAGGTTTATTTCTTTCGGTTGAGCAGGTTTTTGTCGGTCATGGTGAAGTCCCAGGGAGTAGGTTTTAATTGGTCATGGTGTCATCTCAGGTGAGGTAATCTTCGTTGTGGTGTCCTTCAGGTGAGCAGATTTGAGGCAAATGATGGACAGGTTCCAGGTGAGTAGGTTTTAGTAATAATGTTGTGTCAGGTGACTTAGGGTCTCAGTTGGTCATGGAATCATCCCTGGCGAATAGGTCTGAGTTGGTCATGGTGTCATTATAGATGATTATAGGTGAGCATGTTCTCAGTTGGTGATGGAGTCTTCCCAGGGTAATGTGTCTCAGTTGGTCATGGTGTCTGAGGTGAGCAGTTTCTCTGTGGGTTATGGTGCTGTACTGGGTGTGATCTCCGTTGGTCATGGTGTCATCTCAGGTGACCTGATCTTAGTCAGTTGTGTCATTCAGGTGAACAGGTTCTCCGTCATGGAGTCATTCCAGGTGAGTAGGTCTTAGTTCATTATGATTTTATTTCAGGTGAGCAGGTCCTCAGTCATGGAGTGGTCCCAGTTGAGCAGGTTTCAGCCATGGTATCATCCCAGGTGAGCAGGTCTCAGTTTTGTTTTTTTGTCCCAGGTGAGCCGATCTCACTCATAATGTTGTGTCGGCTCAAGTGAGCAAGTTCTCAGTTGGTCATGGAGTCTTCCCTGGTGAGCAGGTTCTCAGTCATTGTGTTGTCCCAGGTGAGAAGGTCTCCATGGTCGGTCAGGGTTTTATCCCAGGTGTCCTGGTCTCAGTTGGTCTTGATGTTACCAGCTGAGCATATCTCAGTTGTTTGTGGTGGTGTCCCTGGTGACCAGGTCTCAATTGGTGATGCTGTTAACCCTGGTGAATAGGTCTCCATGCTCATTCATGGTGTCATCCAGGCTAACCAGCAGTTGGTTACGGTGGTGGTCTAGGTGAGTGGGTCTCACTTGGTCATGTCATGCAGGTGAGTAGGTGTCAGTCAGTCAGTCATCTCAGGTACGCAAGTCTCAGTCTGTTGTGGTGTCCTACCAGGTGAGCAGGTCTAAGTTGTCCCAGGTGAGCACATCTCAAGTCAGTGTTGGTATCATCCCAGGTGTGCATGACAGTCAGTCATCGTGGTGTTCCAGGTTAGCAGGCCTCATTTTGTGATGGTGTCATCCCAGGTGAGCAGAGATCCATGGTCAGTCATGGTGTCGTCCCAGGTGAACAAGTCTTCATGGTTGGCCATGGTGTCATCCAGGTGAGCAGGTCTCAGTTGGTCATGGAGCCATCCTGGATGGCTAGATCTCAGTAGATGATTGTGGTGTCCCAGGTGAGCAGATCTCTGTCTGTGGTGGTGGTGTCCCAGGTGTGTAGGTCAGTTGGCCATGGTGTTGTCCCAGGTGGGCAGGTCTCAGTCTTGGTGTTATCTTAGGTGAGCAGGTCTTATTCGTGATGTCATCCCAGGTTAGCAGGTCTTCATGGTTGGCCATGGTGTTGTCCCAGGTGATTAAGTCTCAGTCGCTCATCTCATGGTGTCATCACAGGTGAGTGGATCTTAGGTGGTGGTCATAGTCTTGTCCCTCATAAAGGTCCATTGCTGTCTTGCAGATGTTACTTATGAGGTGCTTTCAGTGTTGGAAGACGTGATGAAGAAATCTACGTTTATATTCAGGACCATGCTACCATACTGGGAGCTTGCGGTCTTCAAGTTCAGGTCCCAGAGGTAATGGCAGGGTACGTTGTGCAGCATGGTTGGTGTTAGACCCGGTCCCCCTTAGTGTCCTTGACCGCTGTGCTTGCCTGCTCTGTGGATACATGTGTATTGAGTAGGCAGGAGCATAAAATAGCATCATAGGTTCACTGGAAAGCAGTTTTGTAACTGTGATTGAAATGTTATATGAGTGTTCTTTTAGAAGTCTGGAAAAATTTCCTTTTTTTTTTTCATTCCATTTTATTATGAACTTTTTGAAGCCCTGCCTTCCACCCGTGCCATCTTTTTTGTTAAGTTTATATAATTTGTTTTTGATGCTGAATTTTTGGAATTTTTTTATGACACTCAGGGAGTCAAAGATAAGTCATGTTTGCCTTTGTAGAGGTACCGTTCCTCAGGAGCAAATGAAACACATCTGCAATCGACAGCAGGAAGTCGAATGTGTTGATTTTTAATTCCTGAGAAGTTACATTTTTTGGGTGCTTTTTAGACATTCTTTGAAAGTCACTGAGATCCTGGTGTGTGAGTATTTTTTAGTATTTATTATTTGTTTTGGTAAAGCTAAGCAAATCTTTGACGACATGTTCTGCAGGAGCTGTTATATGGCTTAGAGAGAACACATGGTGGACAGTAGGCTAAACCACTAGTCTAATGAGACTGATTCTATTATGATCTTGTTCCTCACACTAGTAAGTCACGCAGCACCTCCTACATTTAATGCAGTACTAGGAACACTGGGCCTTCCATGTGGGAAGCCAGGCTCCATGTTTCTCCCCCCATCTGTCAGTGGAGACTTGCCTGTTGATGCTGACCAGGTGTCCGCAGAGCTTCCAGACAGATCAGGAAGAAAGGCCTGCTGGTCTACTTGGCAAACTCTGCCGATCACATGATGATAGCACGTGTCTGCTGCTTCCATTGGTGACTGTGCTGCGATTGTGCTGGTTGCTTTTTCATGGGTGCTCGTCTTTCGTCTCCTTAGGTTTGCTGACTGTGTTATATTGCTGTTGACACAAGTAGAAGGCGGTCTGAGAAGAGCTTTCGCCACCGTCAACAGATGCCCGCGGAGACTCCTGACAGCCGAGGTGTACATGGTGGTGTTTCTGATGGTGATTGTTAGGGAAAGGTCAGCGGTCTGCGGTGAAGAATTAAGTTTTGCTTTAAAGACCGTTCTTATTTTTATTTATGATTAGAATGAGTTTTTCTTTTAGCTAAGAAAATTCCTTGGAAAGCTTGACTCTTTGTGTGTGTGATTTTTTTGTTATATTTGTTGTTGGTGTGCCAACAAAGTCAATTTCAACTCATAGCAACTCTGTATATGGTTCCCGAGTTGTAAGTCTTTATGGGAGCAGAAAGCTTCATCTTTGTTCTGTAGACCAGCTAGTGGGCTTGAACCACTGACCTTGTTGTTCACATTCCAGTGCTTATCCTCTAGAGCCACCATGCTTCCTTTCTATCGTGTTTATCCTATGGGATTTATATATTAGTATATCAGTGACTGCTTTTATGTTTCTAGAATGTTTCAAAGTAGTCTTTTAAACTTAATAGTGCCATAAAAGCATTTATATTTTTCTGTAGCCATAACTAGGGGCTCATCATTTTAACCAAGTTAGACAATACATAGTTTGCAACATGTGTGTTAGGGAATACAGAACCCCTGACCGCCTGGGAGCCTGTAGGTTCTGGCCAGAGAGACGTAGCTGTGGCCCCAGACTTTGTGTTGTAGCCCTGGAAAAACAAGCAGCTCCCTGAACATTGGTTTATTCATCTTGAAAACAGGACAGAATATGTTTGAGAGAGTTGCAGGATTTAGCGCTTCCCAGGAGAGAATGTTAGCTTTTCCATAGTCACTGTTGTTAGCTTTATTCCCTCACTGCTGCTTCAGGCTCGTGAGTGACTAGCGGGGAGCCCAGACGTGTTATAGTTTCTAACCTGCTGCCTTGTTAGGTGCCTGAACACTGTACACCATCCCCTCTGCTTCTGTAAACCTGTACCAGCGATGGTGACAGGACCCCGAATAGCCGCGACGCATATACGATAGATAGAATGAGAGTGGCCCAGAACTGAGCTGGCAGCCCCAGCCATAGGCTCGTGGGCGCCGTCTCTCCTGTGACCATTCCTCTTCAGAAGGTGACATCCTCCTTGTGGCTCATGCTGTTTGCTCCAGCCTTCACCTCTGCACCCCCCCTCTTGAAGGGAACTCCCCCGAAGCTGCACACACCACTTCCTTGTTGCCTAACCCAGTCCCACCTAGCTGCCGGGGAGTCTTGGAAATGTTTTGGGGCGACCAGGTGCCCAACTGAGAAGTGGAGTACCTGATGGAGTAAAGGAGAACACGTACCCTGGGAAGCAGCTGTACCCGCTCCACCTGGCTTTCTCAGTTCAGACTTTGTTCCTCTCATGTGATGCTTACCTCAATGGGAACAATAGCAATTGGAAAATATGGGGAACCAAATCACAGGGAAAGGCAGCCCCTCTGTAGTGGAGGGTGTGGCTGGAACCGTGACGGGGGCGGGGCACTCCTACCCCCAGTGCAGTCAGTTCTGAGCCGTTTCCAGCAGACACCTCGGTTCTCAGGGTTAGCCTCGCCGCTGAACACCTTCGCATGCATTTCCCTCCGCACTTCAAATGCACTTTACTCCAAAAATGGTTTTTCCCTCCATTGGATTTGTCCCCTGACGTTCCTTTGCTCACCATCACTCATCCTTTCCTGGTGGCAGACTCGAGCATCCGTTCCTTTCCCGGCCATTCTGATGGCCACGTTCTGTGTGGCTTCCTTTTGAGACTTGCTGAGTTCAGTAGGTGCTAGGACTTCACCTGTAGAAAGTGTTACAGTTGGGATTAGAATTCTGAGGCAGTCTGGTCCGAGCTCTCTACAGTCAGAGAAAACATTCCATTGTCCTCAGTGGTGCATAGACCCCACGTCAGGGATGGTCAGTTCCGAGCTCCCCTGTGCTCCTGTGGGCAGACCTCTGTTGGCTCCCTTTCATGCCCTCAAGCACAAGTGTTGACAGCTTTCAGACTCAGGGCCACATATGAGAATTGGTTTCTGGTCTGAGTGATGTCACTTTGTCTTTAACAATCTCTTTCCTTTTCTTCCCATTTCTACAGTCAACAGCTCTCTACACCACCTTGGATGAGGTAAGTAGCTACACTAATAAGACATTTTAAAATAAAGAAGCACTGCGTTTGTTTAAACAGAAATTATAAAACAAAATTAAAGACCAGTCCAAAGTTGTAAGTTTACGGGAAAATGCTGATAACAATACAAGCTAGTTTCAGAAAGCACTTGGAACAGTTCCATGATCTTTTCACTCCATTTTTCCATGAATGTCGTGAAGCCCCCTCTTACACCACACACACAAAATAACTTAAGTATTTCATTTGATTGTGAGACCTAGTGTCTGAACTTAAAGAGAGCTTGATGTGGGAGGCCTGGTGTGGCGCTGTGGGTTAACGCACTGGACTGTAAGGTCGGTGGTTCAAGCTCACCAGCCTGCTCCCCAGAGCCCTATGCAGGGTGGCTATCAATGGGAACTGACTCAAGGGCACTTCATAACAATGCGGTTGGAAAACACTGAGGGAGACTGACATTGCTGGCCATTATTAACCGGAGGTTTTACATTTGAAGATTGGGGTTTAACCCTTGTTTGCAGATGAAATACACTACACTGTGGAGTTGCAGTTAGCAGTTAGTGCTTAATGAACAGCGCCACACCAGGACTTCAATTATTTAGCATGTTGTTGCTGTTGCAAAGTGCCATCAAGTCAATTCCGACTCATAGCGACCCTGTGTATAGGGTTTCTGAGGTGCAACTGGTAAGATTGAACCACCGACCTTGCGGTTCAGACAGCTTTGCAGTGTTGCACATTAGCCCACAGCACCACACCAGAACTCCGATTACATAGTATCATGGGGTATTTCACTTCTGAACGGGGCTTGTCAGGTCACCATTGATACGATCTTAGTGCCACAGTTGGTTGCAGCCTGTGTGTGCGTCATCCTGGGAGTCCCACTGAGTTAGCCTCTGTGGTAAGGAAAGGGAGGCCCTTGTGGGTACATCATCATCACTCCTGGGAAGTAATTGAGGTTCCAAAGTGAGTGTGCCTGCTTACCATCGGGTGCACAAGCAACTTCGAAACATTTGTGGGGAGATTACATTATCTTTGAGTTCCAGTTTTTGGGTTAGAAAGTCCCTCGTAGGTCACCACGTCCGGTAAGTGCTCCGTCCAGGACTGAAGCACTGCTCCTCAGTCACAGCTTTTCGGGTGGGCTGGTGGGCTTGGGCTTACAGTCCATGGCATACGTCAGTTGGAGTCCTGGTGTACCTCTGTAGGATCAGCTAACTGTACTGTTAGCCATGAGGCCGTCGGTTAAAAGCCACCAGCCTCTCCTTGGAAGCTCTGTACAGGGTCGCTATAACTCAGTACCAATTTGATGGCACTTAACAACAAGATATGTAAATTATGTACACATACACACGTGTGTGTGTGTGTTCTCTGGGAGAAAAGAGACCCCATCTTCCCATATAAATATTTTTATTAACTATTAAACAGGATTGAAGGCAAGACAAAACAGATCACCCAATATGACATCATAATGAATTTTCAAAGTTCTCTCTCCCTGTGGCAACCTTCTATAAGGCCCAGAGACTGAAGGGATCTGCTCCCACGAACAGACCTGATGGCAGCAGTGTCTTAGACATCTCGTGCTGCGATCACAGAAATAGCACAGGCGGATGGCTTAACCAACAGAACTGTTCCTCTCCCTTAGGAGGCTAGATGTGTGGAGATCTGCAAGGAATTCTGGGCCTACAGACGGGAAAGGAGACAAGGGCCCTTCCCCAGAGCTGTTGCAGCCCTCCCTAGAGCAGGCTCTCTGAATTAGGACTTGTAGCCTAACCCTAAACGGAAAGCTTCACAGTGCAGGGACCCCAGCTCCAATCAGCATTCTCCACTCCTGACTCTTCTATCTTTGTGGTAGTAGGTTTCTCTGAACTAAGCTCACCTGTGTCTTTCATATCTCAAAGACATTGACTCCAAATACAACCTAATCCTGTAGATTGCGTCTGCCCTCGTTACCGCAGAGGAGAAACTTCACCACACAGGAAAACTACATCAGGGCAAATCATATCAAATCACATCCTGGGGTAATTGTATCATATTAGATGATCTCATGGTATATTCTCACATCTTAACTGACAAACCTCTGAGAATTCAGATCCAAACAAGTTAACACAAAACCTTAACTCTCACACTGGGCCCATAGAAGCAGCAAGAGGACTGGCCAATAGGAAAGTTTAAAACTTCCCTGAGGCTCTTGGGCTCTGACACCACAGCCATCTTTAAAGCGTCTTCCTGTGCTGATGAGGGGAAGTGGCTCCAAACACTTTCACACAATTGCTGCTTCTAACTGTCAGAGGTACGGGAGACACTTCACCTCTGGAACACCGCACAAGATGCCATTCTGCCTGATTGGAGTTGTTTGCAGGCAACAAGCCTTCAGATTTCAGACTCTAAAGCGGTGCGCTTGTGTGTTTCTATTTGTGTATGTTCACAGAAAAGTAAACGGAGTGCCCTAGTTGCTGTACTGATTGAGCATGCTCACCGTTGGTACTGTGCTCCGAGTTCTGCGGGTGTGTTGTTCATGTTGGTGTGCTAGCGGTTGAGTTGTTTCTTCGTGTTCTTTAGGTGCTGGCAGAAGGGTTGGAGGATGGCACCACCAATCAGCTGCCAGCTCTCCTGGGCGAGCCCACGCTGGTAACGTACTAGGGCTCTTCCAGTCTCGTGTATTTGTGTGCGTCGATGTCATTAGAATTCTGCAATGAAAACTTGTTTTCACCCGGGATGCTCAGGAAAATAGCCAGGGGCTTACAAAAGTTCATGGAAAAATGTCACTAAATTCATTTTTTCACAAATTTTTTGAAGCCCCCTCCTCTTTCTGAACCAGTCCTCTGCTTTGTCAGTGTTGTTTAAGATCTTTTTTTTTCAATGTTTGATGTGACTTATGTGATAGTTTACCTAGGAGAACATTAGCTTTACATTCATCCTATCATATGTCGTGACATTGCCACGGTTACAGTCCCCTCCATGCCTCCATGCCTCATCAGCCAACCATAGGGTATACCCTGCAAGCCTGCCCCCTGGTCGTCAGCCCATAGCCCCTCTCCCTCTCTGCATTTAGAGTCCCCAGCCGCTCCATCTCTCCATGTCATCGTCTCTCCTTCCATCTCTGGTATCACTGTTTCTCTGGGTAGGGTCCCACACGCCTCTCTTCTCCCTTGATGGTCCCAGGGACCTTTGCTCCTGAGCTGCAAAGCCAACCACTCTCCTCTTAAGGAGGTCTTCTCAATTTGGCTCTTGCGGCCCCTTTTCAGTTTTAGAGTCTTCCACTATATTTGTATTTTTCTAGTAACCATTTAGAAGTGCTGTATGGGCTCTAGAGAAAAGGCCACACTTTGCTTAAATCATGGCTGGGGGCAGTTTTTCCCATGGCCTCAGTGCCCTTGTGCCAGGTGGTGGTGTCAGGATCCGGAGCCCAGCGGGGCGAGCTGGGCAGCCAGTTCCTCTTGTACTCTGAGACATCCCTCCAGCTTCAGCTCTGTGGGCGTCATGTCTGCTGTTCCTGAAACAACGGGGTGAAGGGCTTGTCGGTGCTCTCTCCACTGGCCTTGTCTTCATCGGGTTTCAGAGGCGGAGGCGAGACCAGAAAGAACATGTCCGGAGAGAGTAGTGAAGCCAGGGACTCAGAGGCTTGCTCATGCAAGGAAAGCAGCGGTGCTCTGTGGCCTTGAAGGGTTCATGTATGCACGTGGACAGCCTCCTGACCTCCTAGGAGGAAGGTGGGAACGAGGACCAGCCCCACCTGGGGATTTTTGTCCTGTTGAGGTGGCTGCTTCAGTCAGAAAGAGTGAGGCTTCAGGGAGGCCTGACCCAGCTGGGCACCCACTGCTCCTGCTGCCAGAACGTCCTCTAAATCCTGTTCCCCAGATGTCCCCCAGATGTCATTCTTGTTTTCACACCTCTTCTGTTCCCCTAGCCCTTCCACTTCCTGACTCTGTGTCTGTGCACCCCCACTAGGGAGCCCACTCGGTGAGGCCCAGACCCCAGCAGTCTCGGTCGTCGGTCTGTCGGTCTGTCTGTCTGTCTGTCGTGTGCGCTTGTTGAGTGTGTACTGAGAACAGTGAATGAAGAGTTGTACCGCGTGTACTGCTCACGCATCTTAGCACGCATGTCAGTGCACCCGAAGCTGACAGCACGTGTTCTCTGTCCATTGTCTGAAGGAATTTCTCTGGGACTTCCTGAACCATCAGGAGGGGCCCCGCGTCAGAGACCGTCTCAGCCACGGAGAATTCCGCCTCAGTGAGTTTCCGGAAGCCGCAGCCTGTCAGTTTCTGGCGTTTTCCATTGTACTGTTACTCAGATTCACACCTGCAGACCTGGCGTCAGAGTGGAAGGTGAGCGTGGGGAGGAGGGGCTGGGCGTCAGTCCCTCAGCAGCAGCCGTGCGGTGCTGCTTCTTGGGTTTCCTTCGCCTGAACCAGGCTCACCCCTGGAACACATCATCCTGGGTTCAGTACCTGTGCAGTCTGCTCACAATCTGTAACAAGACGGGCATAGCCTGTCTGATCGGAAGCAGCTTCACGAAGGGTTTTCTTGGTGAAACTGGCTCAGGATTCCAGGCAGGGGTAGTGTGGGCGTGTGAATGCACACATGTGTACTTGCGTGCTTCAGAAGGGGCGGGGTGTATGTGGGGACGGATTGGTGAAAAGCATTCCTTGGGAGATCTGTAACGACTGACCGCACATCCACGCTGACTTAGAAGCAGGAGCTAGCTCCGGGGCCCTTCGCAGACTTGTGTGCAGGGCGTCTCATACCCTGATGGCTCTGGGATCGGGAGGCGTCACGCCATCGAGGGATCATAATATCGTCAGGAGCTTTGCAGTCACATTAAAAATTCTCCCGTATTCAATTTCCTTCTAAAAAATGGAACAAATGACATCAAATGTCGATAATTAATGGTGGTTTGTGCTGTCAGGTAGCTGCTGAGTCACAGTGACCTCACGTGACTAAGTCGAACTAACCTGTAGGTTAACCCTTTTCCTAACAACACATCCATCTTGGTTTTTTAAAAAAGCGCAGTTAAAAACTCAAAGTGCCAGGGCATTGAGAACCAAATAAAAAAATTGTAAGACAGGATGACCAAATACTAGGGAGATTTTTGCACATCTGTGTGAAAATTGGTTTGAGTAGAGTATTAGTAACATGTAATTCTTTTTAAATAAGTAATTTTGTTATTGGTATTTAAACCTTTTTTTTCCCCCCAGATTTACATAGCGGCTGTTGTAAAAATTATTTGAAAGTTCAGGCAACATGGGAAAACTAGTGAAGACAAAGGCCACTGTGGGCAGAGGTCAACATGGTCTCCCTGGTTTCCCATTTTTAAGTAGCTTAATTGAAATCAGTTTGCTGGTTGTTGCCGACTACAGTACCAAGCTGTTAGTGGAGAGCTAACTGCAATGATTTGAAGGAAGATTGGAAGGAACTCTTTGTTGTTGTTGTTAGGTGCTGACGAGTCTGTTCCAACTCACAGTGTCCTTTGCACAGCAGAACACAACACTGCCCAACCCTGTGCCATCCTCACAACCCTTACACTTTAGCACATTGCTGATGCCACTGTGCCAGTCCATTTCGTTGAGGGTCATCGTCTTTTTCACTGACCCTCCACTTTACCAAAAAAGATGTTCTCCTTCAGGGTATCTTGAAAATATGTCCAGAGTATGAGAGATGAAGCCTGACCATCCTCACCTCTAAGAAAGCATTCTGGAGCTAGTCTTACCAACAAAGCTTTGTTTGTTCTTTTGGAAGGCCATGGTACTTTGAATATTCTTTTCTAATACCATAATTCAAACACATGAATTTTTTCACAGTGTTTCGTTTTTATTGTCCAACTTGCACATGCGTTTGAGGCTATTGAAAACACAGTGGCTTGGGTCAGGTGCATTTTAGTCCTTAAACGCTCTACAGAGGTCTTGTGGAGCAGATTTGCTCAAGGCAATACATAGTTGGATTTCCCAGCTGTTGCTTCTATGAGTGTTGAAGATTGATCCAATCAAAATGAAGTTTTTGTGTTTTTTTTTTTTTGTTTTTTTTTAATTTAATAGGGGGACAACTTCAATCTTTTCTCCATTTGTTAACGTTATTTATTGGTACAGTGGTGAGGATTTTTGTTTCTTTAACTTGAGATATAACCCATTCTGAAGACTGTGGTCTCTGACCTTAATAAGTATCTTAAGTTCTCATTATTTTCAGCAAGCAAAGGTTGTATCGTCTGCATATCACAGGTTGTTAATGCATCTTCCTCCAATTCTGATGCCACGTTCTTCTTCATATAATGCAGCTTCTCAGATTATTTGCTCAGTGTACACATTGAATAAGCATGGTGAAAGAATACCGTCTTGGCACACAAACTTTTCCTGCTTTTTTTTAAAACATTCAGTGTCCCCTTGTTCTGTTCAAACAACTGTCTCTTGGTCTATGTACAGGTTTCTCATGAGCACAGTTAAGTGCCCTGGGATATCCATTTTTCGCACTGTTGTCCGTAGTTTGTCATGATCCACACAGTTGAAAGCCTTTGAACACTCAATAAAGCACAGGCAAACGTCTCTCTGGCGTTCTTTGCTTTCATCTAAGATCCATCTGACGTCAGTAATATTAATCCTCCATTTTCACGTCAATTTGTGAATCTCTTGAAGCTCTGGCAGTTCCTTGGCAGTTCCTTATCAATGTACTGTTGCAGCCGTCTGTGAATTATCTGCAGCAAAAATTTACTTGCAGGTGATATTGTCCAATGATTTCCACTTTGCGTTGGGCCACTTCTCTTTGGAATGGGTACAAATATGGATCTTTTCCATTTAGTTGGTCTGGTGACTTGTCTTCCAAGTTTCTTGACATAGATAAATGAGTAGGTCCAGTGCTGCGTCAGTTGTTTGAAGGATTTCAGTTTGTATTTCATCAGTTTCCAGAGCCTTGTGCTTTGCCAATGCATTCATCATTGCACTTTGGATTTCTTTCTTCAGTACCATTGGCTCTTGATATCCGCTATCTCTGGAAATGGTTGAACATCAATCACTTCTTTGTGGTGCAGTTTCTGTGTATTCCTTCAATCTTTTTCTGATGATTTTTGCATGGTTCAATATTTGGTCCACAGAATCCTTTAATGTTGTAACCAGAGACTTGAAGGATTGTCTTCCGTTCTTTCAGCTTGAGAAGTGCTGAGCGTGTTCTTCCCTTTTGGTTTTCTAATTTCAGGTTTTTGTACATTTCCTGATCCGACTTTGATTTTGTCTTCTGAAGCTGCCCCTTGACATGTTCTGTTCAGTTTGTTTATCTCCTCACGGCTTTAGCATCTCTACACTGTAGAGTAAGTTTCATAATCTTTTTCTGACACCCGTTTGGGTCTTTTCCTTCTTTCTTAATGGCCTTCACGTTCTTCCTGTATGATGTTCTTGATGTCATCCCACAACTCTTGGTTTTTGGCAATTAGTGTCTAATGCATCAACTATTTTTGAGATGATCTCTAAAATTAGGTGGGATATGTTAAAGGCGAATTGTTGACTCTCGGGGACTTTTTAAAAGGTGTCTGCATCCTCAGCTTGAACTTGCACAGTCTGCCGTGGCCCGGTTTGGGCTGACAGTGTGATGCATTTCCATCTTCTTGTCCCACAGATGGTATCAGTTTGATGTCTGTGTAATCTGTTTGGTGAGGTCCATGTGTATGTGTATGTCTTTCGTGTCATTTAAAAAAGGTATTTGCAATGAAGAAGTAACTGGTCTTGTAAAATTCTATTATGTGGTCTCCAGCATCATTACTATCACCAAGGCCATATTTTCCCACTACTGATTCTTCCTCTTTGTTTCCAACCTTTGCCTGCCAATCGCTGCGAATTACCAGTGTCTTGAGTGTGTGTTTGATCGATTTCACACTGACGAAGTTGGTAGAATTCTTCCATTTCATCACCACTGGCTTTAGAGGGTGGTGCGTAAATTTGAATAATAGTGGGTATTAACTGATCTTCCTTGTAGGCACATGCATATTACCCTGTCACAGGCAGCAGTGTACGTCAAGGCAGATCTTGAAATGTTCTTTTTGATGATGAATGTGATGCCATCCTCTTTAATTTACCATGCCTGGTATAGCAAAAACCATATGATTGTTAAATTAAAAATGGCAAATTCTGGTCCATTTCACCATACTAATGCCTAGGCTATCCATCTTTATGTATTCCATTTCATTTTTGGCAACTTCCAATGTTCCTAGATGCACACATTGTACATTCCATATTGTGATTATAAATGGTTGTTTAAAATTATTTCTCCTCTTTTGAGTTGTGCCCCACGGATAAATGAAGGTCCTGAAAGCTTTAGTCCATTCGTGTCATCACAGTCAACTCTACTTTAAGGCGGCAGCTCTTCCCCAGTCAGAGTTTGAGTGCCTTCCAGCCTGAGGGGCTCATCTTCTGGCACTGTATCTGAGAGTATTCTGGTGTTCTTCTTAATGCAGTGGTCCCATCTCGCTCCCTGACTCTCTTCTCTAGAAAGGCGTCTGAGGAGATTGCAGACATGCTTTAGAGCCTTCACAGATAGGAAAGATTTAGGAACCTCAGATCGTCTCCCAGGCCCCATTGTGTTGGAGAGACAGAATAACTGGCACCCATCTGCCTAGTGCTGCACGTTGTAGGACCTGTTATAAACAGTTGTAGGGTAAGCACCGGACCCTAAGTTTGAACCACAAGTTTGGTGGTTCAAACTCACCAGCCACACCTTGGAAATCCTATACAGGTTTGCTGTGATGCAGAACGGACTCAGTGGCACTTAATAACAACAACATTCTTAATGTTTCAATAGTTGATACCTGGGTGCTGTCTGATGTTTCACTGCTATTCATAAGGTTTTCAG
>NW_006408879.1:1314822-1317164 GCF_000296735.1 Chrysochloris asiatica
GGAAGGCTATACTTCTCACCTTCATCCCTTCTCCCTACACAGGAGAGAGCAGCAGTAAAGTCCCTGATTGGCATGCGGAAGGCTATACTTCTCACCTTCATCCCTTCTCCCTAAACAGGAGAGAGCAGCAGTAAAGTCCCTGATTGGCATTGCGGAAGGCTATACTTCTCGTCTCCATCCAGCTTCTCAGCTTAAAAAGCAGGTATGCAGGGGTGGGCTGTGGAGAGTGTCTTGAGATGTGAAGCTGAACACTGGGTGGGCCACTTGGCGGGCTCGGGTGCTGGCAGGTTTGACACCCTGCTGAGCCGTGCTCACCCTTTCTCCCTGGTGTGCTGTAGGCACAGAATGCTCCTCAGCTGTACACAGCCGCTGTTCTCCTAATCCCATGGAGTCAGGGCTAACCTTCACGCCAACTCCCAGAGTATAACGGTTTCCAGCGCCAGCCCTTGCTTCTGAGTGTGTTCGCTGTTTGAGCCCATCGGTATTCTGGTTCAGGATGGTAGTAGATTATCGCTGTCAGTAATGGAGGCGTGCTGGAATTTCTTCACTGGGAGACCAGCTCTTAACTTACAAGATACACGAAAATAATAAACTTTAGCGTTCCTGTCGGGGAGGTCCAATTTGGAATTCATTTTGGAACTTTATTCACCATGTGGCAATGAAGACAGTAAAGGGACAAACGGGGTCATCTCATGAGTGCCACAGTCATGATGTGGCAAAAGGGGAAATGAATAGATAGGTCTGCCCTTGGACAGCAGGTGTAGACCCATGGGCTGGGGAGGGATCAAGGAAGAAGATGCCTAGGGATGGATGGTGAGCATTAGACATGTAGGAAAAGGGAATCTGAGGTGTCACCCTCCAGCGAGGGCTCAGGCCTGGCTGCTGTTGTCAAGCTGATGGTCATTTTGGGATCGATAGTTCAGACTGCTAGTCTGGGACCCTGCTGTGAATCTGCATCAGGGCAGCAGAGCTGGAAGGACAACAGGAAGCTTGTAGAAGGAAGAGAAACTTCTGGAAGGTGGATGTCGCCCCTGGTGGATCCTCCCTTCCCCGAGACTCTGCAGTTTGCAGCCTCCTTGTCCTAGCTCATGTACTTTGCAGATGGTCTTGGGTCCTTTTCTTCTCAACATCATTGTTTTGGGTGTTTCTGCTGCTTTAATAGATGAACAACCATTGTATTCTTTCACAATTTTGTCAGACTTTGAGCAGAGCTTACCTGGGCTGTCCCTACCTGACCTCTCGGTGGCTCCATCAGACAACCACTGGTCCGCTGATCAGTGTGCCCAGGCATGGCTGCTCCATACACTGACCAGCAGCTGGTTGAACCCAGAGCAAGTGACCAGAAGGAAGGAGTACGCCGTCTCCTCCCTGACCTGAGGTCCTGCAGCCTCACTTCCATTCTGCGGGGGAGACAGAGGCCCCACCTCTTGGGGTAGGGAACCTGGTCCACCCGTCTACAAGGCTTCTCAGAGGCGATCACAGACGTGTTTTAGAGTCTCCACAGACAGTAAAGACTTAGGAAACCCAGATCGTCTCCCAGGTCCCGTTGTGTGCGGTGGGCAGAATAACCCTAACTCACCCCCTTTAGTTTTTAATAAACCATGAGACCTGCAGCAGCTTGAAACAGGTAATTTTTCCTAGAGGGTTTACTCAGAACATCTGTATCCGTTTAAAGTTGGAACTGGAAAGGCAGCTGTGAAATCTGCTGACAAGTAATGAAGCATCTTCTTCTCAGGTGCTGAGCTGTGAAGCAAGCATCCGCAGCTGGCTGGTGTTGCCTTTGCCAGAAGCACGTGCTCCCGAAGTGTCCAGGTACCATTCCATCCACTGTGCCATTGAGTGTGAATGCCATGACCCTTGTGGTCAGTTCTGCGGTGACCCGGCTCAGAGCCGGCACACAGGGCCTGCACATCCGAACCCAGAGCTGCCGCAGACCCAGTCCGGTTCCCCCCTCATCTGCTATCAACCACGTTACTGCGTTCATTTAATAGTTGGGGTCTGTGATAGTGTCTCCTAATCTGTGTCTTAAGTGCTGAGGGTTCTGAGGAGCAGCTGGTAGGTTTGAACCAACAACCCTGTGCTTAGTAGTCCAGTGCTTATCCTAGAGTGCCATGCCTTTGATGGTACTTCCCATGTTACACTAGAGCTCCGAGATGGTGTTTCATTTATACTTGAGATCTGAGATGGTGTATCATCTTAGTTTATGGTCTGATTGTATCTCCCATCTTATACTAGGGGTTTGTGATGATGTCTCATTTTATACTTTTATTCTGAGATGGTGTTTCCATTTACATCTGTGGTTTTACAGTCTCTCCCAGCTTATACTTAGGTCTCTTGTTGTT
>NW_006408879.1:1317460-1338795 GCF_000296735.1 Chrysochloris asiatica
CCTGCTGCTGGTCCTGCACCGTCCTCACACCTGCTGCTGGGCCTGCACCGTCCTCACACCTGCTGCTGGGCCTGAGCCTGCTGTTGCTGCCACTGTGCCAGTCCATCTTGATGAGGGCCTTCCTCCTCTTCACTGTCCCTGCAGGTTACCAAGAGTCACCTTCCTCCTTTTCACTGTCCCTGCAGGTTACCAAGAGTCACCTTCCTCCTCTTCACTGTCCCTCCAGTTTACCAAGAGTCATGTCCTTCTCTAGGGACTCCTGATAATCTTTTTAAAGTAGGAGAGACAGAGTCTTGACATGCTGTCTTCTAAGCATTTTGGTTGTACTTTTTCCAACACACATGTGTTTGTTAGTCTGACTGTCTTAATGGTATTTTATTATTCGTCTTCAAAACCATAACTCAAATGGATACATCCTTCTACGATCTTCCTTATTCATTGTCCAACTTTCACATGTATATGAGGTTATTGAAAATACCATGACTTGGGTCAGGCGCACCTTAGTCCACAAACTGACATCTTTGCTCTTCAACACTTTAAAGAGGTCTTATGCAGTACATCGTTTGATTTCTTGACAGCTGCTTCCGTGAATGTCGATGGTGGATCCAAGGAAAATGAAGCTTTGACAACTTCATTATTTTCTCCATTTATTATGTTATTTATTGGTCCAGTGGTAAGGAGTTTTGCTTTCTATATTGTGGGGTAACCCATATTGAAGACTGTGGTCGTTGATCTTCATCACTATTTTAATTCCTCTTCAAGCAAGGTTGTATCATCTGCATAGTGCATGTTGTTAATAAGTCTTTCTCAAATTCTTATGCCAAGTTGTTCTTTATATAATTCGGCTTCTCAGGTTACTTGCTCAGCATATAGATTGAATTAAGTATGGTGGAAGATGACAACCCTGCTGCACACCTTTCCTGATTTTAAACCATTCGGTGTCCCCTGGTTTTGTTCGAACAACTGTCTTGGTCTAGCTACAGGTTTCTTCTGAGCACAGTTAAGTGTTCTTGGAATACTCATTCTTCGCAGTTTTGTCCATAGATTGTCATGGTGCTCACAGTCAAAAGCCTTTGTGTGGTCAATAAAGGTAAATATCTTTCTGGCATTCTTTGCTTTCTGCAAAGATCCATCTGATGTGTTAGCAGTGATATTCCTTGTTTTCACATCAACTTTGGAATCGGTTTGACGTTCTGGCAGTTGCTTGTCAATGTATTGTTGCAGCCGTTTTTGAATTATCTTGAGTAAAAACGTACTTGCATGTATATTGTCGTAATTTCCGCATTCCACTGGAATGGACACAAATATGGATCTCTTCCAATCAGATGGCCATGTAGGTGTCTTCCAAATTCCTTGGCAAAGATGAGTGAGGGCCCCCAGTGCCGCTTCAGTTTATTGAAAGGTTTCAGTTTGCATTCCCTAAGTTCCCAGAGCCTGTTCTTGGCCAGTGCCTTCAGTGTACATTGGACTTGTTCTTTCAGTATCATTGGCTCTTGATCATATGAACATTGACCATTTCTTTTTGGTGCAGTGACTGTGTATTCTTTCATCTTCTTTTAATGCTTTCTGCATCATTCAATATTTTGCCCAAAGAATCCTTCAGTATTGCAAGTAAAGGGATCTGTAGTGGTATCTTACTTTATACTTTGGGTGTGTGATAAGTGTCCCATTTAACTTTTGTCGTCTGATGGTGTCTCTTGTCTTATACTTTCGGTTTGTAATGGTGTCTTGTTTTATACCTGGGGGTCTGAGATGGTGTCTCATTTTACATTTGGAGGAACGCTAAGTTACAAAATCATACTTTGCTTAGTGAACTATTACAATTGACGCTATTTTTCACAAGCCTGATGTAGACATTTTAATTATTTCTATTTAAATATTTTGTATATTTCAGGTTAGAAGGTCGATTTGAAACAAATGCTTGCAGTTCTTTAATTACAAAGATTATGTCCGAGCTGTGCTGTCACCTTCCTGGACATCATTGTGATACTGATGACGTGCACAATCTCCATACTGAGAAGTAAGTTCTGGAACATTCTGAGAATTGTGAAAACTTTTGACTAAGAAAATTCAGTGTTAAGCATAGTCATTTGCTGCTATTTCAGTTGTTTTGGTGGGAGAATTGGAATTCCACTGTTTCTGCCTCAAAGAAGAATGTAACAAGATGTGGCCAGGCAGATAAACTTGTCTGTTGAAACACAGCAGACCCAGTGTGGAGACAGCAGCCCTGTGTAACAGCTGCACCGGTAGGCAGCACAGTGTCATTTTCACACGTTCCTGCAAAGACACTCAGAGTCCTGTCTCATTTGCAGATGGTCCCAAGTGCTAAGCGCGCTCTGTGCCACACCCGTCCCAACGCTGTACTGTTCCCGGAGTGTTCTTGAAGTGCTTGCTGTGCTCCGGAAAGTCAGTGCGCAGTGCCACCAAGTGTCTGAGCAGGTCCTTTCGTCTGCGGAGCGGCGGCACCAGCAGTGGGTGGAGAAGACCCTGCGGTCTCGGCAGAGAGACAACTACCTACGCATGTTACAGAGGTGTGGATCCCACGCTTGTCTGGGCCTTTATGGTTAAAGTGCAGGATACAGTAAAACCAGTGTGAGGTGGAAATCTCTCAGAGATGGAAAACTCCAATATTTCCCATTAATTAAGAGTGAGGAAGTCCTGGGGCCGCATAGGATAAGCACTAGACTTCAAGGTTGGTTTGAACCACAAGGCTGGCAGTTTAAGCTCATCAGCTGCTCGTCGGAAACCCTATTTTACGGGGTCGCTATGGTTAGAACCGATTCAGCGGTGTTACATAACAACAGGGAGAGAGAGAAAAGTGGTTACTCTGTGCCCTGTCCAAGCTGGAAACGTGGCCAAGACCAGGCCGTGCTCATAGGGTTTCCTGCCCAGTGAAGTGCTCGGTGTACAGTGGATCCAAGTTGCCATGATGTTTGGGGTTTTGTGGTGTATCTCTGATATCAGTTAGTGCACCGCGTACAGCGCTGCAGCAGTTCTGGATGTCATTCACACATGGCTCACTCACAGGGGCTTGAAGGCAGTTTCAGAAACATACTGATGAAGGCATTGGTAATAAAAACTTAAAAAAGGTGTTTGATTGACCTCACAAGTGACATGTGGCAGAGCCGTCAGACTGTAGCCCTTTGATTTGAAGGGGACGGCATGTGTAAGCCATGTTTACAGCTCTGACCTATGAGACCAGGACACAGGTAAGTGTTCCACCGCCCTCCACACACAGCGATCTCCTCACAAGTGGGAGATCTGGGGAACCCTACATTGAACGACTTGTCGGCACCATTTTTCCAGCAGCATGCCCATACTTCATTTCTCTTTGCCGCATTTTGGAAATTCTCATACTATTTCAAACTTGTCCTTAATGCAAGTATTTGCATGCTTAATAGATTGGTTTATAGTTAGGTGTACAGTGTAGTGTAAACTAATTTATATATGCTATTGGAACCAAAAATCAGTACTACTCATTGTATTGCTGTATCTGCTTTATTTGGGGGGTTTGGAACCACACCTGTGGTAAGTATGAGGTAAGCCCAGACAATTCTGCCTACCCAAATTAAAATAAAGAGTTGGCTTCTAAAAGTTAGTGGAATGTTTTCCATGATCTTTTAAATCCGTTTCCCCACAACCTCCTTGTGTTGTTGGTAAGTGCCGTCAAGTCGGTTCTGACTTACAGTGGCCCTGTACTGGGTTTCTCTGATGTCTGTGGTTTAAGCTGCCAGCTGCTCCGTGGGAGAAAGATGAGGCTTTCTGGTCCCGCAGAGATCTAAAGCCTTTTAGATCATTGGATCTAAAAGTTTAGCAAACACTATACAGGGCCACTGTGAGTTGGAACTGATTGGACAGCACTTACCAGTAACAACATAGGGCTTCCAAGGAGTGGCTGGTAGGTTTGAACTGCTGACCTTTCTGTTAGTAGCCCAGTGTTTATTCTACAGCACTCACCATGTGGGTATGGAGCACGGTTGGCTCTTCACTTTTGAACGTGCTGCATCCATTGCATTCTTGAGAAATGACCATTTGGAGCCCTTTGCTGAATGCTGAATGCTCTTGTTAGGACAGTGGCTGCTGGGCCCTGTAGCCCTGCCTCCCAGAAGGCACTCGGTCTGCACGCACACTAGCTCATTCTGATGTCTCTCGCCTGCCATGAGCTGATCCGTGTGTTTAAGTCTCTGTCAGTGTCACGAGAACAATCGTCTTGTATTTCATTGGTGTTTCTTTGGCTGTTGGTGATGTTGGGCCCGTTTTCAAGGTTAAGCCACTCGACTTAACGTCTCTTTGTGAAGGCCCTTTGCTAATTCTCAGGTGATAGGAAGGACGCTGTCCATGTATGAGTGGACATCTGACCAGGAAAGTCCCAGAAGACAGGTTAAGTGACCACTGAAGGAACCAGAAACAGGGTGCCGTGTGGAGTGACGAAGGGTTGTTGTATGAGAGTGTTGTGTGCAGGGCGCTGTGCGGTGTGTGCAGGGCGGTGCGTGCAGAGTGTTGTGTGGAGAATGGAGCTGGAGATTATTGGGCTGCTCACGGTGGGCTGTGCAAAAGAGGGTCGGAGAAGGACCTTCAGACATGTTAGGCAGTTTGGGGGCAGCCTAGAGTACGGAGCACCCAGGTACGGAAAGTAGGAAGGTGCCTTATAAGGTGAATGAGTGAGAAATACCATGTTCTTGGGGTGAAGGATGACCACCTGTGCTCATAAAAGGTAGAGAGGCAGACCTGGGGCCCACGTGATCAGAAGGTGACTGTGGTGGGCCCTGTCATGTGGGAAGAATGGACAGACATACTGTGGAGGTGCGGCATTGCTTTCCTCATGACAGTAGGAAATGTTTCTGTTCTAAGTGTTTTATTTATTCTGTTTTCAGTATGAAGCTTCTATCTCCTGTGCTTTATCTCATCTTACTGCTCACTGCACTGGAGTTGGTCAACATTCACTCTGTTCAAGGAAAAACGGTTTGTGAATACCAGCAATATTTAAAGTGAGTACATCTTGCCTCTGAGAAATGAAGCTCGAGTGAGTCCCTGAGGAAATGTTTCCACCTCACAGAGCTGTACTGGCCTTCGGTGTGCTAGCCCAGGTCTCAGAATGCCACTTTCCTTGTGTAATGAGGACACAGAGATGCATGTTGGATGAGGCTTTTGTAGGGAGTTATTTTATGTGTGACGCAGGCATTAGTGAGTTGAAATGAACTGGTGTGTAAGCTATTTTGAATCAGAAAATCATGTTTAACTATGTTGGGATGGATACATTGAAGAGGAATGATGTTGCATTCACCATCTCAAAAAGAACATTTTGAGGTTGACTAAAGTCAACTTCTGTAGTGTGAAGTTGATAAAACAGGAATTCAAGGTGCGTTGGTAGTTAGCGGTGAAAGGAATGTGAAAGTTGGAAACAAAGAAAAATGATGACTAGCTGGTGATAGAAATGATGCTGGAGACAGCATGGTAGAATTTTACAAGACTTAACTGTCCACACAAATACCTTTTTATTCAACAACATGAATGGTGACTGTACATGGAACTCTGAGTAAAATCCAATCAAGTGTATTTGTGGAGAGAAATCCTAGAGAAGCTTAATAGCTTGTCTTCTAGAACCAGGTGGAAGGGCCAACCGTGGAACAGTTGAATTGCTCATGTGCTAGTTTAAGTTGAAGCTGAAAATTAAATCATTGAAAGCCATAGAATACAACCTTGGAAGACGTGTCCCACCTTAATATATTCTAGAGACCATTTCAAGGATGGATTTGGTTCATTGACCACTTAGTGACCAAAGACCAGATGCATTGTGGGATAACATCAAGGACAGAGATCCATTTGATATCTTTGCTAAGGGACATTCAAAAGACAGAAAACATCAAAATGTCAGAAGAGACTGAAACATGCTTTCTAGCATAGAGGTACTAAAGAATATGGAAGAAATGAAGTAACAGAAAAATTAGAAAATTTCAAAGGGCAGCTCGAGAAGACACAGTGAACTATTATAGAGAAATGTGCTCAAGATTTCTCAAGCTGAAAGAATTTAAACACATTGAAGCCTTGAGTTGCATTATTGAAGGATTCAATGACGAAATGTTGACTAACACAGGAAGCATCAAGGGAGGATGTAAAAGTTATACTCACCATACCAAAAAGGAATTGGTTGATGTTTACCACTTTAGGGTAACATATGATAAGAAGCAATGATAGTATTAAAGGTTGAAGTCCAAGCTGTACTGAAGGCATTAGCGAAAAACAAGGCTCCAGGAATTGATGGGATACAAACTGAAATGTTAACAACAAACTGATGCAGCACTGGAGACACAGCTACCTGGCCAACTGACTAGAGAAGACGCATATTTGTGCCTACTCCAAAGAGTGGTGACTCAACACAGTATGGAAATTATCGAAGAATATCATATTTAAGGAAAATTTTGCTGAGGTAATTAAATAGTTGCAGCAGTACATTGACAGGGAACTTCCAGAAACTCAAGCTGGATTCAGAAGAGGACACTGAATGAGGGATATGATTGCTGACATCAGATGGATCTTGGTTGAAAGCGGAGAATACCGGGAAGATGTTTACTTAAGTTTTATTGACTATACAAGTGCTTTCAATTGTTTGGATCATAACAAACGACGGGATAACATTATGAAGAATGGGTCTTCCAGAACCCTTGATTGTCCTCATAGGATATGTGCATATAGACAAAGAAGTAGTTGTTCACAGATAACGAAGAAGAGTATGGAAAGGTCTCCATCAGGATTCTGTCTTTTCATTATATTTATTCAGTCTTTATACTGAGCAGATAATCTGAGAAGCTGGATTATATGAAGAGGAGGGTGGCATCAGGACTGGAGCAAGACTCATGCACCTGTGATATGCAAATGAGACAACCCTGCTTGCTGAAAGCGAAGCAGACATAAGTGCTTATTTGTGTAGATCAAAGATGTAAGCTTTCAGTATGGATTGTACCTCAGAGGAAAGAATGAAACAAAAATTCCAGCAGCTGGACCAATAAAGCATGGTGAGGATGGCCCACTGGGTGGGCTGTGTTCTGGTGTGTATGGGGTCTTTATGAATCAGAACAGGCTCTGCAGCACCTGACAACAACAACAGTAGTACCAGTACCTCAGTGAACTGTCTCCTACAAAATGACAACACCATGAAGGAGGAGCTCGTAGCGGAGTGGTTACCAATCGGGCTGCGAACCTCAGAGTCAGCAGTTCGAAACTACCAGCTGTTCTGCGGGGGAAAGATGAGGATTTCTGCTCCCGTAAAGACTTACATCCTCGGAAACCCTGTACACGGTCCCTATGAGTCGGAACCAACTCCATGGCACATAACAACAACACACGATGAAGAACGAAGCCCGGTGCGCTCAGCTGGAAAGGGCTCTAGGTGGGAGAAGGTCCTCTGAATTCCTCAAATGCATGGTGCACTTAGTGTGTCAGTGGATGTAGATGGCCTGTCAGAGCCTCTGAGATGAAGGCCTGTCACTGAACAAGCCAGTATCTGGACCGCAGGGACGTGTCCGAGAGGCATTTGGGTTTTGTATGCAGAGGTAGAAGGTTCCCTGGGCCCGCGGGTGAGACACAGGCCTGGCTGCCATCCATGCAGCTCATGCACGGCCCTCACCCGCCTGTCTGGAGTTGCGTGTGCGGCTGTGTTGTTGCATAGATGGACTAAGAAGAAGTGCCTGGTGATCCGTACCTGAAACTCAGCCACTGAAAACCCTGTGGGTCACGGGACTGGACCGGGCAGCACTGTGTTCCATTGGGCAGCTAACCACAACTGCCTCTCAGTAGCCCTCTCAAATCTCTAATGATGTTTACGTTTAATTTGCATGCTTTGCATTTTGTGTGGGTTTCTTTTTCTTGACTCTTCAGATAATTGACAGATGGCATTGATATCATCGTATTTTATGGTGCGATGATAGAGAACTGATGGTTTTCTTCTGGAACAGGTTCCTAAAGTCGGTCTTGCAGTACACCCAGAACCTGGTGACGTACACTAGCCAGGGGAAGAACAAATGGAGTGAAACGGCCAAGCTTACCCACCGAGCCTTACTGAGAATCTGGACGTTTAGTGAGAAGCAGCAGATGCTAATACATTTAGCCAAGAAACCACAGATAAAGTTGTCTTAGGACAGCTCTGGTTAGTCCGGGTGCTCTTCTTGGTGGTAACACAACCCGTCCGAAGTGACGTTCACAGTGTATAAATGAACCCCAAAGCAGGGTGGGCTCCAGATCTCAAGTTCTGTGATAGTTTCCTGTTTTCTCCCTCCCTTGCTGGCTTCCACCTCGGCCTCCCTTCCCCTGTGAGGACACACTTCCCAGAGAGAGAGAGCGTTCCACTGTGTGTGGCTTTACCCTAGCTGGCCGTACTGCTAGTCAGTGTCCACACTCACAGTCGTCTCTGTCCAAGCAAAGTGGACGCCAGATGTGGCACTTGAAGAGCTGACAACCGTCTTGGGCCCCCGTTGGGTGGACTCATGCTGGCACCTTTCCCAGGAGACTTGATGTGGCCACAGGAACAAATGGGGGGAGACAGCAGGGCAGCGGTCCAGGGGCCTTGTGGGAGTTGGGCCTCCCAGACACGCTGAAAACCAAACGTGTGCATGTGTTTGTCAGCTTTCCGGACAAGTGCCCCTGTCATTGGCCGGGCCAACTGGACAGCCCATGGTGCGTGGTCAAGGGCAGTGTTGTGGTGTGCACCAGGGCCTAGGCCGGCCCAGCGTCAGCTCATGGTACGAGAGTCCGTACCTGCAGAAGTGGGTGATGCTCAGAGCCCTCACACGGATGGTACTACTTGTGGACACCTGGTGCTACCACTGCCTGAGGCCAGCTCATCCGCAGCCTCCTGGACTGTTGAGTCACCTTTCCTGGGCTTCATGTACAATGGGAATCTTGCGGGTTGAATGGTCAGTAGTGGGAACAGATGTGAATGTTGCTTCCAGGGTCCTGAGAGGCTCAGCAGGATTCTTGAGTCCTTGTGGTAGTAGGTGTAGGATGCAGCAAACCCCCCCTCCCCCCAGCTGCACCATGAGATAAAGAGAAGGCGTCTGCACCCATAAAGATCTGCATCTCAGAAACCCGGTGGGTGGAGTTGTTCTCTGTCCGTAGGGTCACTGTGAGTCAGAATCTACATGACTGCAGTGAGTTTGCCTCTTGAATTTTTCAGAGGATCCAGCTAAACACTCCCTGGTCACTGGGCCTTGGAGAATTCTTGAACTTTTGGGGGGGATTTAGCGTTCATCCTGTGACATTCGGAGTTCTTGGCAGCGTGTGGGGAGAAAAGCCACTTGTCACATCAGTAGTGGCAGACGAGACCAGGGCTGTATTGATTGGTTCCAATAAAGAAAGCACCTACGAATGGAGTCGTGATCTGATTAAGTTTGTGACAAGCTAGTCCCCAAGACCCACCTGCTTTCCACACTGGTCACAGGAGCCCAGGCCCGGGGACTCTGGTCCCTGAAACTCTTGGAGCAAGGCATGACTGTTTGGGTTTCCTGCCTTGGAAGGTGGCAGTTCTCCAGGTTCCTATGCGCCCCTCCACCATGCCAGACCGTGCTTCATGAATCAGGAACCCACTGTGGGAATCCCATGTTACCAAGTGTTATCCCAGCTGTGTGTCCAGGATCTGAGGGAATGATGTAATTCACTGGGCCAACATCACACCCACCTGCCCACTGTAAGTGACCGCTCACACTTTGTGGGATGTCTCCAGGAATTGGAATCCGTTGAGGGCTAGTTTCCAGTAATTTCCAGGAAAAGCTGGGTGTTTTCCCCCAGATCACAGTAACCTGGTAAATAATCACAGTTCCTTTTGAGGTCACCTGAAAGAAAGGTGGCTTTTGTGGCAACTTTAGATACTTCCTCAAGGAGATTGTGCAGCCCCCGAGGTCTCTGAGTTAGCTCATCTGTGCCCATCCATACTGGTAAATTTCCCTGAGCTGATGTCCACCCATGAGAATTCTGCCAACTGAATCTGGTAACATTTCCCAAGCATCTCTCTTGGTCACACCTTGTGTTTCACTCTGGGTGCCTGCTGGGCTCTGGAAGCGGAAATGCAGGGTGGGTGGGTGTCTCGGAGTTGCTGCTCCTACGGAGGCTTTGGGGTCTGGGGGATGGAGGTCATGAGAGTCCCATCCCCCTACTGCAGAAACAGCATCCTTTCGCCTGTTCGCGTCCTGACTCACTGCCCCCGGCCTTCTATAGGACTGGCCTGACTCCAGGGCTTTCCCAGTGCTTCCTCACAGCTTTCCCAGTGCTTCCTCACAGCTATGCTGCTGAGGGTGGTCCCCACTTCTCCCTCACCTGAGGGAAGAGCCGGCCTGGTTAACTGATGTGCCCAGCGTATCCGGAGACCACCAAGTCTAAGTACCTGGAACCTTCTGGAAAACTGGATGGTGCCGGCGGAGTGTGATCATGCCATACCATTTCCTCACCGTGTTAACAGCCCCACCAGCAATGAAGGGGTGCCCACTGTCTCCACACACTGCCAGCATTCGCTGTGTTTTGGAACTTTACTGTTAATGTTGGGCTGAGATAATGTCTCATTGTTCTGAATTGTATCACTCTGCAAAGACTAATGAATGCTCTTTTTATAATGAATGGCATGCCCAGTATAGTAAACCATGATTGTCAGGTTCTCAATGGCCCAGACTTGTTCAGCTCGCTCATGCCTAGCATACATTCCATGTCATTTTTGACGACTTCCAGTTTTCCTAGGTTCATGGTTAGTGCGTTCCATGTCCTGGTGATTCATAGGTGTTTGTAACTGTTACAGTCTGGAGTTGTCCACATCAGCAGATAAAGTCGTTAGGTGCCTTCGAGTAGGCTCCTGTTCATCGCAACCCTAATGCACTGTAAGGGTCCTTCCTACTCGAGGGTCTTGAAGGCTGTGCTTCGTGCTTCATTCCTATCATTAAGGCCAACTCTCCTTTGAGGAGGCAGCTCTTCCCCCGTCGTATTTCGTGTGCCTTCCTACCTGGGGCTCACCTTCCGGCACTGTATCAGACAGTGTTCTGCGTTTCATAACACTGCCCGTGGCTAGCCTTTCAGAAGTATCCTTTATACTAGTCTGCTGGAAGCTCACCTTAACGGGTCCACCATGGGTGCCCCTGCTGTTAGTAAAATACCGGTGGTATATCTTCCAGCGCCACACAAGCCACCACAGTGCAGACATTGAAGGATAAGTGTGATGGATCCAAATAAACCTGCCTATACTTACTGGGAAGGCGCTCTGGTAACGTAGTGGTTATCAATCAGGCTGCTAACCTCAGGGTCAAAAGTTCGAAACCACCAGTTCTGCGGGAGAAAGATGAGGCTTTCTGCTCCCGTAAAGATTTACAGCCTCGGAAACTCTGTGCAGGGTCGCTCTGAGTTAGAACCGACTCCATGGCACATAACAACAACATACCTACCGGTATGTTAATTCCATTGGATGTGTTATGACCCATAGTGACCCTGCATAGGGTTTCCAAGGAGCAGCTGGTGAGCTTGAATTGTCGACCTTACAGTTCAAACCAATTTGGCAATCCAGCAGATTAACCCCAGAGTTACCAGTATGATATTAGGCAAATCTGCAAGAAATCTCTTTGAAGTGTCCCATGACAAAGGTGACAGTTTGAGGACCAAGGTGTTAGTGACTCAAGCCACGCTGTTTTCAACAGCCTCATGTGTTTGTGAAATTTTTAGACTAAGGAGTCCATAGACGGTGGTGCTGGAAGGGGCAGTATATTGTTCAGTGCAGCAGATGGTTGCTATGAACAGGGCCCAACCAGAGGCCGCCTAACAGTAGTATCTTCCCATAACTGTCCCAAGCCAAGGCTAAAACGCTGCCTAGTAGCCCACCTAACATACCTACCAAGGGAGTGTGAGATACCTTTTGCACTAATGTGTGTGGCTTAACACTGAGGCACACCCACACTTGCCATCTGTGCCCTGATGCCAGGAGAGTCCAGTTAGATGACACATGCCCAGTTCAGCTCTGCTGGACTGTCACTTGTTGGACATGCTGTGTAGTCGGCCGTGCCCCCTGAAGGCACGATGGAGAGAAAACCATGGTTGGCACATAGTCTTGGGAATCTGCTCTGCTCAGAGGACCCTGGGAAAGTAGCCATCACTGGTTAACTTTTCTTTGTAGTGTGTGCATCAGCTCTCAACCTGCTGGCTGCTGCCTTACCTGTGTCCACTCTCAAAAAACTCCCCAGCCAAGTGGACAGGGAGCCCCTCTGGCCACAGTTTATTGGACTAGTAGTCACCACTAGGGGGAGCTTGTCTGTTGGCACCTACAGCTCAAGATGTCCAATGCTTGACAAGGTGAGCAGCTCCCAGGATTCCTAGCTGGAGATATGGGAAGAGGAAGCTAAGGCAGAAGCAGCTGGATATGAAGGATCAGGACGGCCTAGCGTTGTGCCAGGTGAGATGTGTACCAAGTGTTGTTTGCAGAGAATGGAGCTGATGGGAAGAGGGGTGGACACATGGTGAAGTAATGCATGGAATCCCAAGCTGCCCTGGGCTTTCTCAGTGCTGGGATTCCTTTTGAGAAAGTCCTTAGATGAATTTCTGCCACTTGCAACGGAAAGATAAGGAGGCGGCTTCAAAAAGCCCACGGGAAATGGAGTAAAAAGATCCTGGGATTTGTCCATGAACTTTCTGAAGCCCCCTATACCGGCGGACGTGCTCCAGCCTAGAGGGAGACAGACAGAAATGTCCACGGTGGCATGGGGGGAGCCTGGGAGGGGACACAGTGGGCAGTTTTGCAGCTTGGCTTTCCTCCTCTGTAAAGTGTTGGTGACACTGATGTCATTACTGTGGGAGCATGGGGACGCTGTAGGATAAGAACTAGACTGTGAGCCACTAGCTGAGTGGTTTGAGCCCACCAGCTGCTCTGCTGTATAAAGATGAGACTTTCTGCGCCTTGGAAACCCTATACAGGGTTGCTGTGAGTCTGAAGGGACTGGACACTTTTAACAACAGGCATTGCTGTGTACCGCTATCGAGAAGACGGACTCATGGCGACTCTGTATGCAGAGTAGAACTGTACTTCACAGACCTTTTCTTTGGAGGCACCTCTGGATGCATTGTTGTTGTTATGTGCCGTGGAATCAGTTCTGACTCATAGTGACCCTGTATGGGTTTCCGAGGCTGTAAGTCTTTATGGGAGCAGAAAGCCTCATCTTTCTCCTATGGAACAGCTGGTAGTTTTGAACTGCTGGCCTTGAGGTTAGCAGCCCGATTCGTAACCACTACGCTACCAGAGCTCCTTGTGGTAGGAATGTTGTTATGTGCTGTGGAGTCGGTGTCAACTCTTAGCGACCCTGTACAGGGTTTACGAGGCTGTAAATCTCCATGGGAGCAGAAAGCCTCATCTTTCTCCCACGGAACAGCTGGTAGTTTTAGACCCACCAAACTTCTATTTAATCCTCACATCAGGGGCTCCTGATATGAGGATAATAGGAGGAAAGTTCTCAGTACAATTCCAGACAAGCCGTCTACTCAGCAGGTGACAGTGATTCCTGCATGTTCGCTGCTGCTGGGAGGAAAGATACCATGTTGGATTCAGTCTGTCCAAGTCAAGCTCTCGGTGTGTTCAGGGAACATTCCTAAGAACGTGGCTGAGCTGTCGTTTGCACCGACCCTCCTCCTCCCAACCCTCACCGCTCACCTCTTAGGTGGTGGGAGACTGGATACTGGATGCCATAGCTACATTGTTGGGTCAGCCAAGAAGTGTCATTGAACTGTGGGTGTGGACAGCCCACAGTGTGGGCAGAGCACCCCGTGTGCCGCACTCCACCCAGGGTCGTGTGGCAGGGTGGCTCCACCGGACAAGTGGGGTCCCTGGAAGTCCCTCGCCGTTGCTTTTCCTTCCCAGGGGTTCGGTGAGGAAGGTGCTCCTGTGTGCACCTGGAATTTCTTGGAGCCCTGGTACCACTGTGACCCACGGATGGCGTTGCATTTTCTCCGAGAGACGCTAGGTGGCACTGTTGGCAAGGCAGTGACTGCCTGGCTGCGGTCCACAGCCCCACGTTGGCGCGTGGGGGAGGCAGATGCAGCGCTCCCAGCTGTAATTACGATAAACGCCTCCAGGAAGGGCAAGAGCCACAGGTGAGCACATTGGGATGGACGTGATCTCTTTTACTCCCCCAACAGTTGACAGCTGCGTCAGGCTTCTTCAGGTGGAAAGGCTTTCTGAGGGAGGACTGGGGTGCACAACCGACTCGTGTGGTTTCCATTCTAGGAAACAAAGACCCTCTGGTTTGTGAGGGCCCACTACCATCAAGTGAATCCCAGGTCTTAGTGACCCTAGAGGAACGAGGAGAACTGCCCTATAGGCTTTCTGGGGCTGCTCTGGTAGCGTAGTGGTTACGAATCGGGCTGCGAACCTTAAGGCCCGCAGTTCGAAACTACCAGCCGCTCCGCGGGAGAAAGATGAGGCTTTCTGCTCCTGTAAAGATTTACAGCCTCGGAAACCCTGTACAGGGTCGCTATGGGTCGGAACCAACTCGACGGCACTTAACAACAACAACAATCTTCATGGGAGCTGACTGCTACGGCTTTCTCCCTCAGAGTGGCAGGGGGGTTGGAACCACTAACCTTTCAGTTAACAGCCAAGCAATTACCCACTGAGCTACCAGGGTTCTCTGGGAATCCAGGGACCCCAAACCACACTGGTTGTGTGAGCTAATTTGGGACTGTTTTCATAGATGATAGTTCTATCTTCAGGGTTTTCAAACAAGACTTTCTGAAGGCAGGAAGTTCTTCTATTTCACATGAAGTTAAAACAGCCGGTGGTAAAGCTCGGCCCTGCCTCAATGATTATGGTTTCTGAAGCCAGCAGGTGCAGACCGACCTCAGCCAGTGAGCTGAGCTCTGGGCTGTAGCTTTCCCCTCTGTGTGAGCACTGTGAAGGCCACACAGTCGGCTGAGAGGAGAGACCCCCTTACCCACAGTCGGCCCAGAGCCACACCCCATGGCCATTGGCCCTGCACACTGCTCAGTGGGTGCTGTGACGGAAAAGCTCTCGATGCTATGACACTCACTTCTGGTTGCTGTGAAGATGCCCTTGCATGTGATTAAGGAGACCTGTGCTCCACAGGGTTTTCTGTGGCTGGCCTTTTGGAAGCAGGTCACCAGGCCCGTGTTCTAACAACCTCCAACCTTTTGATCAGGAGCCAGGTTAGGTTTTAACATCTCAAAAACAAACCAGGTTATTAGGGAGGGCGGAGGGACGAGTTTGGGGTGATCACAAACTTCTCAATGTCGTGAGTATGATGTCACAGAACTGTATGCTTAAAAATGTCTAAAATTTTATACTTTTCCTATATATATTTTTTTTTTACCACTTCCCCATAACCGCCCTGTGAAGGAGCAATGTGAACCCCATTTATAGATGAAAAGATGGCAGATTGGTGAGGTCACACAGCGGGTCCCCCCACCCCATCACACAGCGGGTCCCCCCACCCCATCTGTGGTGGCCAGGGCAGAAAACCAAGCTGCTGTGGGCCCACTGGCCACCCAACCAAGCTGCTCTGCTGCCTTGAAACCCTCCTCCTTCATGTGTGCTTTGATTTGAGGGGGCTTTCCTTGCTCTGGTCTACAGCCCAGTGTCTACTCTAAATTTACTTGGCCTTGTCTGCTCATGAGTAAATCCATTTAGAAAGCCCGTGGACTTTTCTCCAGCCCCCTATGCTCAGCCTTACCAGTGTCAAAACCTGCCGGAGGGCGCTGACTTCACTTTCCCTCCTTTCTCTGAAGAGGATTAACGTTCAATGACTTTTAAATAGGTAAAAAGCAACACGGACATTTTCTCCAGTGAGTCTGGCCCATCCTGCCCCCAAGCAGGAATTTAGGGCTGGGCTATGGGGAGCCATTTGCTGTGTGATGTTTGCACACAAAACGCAGCTGCTGTGGTTGTGTCAAAGAAGCAACACAGTGGAGGTGTAAGTGTCCTGGCCTCCAGAGACCCAGCTGTGCATCAAGGAGCAACGTCCAGCAGGGACTGGCAAATGGTGGGGTTCTGCTGTCTTTGAAGCTTGCTCCATCTCCAAATGGCTGCTGAGATGTTCAATGCCACACTGCCAACTGTTTGGGAAAAATCACCTTTGGACCCTGGCCCACCCCTCTTCACACCTTCCTTACTGCTTAGGGGCCATAAAGGATGAGTCTCACTGTGTGCTCCCTCAGCACTTCCTTTCTGCCTTCTAAGGAGACCACATGAGCAAATTCGGAAGATTCTGGTGTAGGTGCATCTGAGTCGGTTCCAACTCAGCAGCCTTCTGTTCACCAGAAAGACACTGCTCTGTCCACCTGCCTCATGGTCATTGCTAGCTTGAGCCCATTCCTGCAGCCAGGGTTTCAGTGCATCTCTTGAGGGTCTACCACCTTCCTTGCAAAAGATTCATGACTTTGAATTTCAAGAACCCATAGGAAATACAAAGGAGCTTCAAAAAATTCATGGAAGAAATGTCATTATCTTTCAATTCCATTTTTCCACGAAGACCCCTTCTATGATACTGTTGTTTAGCAATAAATCAAACCTGCTGAGCATCATGTCTTCATTGTTTTGATGTTGTTGTTGTGTCCTGTTGAGTTGGTTCAGCCTCCTAGTGACCCTGTGTAGAGTTTCTGTGAGCGGCTGGTGGATTGGAACTACTGATCTTGCTGACGCTACAGCCCCACACCAGGGCTCTTTGCTAGATAGTCCTGGGGTATTGCCATCTACCTTCATGGTTTTTGCCACTGATAACGATGTGTAAATTCTCACCAACTGTCACTTCTTCGAGAGGGAGGAAGAGGAGATGCTTCTCAGTGAACCCTGAGAACTTCTCCTTGGTGTCTTTGGGACTTTCCATGGTTGATGGTTTAAGACGAAGCGCTGAAGCGTGTGTCTCCCCTGTACACACCTTCCCTTCATATGCTCTAGAACACACTCTGGTTTCCTTAGCTGTCTTCTTAGTGATGGAGCAGAATGGAGAGTTTTTATATTAATATTACTTTGAATACCATGGATTCCTTGGGACTCTTAGTGTGGCACTGTAGGATCATCACTGGACTGTGAACCACAAGGTCAGCAGTTCAAACCTACTAGCTGCTCCTCAGAACCCTATCCAGGGTTGCTATGAGTCAGAACCAACTCGATGACACTTAACAACAACCATGGGTTCCACCACCTGGCTGTCAGTTTCCACGATTTCCTACCTTGTATGTTGCTGTAATGAATATATAGCAGGAAGCTCTGCCATCGGCCAGGCTTGGTGGGCAGGTTTCATTGACCTTCCCGAGGAAGACCTACGGGTCACAACAGAATGTGGTCCGACTCATCATCGGTAAGGGTGGCATGCTTGGTGAGCCACAACTGTACAGTCAGTATCCAATGGAGTGCTGAATTGATTATTTCTGTTTCCCAGAGAGACAATCAAGGCAGATGTGGGAGACTGGCTCTAGACTGTGTGAATCCTGCCCTTGTTCCTGAGTAGCATGCACAGAGGTTACACACAGCGTACAAGGGGACACAAAGCCTTGGTGTGACACTGCAGTGTGAGGAGATCAGAATGCCCAGGACAGCTGCTGACACCAGTTTACATACGTGAACTGAACATGGACATGGACTGATGTATTCTGTAGCATGCATCATTCAAAACTTGGTTTTCATAAGGATATGTCGTTTTCTTTAGCAACTGCCTTTTGAATTTATTTAACAAACTATTGGAGTAGAAAACCAAAACACCTTAAAGTTCGTGCAGCTGTGCCATTATTTAAAAGCTTAATTTTCTCTGAATTTGAAAAATGAACAGATCTCTTTTTAATGAAGAAAGTAGTTAACACAAAGTAGGCCTGGATGGGTTGGGAAAGGCAGGAAGATACGGAAGCAGATGTTGTTATGTGCTGTGGAGTCGGTTCCGACTCATAGCGACCCTGTACAGGGTTTCCGAGGCTGTAAATCTTTACGGGAGCAGAAAGCCTTATCTTTCTCCTGTGGAACAGCTGGTAGTTTCCAACTGCTGACCTTAAGGTTCGCTGCCTGATTCGTAACCACTACACAACCAGAGCTCCTTAGGGAAGCAGAAAGATGAGGTAAAAATTCAGCTGGGACATTCAGATGAAGCCCATGTGCACTTTTGAGACCCTTTCTTAAATCAAAGAAGAAATAAGTGTTAAAAGGAACCAGGAGGAAACTTGAACCCACAGCACATCATCCTGTGAGGATGAGTCCAAGCCCAGCTCTGCTCTCCATGGCGGGATGCACGGGCACACTACGGGCTCCTACCATAATTCTCTGAAACAGCACCACTCCTTAAACGCACCCAACCGAACCCAACTCCCCTGGCGTGGAGCTGACCCTGTGGAATTGTGGAACCGCTCCACAGCACTTGCTGTTGTTTTAGGTGCCATCAGGTGGGTACAGACTCACAGCGACCCTGTGTACAACAGAACAAAACACTGCCAGGTCCTGGGCCAAACTCACAATCATTGCTACGTTTGAGTCCATTGCTGCTGCCACTGTGACAATCCATCTTGCTGGGGGTCTTCCTCTTTACCCTGACCTTCCACTTTACCAAACATGATGTCCTTCCCCAGGGACTGGTCCCTCTGAAGTATGAAGTCTGTTCATCCTAGCTTCTAAGGAGCACTCTGGCTGTACTTCTTCTAACACATTCATTTGTTCTTTTGGCAGCCCATGTACTTTCAATATTCTCCTCCAACACCATAACTCAAATGCATCAATTCTTCTACGGTCTTCCTTATGCGCTAATGTTTGCATGCATATGAGGTTACTGAAAATACCATGGCTCGGGTCAGGCGCACCTTAGTCCTCAAACTGACATCTTTGCTCTTTAACACTTTTAAAAAGGTCTTTGCAGCAGATCTGCCTAATGCAATATGTACTTTGATTTCTTGCCTGTTGATTCCATGAGTGTTGATGGTTGATACGAACAAAACGAAGTCTTTGACAACTTTAATCTTTTCTCCATTTATATGGATATTGTTTATTGGGCCAGTGGTGAGGATTTTTGTTTTCTTTACATTAAAGTGTAACCCATACTGAAGGCTGTGGCCTTTGATCTTCATTAGTAAATATTTTAAGTCCTCTTCACTTTCAGCAAGCAAGGTTGTATCATTTGCATATTGCAGTGAGCCTTCCTCCAATCCTTGTGCAACATTTTCTTCATAGAATCCAGTTTCTCAGATTATTTGCTCAGCATACAGGTTGAATAAGTATGGGGAAAGAATACAACCCTGTAACCTCAAAGAAACTTATACTTCACAACATATAAAGAAAAGGAAAATCCACGAAGAACATAGAAACATTAAAACTATGAAGAAATTGACAAGAAAAAAGCACATAAAAATATTTAAAGAAACCAGCGGCATCACAAAAGAAACAACATAATGACAGCGTGGCACTATGGGTTAATGCGCCAGACTGCAAAGCTGTTTGAACTGCAAGGTCCGTGGTTCAAGCTCACCAGCGGCTCCTTGGAAACCCTATACAGGGTCACTATGGGATGGAACTGACTCGACGGCACTTAACAACAACAACATCAATAATTACATTGTATGCCAATGGATTAAACACACCAGTCAAGAGACAGAAAGTGGCAGAATGGATAAGAAAACAGGATCCTTCAATATGCTGTCTACAAGAGACACACCTTACACAAAAACAAAAATAGATGAAAAATTAAAGGATGGAAAAAATATACCAAGCTAATTGCAATAAAAAGTAAGCAGGAGTGACAATATTAATCTCTGATAAAATAAACTTTTAGGTAAAAACCAGCGTAAGAGACAAAGAAGGACACTTATCTCATGATTAAAAAGACAATTGAACAAGAGAACGCAACCACAATAAATATCAATGCTCCCAATGAAAGAGCTCCAGAATATATAAATCAAACCCTAATAGAATTGAAGAAAGAAATAGACAAATCAATAATACTAGTGGGAGACTTAAACACACCACTTTTGAAAAAGGACAGAACAATAAAAAAATAAACTCAACAAAGATCCAGAGGATCTAAACAACATAATCAACCAACTGGACCTCATAGATGTGTATAGAGCATTCGACCCAACAACAGCTCAGTACACATTCTTTTCCAGTGCACATGGAACATTCTTCAGAATAGACCACGTGTTAAGCCACAAAGCAAGTCTCCATAAATTTACAAACATCAGAAGACTACAGAGAATCTTCTCAGACCACAGTGCTATAAAACTAGAACTTAACAATATAAAACTAGAACTTGACAATAGGACGATCAAGGAAATAAAGCCAAATACATGGAACCTGAATAACATCCTTCATAAAAGCTACTGGGTAGTGGAACAAATAAGCTAAATTGAAAAAAATCCTGGAAACAAATGAGAAGGCAAACACAACATACCAAAACATTTGGGGCACAGCAGAAGCAGTGTTGAGAGGACAATTTATAGCAATAAATACACACATCCAAAAAGAAGAAAGAACCCAAATCAACATATTAATACAACATCTCCAACAATTAGAAAAAGACTGGCAAAATAAACATACAGTCAGCAGAAGATAACTAATAATGATTGTAGCAGAAATAAATGAGATAGAAAACAGGAAAACTGTATAAAGAATAAGACAAGAAGTTGGTTCTTTGGACGGATTAATAAAATTGACTAACCATTGGCAAATCTAACAAAAGAAAAGAGGGAGAAGACACAAATAACACACATAATAAACCACATGGGTGATGTCACAACAGAACCAGTGTAAATAAAAAGGATAATAATAATACTATGAATAGTTGATTCCAACAAATTTGAAAGTGTAGAAGAGGTGGATACATTTTTAGCAAAACACGACCTACCTAAACTTACACAGAGTGAAGTAGAAAATGTGAACAGACTTATAACAAAAGAATAAATTGATCAGGTCATCAGAAAACTCCCAACCAAAAAATGTCCAGGACCAGATGGCTTCACTGGATAATTTTACCAAACATTCAGAGCAGAGCTGTCACCAATTCTACTCAAACTATTCCAGGATATAGAAAAGGATGGAAAACTTCCTAATACGTTTTATGAAACGAGCATAATCCTAATAGCAAACCCAGGGAAGGACGTCACTAAAAAAGAAAATTATAGACCAATATCCCTCATGAACATAGAAGCAAAAATTCTCAACAAAATCCAAGCCAATGGAGTTCAATAGCATATTTTAAAAAATACATCACAGTCAAGTGGATGCAAGGATGGTTCAATATTAGAAAAATAATCAATGTAATCTACCATATAAATAAAAAAGGAAAAGAACCAGATGATCATATTGATTGATGCAGAAAAGGCATTTGACAAAATCCAACATC
>NW_006408879.1:1341970-1360841 GCF_000296735.1 Chrysochloris asiatica
GCCATGGAATGAGGGATATCATTGCTGATGCCGGATGGATCTTGGCTGAAAGCAGAGAAAAACACAAATAACCCAATTTAAAAATAGGCATAGGACATGAACAGACAGTTCACCAAAGAAGACATTCAGGCAGCCATGAATATATGAAGAAATGTTCACTATCATTAGCCATTGGTAGTGGTGGTTATGTGCCGTGGAGTCAGTTCCAACTCATAGCAACCCTATACAGGGTTTCCAAGGCTAGAAATCTTTACAGGAGCAGAAAGCCCAATTTTTCTCCCACAGAACAGCTGGTAGTTTCAAACTGCTGACCTCAAGGTTCTCATCCGATTCATATCCACTATGCTACCAGAGCTCCTTGAGACGCAAATCAAAACAATGAGATATCATCTCACACCAGCAGTAACAGTTAAGTTCAAAAAAGCAGAGGGCAATAAATGCTGGTGAGGGTGTGAGGAGACTGGACCCTTCCTACATTGCTGGTAGGAATTAAAATGGTTCAACCACTCTGGAAAATGATATGGCGCTTCCTCAGAAAGTTGGAAATAGAAATACCGTATGATCCTGAAATTTTTCTACTTGGTATATATCCACAAGAATATGAGCCAGAACACAAATAGATATAGCCACAACAATGTTCATAGATTCACTATTCACAATAGCAAAAAAAAAAAATGGAGACAACTTAAATGCCCATTAATGGAAGAATGGATAAACAAACTGTGGTCCATACACACAATGGAATATTATGCTACATTGAAGAATAGCAATGAGGCTCCAAATCACTGCATAACACAGATGAATCTTGAGGATGCTATGCTGAGTGAAATTAGTCAGTCACAAAAGGACAAATACTGCATAAGAGCACTATTGTAAAATTTAAGAAAAGATACCCATACCAAAAGAAAAAAAAGTCTTTGTTGGTTACTAGGGGTGGAAGGGAGGGGACAATAGAGCACAGGGTAGGGGATAGACACATCATAGATAGCTCTGGTGTTGGGGAGGGCAATACACAAGAAGGGAGAGAGTGGTGGGAGAACAAGGTAGATAGGGGAACACTTAGGTAGGATTGCATGGGCTAAAAGAAACAGAGATAAATAGTGATGTATGTTCAACCTTGTAGAAATAGGACTCTGGGATACAGGGGTCGAGGCATAGCCTGAATGGATTGCTGTTGTCAGGTGCCATCGAGTCAGTACCGACTCATAGTGACCCTATGCACAACAGAATGAAATATTGCCCGGTCCTGGGCCACCACAATTTTGCCACACTTGAGCCCATTGATGCTGCCACTTTACCAATCCATCCTTCTGCGGGGGGGAGGTGGGGTGGGGTGGGGGTGTGTCTACCCCTTTTTCTCTGATCCTCCACCCTACCAAACATGATATCCTTCTCCAGTGACTGGTCCCTCCTAACAATATGTATGAAGTATGAGAAACGAAGTTTGGCCATCCTGGACACCAAGAAGCACTCTGGCTGCATTTCTTCCAACACAGATCTATTTGTTCTTTTGGCACTTTCAATATTCTCCTCCAACACCATAACTCAAAAGCATCAATTCTTCTGCAATCTTCCTTATTTACTGTCCAGCTTCCACATGCATGTGAGTTTATTGAAAATACCATGGCTTGGGTCAGGCGCACCTTAGTCCTCAAGCTGACATCTTTGCTCTTCAACACTTTAAAAAGTTCCTGTGCAGCAGATTTGCCCAATGCAATATGTCGTCTGATCTTTTGACTGCTGCTTCCATGAGTGTTGATGGTTGATCCAGGAAAAATTAAGTCCTTGACAACTTCAATCTTTTCTCTGTTGATAAAAATGTTGTTTATTCGTCCAGTGGTAAGAGTGGAAATAATGTTAAGATGCTTGACTGTCTTATGGATATTGGTTTACCTTGCCTACTATTGTAAAATAGACACGTGAGTAGGATAAAAAGGAATACTGGGAAACATGATTACAGAAAGTTTGTAAACCTGTCTTCAGCCTAAAATACGTAAAAGGGGTTCTAGAACTTGCCCAGTGAAATAGGCTTCTTGCGGAGTCTTTGCAGTGTATAGGACCTTAGGTGGAATTCTGAGCCCTATCCAGAGATGAGAGAGAGAAGAGGAAGGGCTGGTTGGTCTGAAGTTTGGGGAAACTTGGGAACTTCTGAGCCCATGGATATTGACCTAGCCATAGAGGGCTAGAGCTGAGAGTGAAGCATCTAACTGATATGAAGTGGGGGAGACACACAAGAATGCCCAAACTTGCAGTTAGTACCCATTTGGCCTAGATTCGATGGCTTGATGATTGGAGCTCAACTAGAGGAAGATAAAGACATTTGATAAAGGAAGCAAGTGTAAATTGCTATAATTTGATGAACTTGACCTATACTTATGGATGCGGTAGCTCAAAATACCAACCAAGAGGGAAGGAGTCTTCACATCAAGTATCAATGCTATCCCCTCTGTACACGGAGTTGATAGGGACATTGGCTACCTAAAATGGAGGATGGGTTGGGGGGTGGGGGGCTATAAAGGCACGAAGTGGCTGGCTTACAAGTTTTCAAGAGAGAGTTTAGTTTCAGAGTGTGGAGAGGAAGGTAGAACCCCTACTGAATAGTTTTCATTGTGTTTAGACAGGTCTGATGAAAGGAAATGGGGATAATATTCTTATGATTCAATAGTGAGTAATTGTTTCCTAACGAATTGTTATTGACTGCGATGCCAATTCATCTCCTCAAAGGTCTCCCTTTCCCTCACAGGCCCTGGACTTCACCATACACAAAGTCTGCCTCTTGGAATAAGTCTGTCCCGATGGTGTGACTAGTCAGTGAGTCTAGCAATGTCCTGTTTTGATGTATAGGGTTTCCATGAATTCATTTTCAGAAGTGAATGACAAGCCTTTCTTCCTTATCTTAGTCTGAAAGCTTCACTGAAACCTGTAACCCTGCTGGTATTCAAAAGATTAGTGGCATAACTTCTACCCTCACAGAAAACACACACACATTACCACAGCATAACAAACTGACAGTTGGGTGGTTGGTGGATCTCAGTATTAACACCAAGTATATGAAAACAGATTCAAACATAAGGGAGCTGACAGGAATAAGTAGAACAGGCCTCGAAAAGTCAAAGAGCACATGGAAAAATTCAATTATCTTTTAACTCCATTAAAAAAAAAGAACAACTTTTTAAAGCCCTTTTGTGTGTCTGTGTATTTCTATTGCTCTTATTGTCTAGTTCTGACTCCTAGCTACCCATATAGGATTTCCTAGGTTGTAAGCAGAAAGCCTCATTATCTTTCTCATACATATTTTTATTTATATGTGTAATAAATAGCTAAGAAACACTCTAAATTGGATGCAAGAAAATGACCTGGAAAACAAAATAGCTGTATTATATAGAAGCACTTACGTGGGTTATCAGTGGGAGTTGGGGGAAATCTGGATGTTGACCAGATATTAACAGTGCTGCATTCATGGCTCACTTTCTTTCTTTCTTTTTTTTTCCTTTTATTGTGTGATAGTTTACATGAGGGATGTGGCTCACTTTCTTGATTGTAATCACTGCACTTTGGTTGTGGAGGACAATGTCCTTTCCTTAGGAGAATGAGCTGAACTGTTTGGGGTTATAATATCTTGATGTCTGTCTATAATGAAGCCTCAGACACGTGCATGAGTATGTAGTCAGAAAAAAGAGAAAGAAAATGAGTCAAAAAGTGGCAAACATTGGTTATCATCTTCTTTCATAATTTCTGAAGTTTGAATATTTTCAAAATAAAATATTTGGGTACTTCAAACAACAAAATCAGTTGGATTCCTCTATACCAATAAAGACAGTTCTGAAAAGGAAATTAGGAAGCAATCTCATTTACAATAGCCACCCAAAGAATGTTTCTAACCAGAGAAACAAAAGATCTATACTAAGAAAACTACCAAACACTACTAAAGAAAGCCAAACAGATTTACAAAAATGGAAAAATATCATGCTCTTGGATAGGAAGACTTAACATTGTGAAAATGTCAATACTACCCAAAGCAGTCTACAGATATAATGCAATCTCAATCTAGATTCCAACAACATTCTTTAAAGAGATGAAAAAAATGATTACAAACTATATGGAAGGGAAAGAGTCCTTGGATAAGCAAAGTACTGTGTAAGAAGCGGAGAACTCTAGACTCAAAGAAAAAAGTTGATTTAAAAATTTACTACATGGCTACCTACAGTGGTCAAAAGAACCTGCTACTGGTACAATGAAGGGTACATAGATCAATGGAATGGAATTGAGAACCCAGAAGTTAATCCATCCACCTACTATCAAATGATTTTTGACAAAGGGCCAAAATACGTTGAGGTGGGGGAGGAGACAGTCTCTCCAACAGATGGCGCTGGCAAAACTGGAAATCGATATGCAAAAGAATGAAACAAGACCTTTATCGCACACCATATAAAAAAATAAATACAACAGGGATTAAAGACCTAAATGTAAATCCCAGAACTATAAAGATCATCAATGAAAAAATAGGGACAAATTTAAGGGCTCTAAAAAAAACCCAGACTGTTTTCTGTTACTAGAACAAGTAAGCTGTTCACCTGGAAACCATCAAGACAAGCAATCAAGTTCCTTCAGGATAAACCCCATTCCAAGACTGTAACTTAAAGGGAACACACAAGCAGGCTTGTAAGCTTGTTGACGACTGCCTTGGTCTACCTGTGAGTAGAAGTGGGGGAAAGGCAGCAATGAAGACATGGGCTGAGTTCAACTATGTTCCACAGACACTTGTTGACCTTGAGATGACAGAGAGAAGAGAAAGGGCTGCTTGGTTTAAAGTTTAGGGAGACTTGGAACCCCCTTTAGTCACCAGAATGGAGGTGCGCACGCAGTGAGAGACCAATGAACAGACACACAAAAAAAGAATGTCCACACCTTTATCTCTGTGGTTCTGTCAGGCGTCCGTGGCTGCTCTAATCCTTCCCCTGCTTGGTCTCACCCAAGATGGCGACTCCTGGAGCAGCTAAGCGTCTTGAATTAGAAAGCAATGGATTTCTTGCTTCTGCTATAAATTCCCCCAGCTGTGAGCCTTCCAACCTTCTAAATATTCCTTTCTATGTGGTTCAGAGTTCTGGGACCATCCCCTGAGCCTGCTTGGTCCGGTATTCTGTGTTGTTGCTGATGGAGCTCTTTCTTCACTGCACTTCCACCCAATCCGCCATCTTGTTTGTTCTCCTACAGTTGTCTCTTACGCTATTTAAAAAAGGTATTTGCAATGAAATAGTTATTGGTCTTGCAAAATTCTATCATGTGATCTCCAGCAGTATTTCTCTCACCAAGGCCATATTTCCAACTATTGATCATTCCTTTTTGTTTCTGACTTTTGCCAGTGATTATCAATACATCTTGATTATATGTCTGATCAATTTCAGACTGAAGAAGTTGGTACAATTCCTCAATTTCATCATCACTGGCTTTAGTGGTTGGTGTGTAAATTTGAATAATAGTTGTATTAGCTGGTCTTCCTTGTTGTTGTTGTTATGTGCTGTGGAGTCGGTTCCGACTCATAGCGAGCCTGCACAGGATTTCTGAGGCTGTAATTCTTTACAGGAGCAGAAAGCCTCATCTTTCTCCTGCGGAACAGCTGGTCGTTTCAAACTGCTGACCGTGAGATTAGCAACCTGTTTCGTAACCACTACGCTACCAGAGCTCCTTGGTCTTCCTTATAGGCGTATGGATATTATCCTATCACAGACAGCGTTGTACTTCAGGACAGATCTGGATATGTTCTTTTTGACGATGAATGCAACACCATTCCTCTTCAATTTGTCATTCCCGGCATAGTAAACCATGTGATTATCAGATTCCAAATGGCCAATGCCAGTCCATTTCAGCTCACTAATGCCTAGGATATCGATGTTTATGCATTCCATTTCATTTGTAACCATTTCTAATTTTCCTAGATTCATACTTCATACATTCCATGTTGCAATTATTAATGGATGTTAACAGCTAGCTGTTTCTTTTCATTTTGAGTTGTACCCCATCAACAAGTGAAGGTCCCAAGGGCTTTACTCCATTCATGTCATCACAGTCAACTCTACTTTGAGGAGACAGCTCTTCCTCAGTCACATTTTGAGTGTCTTCCAACCTGAGGGGCTCATCTTTTGGCATATATCTGACAATATTCTGCTTCTCATCATGTCTCAATATTCAATATTCTGGTGCTGACAGTGTTCCACTGTTATTCATAAGGTTTTCAGTGACTAAATATTCAGAAGGAGTCTGTCTTGCCTTCCTTCTTGTTGTCTTCATTTGGAAGTGCAGCTGAACCCTGTCTGTAATGGGTGATCCTGCTGGTATGAAAATACTCAAGGCACAGTTTCCAGAACCACGGCAACATGCAAGCCTCCACAGTACGCCAAACCCATAGACCAGAGGTGGCCACACACTTACAGGCTGTAAATATTTATGGGAACTGACAGCCTTATCTTTCTCAAATGGAACAGCTGGTGGGTTCGAACCACTAACCTTATGCTTAGCAGCACAATGTGTAACATAGGGCTCCACTAACTGACCTCTGGAGTTGAAAGACTCCAGTGTTCAGCTCTGCATCCAGCATGGGGTGTGATGTGTGAGGTTGAGAGGACCTTTATTTATCCGTCTGTCTGCCAGGAAGCTGGGACTCCATACACCTCCTAGGCAGTGGGTTGCCATGTTAGATATGGTGAAGTGGACGGCGTCTTCTCTCCTCCTGGGCCATCTGTCTGCACCCTCTTATCCTTGGTATGAGCAGAGGTGGTGGGTTCGCCATGGTGCCTGTAGGATTGGATGGGCACTGTGCTCCGGCCAAGACCCTGGACCAGGTGCATGGCCGTCTCTCTGGCCAGAGCTCATTTTTGTGTAAAGAAATCAGTGGCTTCTTATTGTAGCTTTGACGCCAAAAAGCTAAGCGGGCACTAACCACAGGAAGAAGCTCACACCCGGAGGACAAGCCTGGTGGGTACTTGCTGCGCAGAGTGCTTCCAATCACATCATCTTTCTTGGTCCCTGTTTGGTGTTTCTTAAAGGTGTGCCCTGTATGTGGGATGAACTTAAGTAACCAGAAATCCATGCCTGGACAGGACCTGCTCTACCAGGAAACAGAACAGAAGGCACCTCATCCAGCCACATCTTGGGATGTGACACGAACAAACTGGGGAAGAAGCTCCTAATGAAGAGGGCGTGGGGCTGGGCCAGCTGAACGAGGGAGAAACCCAGTCCCAGACAGTCAATCCCAGCTCAGTGACCATGCACGGCTGTCCGTGTTTACATTCAAACTGCCGACTTTGAGCTAAGAGTCAAAGTGTTAACCGATAGCGCCACCAGGGAAATGACTCCTGGGATTTTTGAGAAGTAGTTTAATAAACAAGCGGATGGAAAGAAGAGCTGTGGTTAGCTGCCTTCCAGGTGCCCTGACTCACAGCAGCCCTGTCCACATGCAGTGGAACGCTGCCCAGTACAGTGCCATCTCTGGGCTTGCTTGCACATCATTATGATGATAGAGTTTTCACTGGCTGATTTTCAGAAGTCAATCACCAGGCCTTCCTGGTCTGTCTCTGTCTGGAAGCTCGGCTGACACCCAAAAGCCTCCACGTACAGATGCATGAGGTGCCTAGAAAAGGTACAGAAAAGGGTGTAAATGAAGCAGTAACTACACATGGAGCAGATTCTCTCCATAATAGAACACACAAGTCTTCATAATGAATTAAAAGCTAATTGATTAATGTCCCCAAGGAATTTTGCTTTTGCTATATCTTTCAGCATTAGAGATTTTTCTGTTCTTGAGAACACAGTTTATGCTCTTTGATTCTTGCTACTAAACTCTTTCACGCAGTTTTAAAGGGAATTTTAGGGAGGATGATTGAAATGAGTGAAACAAAGTTTTAGCTTACACTAAGCCTTCAGCTTGAAGACTACGGTGCGCCTGACCTAGATCATGGTGTTTTCAATAGCCTCATATGCATACGAAAGCTGGACAGTGAATAAGGAAGACCGTAGAAGAATTGATGCCTTTGCTTTATGGTGTTTGAGGAGAATATTGAAAGTGCCATGGTCTGCCAAAAGAACCAATAGACCCATTTTAGAAGAAGTGCAGCCAGAGTGCTCCTTGGAGGCCAAGATGGCCAAACTTGGTCTCTCATACTTCAGACATGTTGTCAGGAGGGACCAGTCACTGGAGAAGGATATCATGTTTGGTAAGGTGGAGGGTCAGAGAAAAAGAGGAAGACCCCCAACGAGATGGATTGGCCAAGTGGCAGCATCGATGGACTGTAGCGTGGCAACAGTAGTGAGGTTGGCCCAGGATCGGGCAGTGTTTCATTCTGCTGTGCATAGGGTCACTGTGAGTTGGTACCGACTCCATGGCACCTAACAACAACAACAACAACAACAACAATAAGCTACCTGCCTTCAGAATAGTTTAGGGACCATCACCATTTTTTTTTTCTTACCTTTGAACATTTTTCTAATGATTTCGAGAGATGACTATTTACAGAAATTCCACTTATCAGTGATATAATTTCTTGCTCATTAATTTTTTTATAATATTAGCAACATGGCCTGTTCCAGCAAGGTCCTATTTGTAATTTATCTTTCAGGGTAAAATGGAAATACTACAAAGTTGGAAGTCAGTCACTGGTATGTTTTCAGTCTTCTCTAATTTTTAGGAGTTTTTGTAGCACTTACACCTGGAAAAACATTTTTGCACAATCACCAAAATAATTGTGTGCTTTATTTTATACATAGAAGTTGCTAGTATTATATCCCTCCCTGCCCCCCCTTTTTTTTAGTAAAAAAAGACACATACTAATGGTTACAACATGTGGAAATGTGTTGCCATATATATTAAATCAAATTATTAACATAAAAGGACTTGTGAAGAAGTAACAACTTTCTTGTGCATTTTAAACACTTGTAAATTGGAAATCAGAAACTTATTTACTACAAAGAGGAAAATCGGACTTATGTGGCCCTTTTTTGTCACGTGTATTAAGAATGATTCATAATAGGACTTGTCATAAGTCTGGTATGCACAGCATCTTAGAAAAACCTGCAAAATCTTTAAAAAATAATGTCTACTGGATTTACAACTATAAAATGAATGTCAAGTAATTATGTTTGGAAAGCATTCAGTGTATTAACCTTAAATTTAAAATTCAGGTGGATAAATATATGAAAGACAGTGTTTTATGTTGTAACTATAACTTTGGTCCCATCTTTGATTGAGAAACATTTATCTATATAAAACATATTTTTGGATAAGTATATATATATTTGTTTTTATGTACCGTGGAGTCAGTTCTGACTCATAGCGACCCTGTACAGGGTTTCTGAGGCTGTAAATCTTTACAGGTGCAGAAAGCCTCATCTTTCTCCCACAGAACAGCTGGTAGTTTCGAACTGCTGACCCTGAGGTTCGCAGCCTGATTCGTAACCACTACGCCACCAGAGCTTATTATATATATGTTTTTATCTCTACAGAAAAGTTCTAAAAAGCATTTGATTAAAATATTTGGTTTCTTTTTCTGTAATTGTCCTTTAGAATCCTTAGAGCTCTATTTGGATTTTCTTTGTCTTTACAGTTCTGATATTGTTCCTTTTGGTGTCCACATCGTGTTCCTCTTTCTCACTTTCGTCACCAGCTCTAGTTGTGCTGTGTTTTGTGTACAAGTTGCAGACCTGTTGACTCCGCAGTTTGAGTGGCCATGCTGCCATGTTTGTCTTTCTGTTTCCAGCTGTTTACCTGTTTCTGGAAAAAGTAGTAGCTCTCTGGTAGCAGTATGGAATTTCAGTGGAACCAAATTTCACCATTAAAAACTGGCATTATGTTGAACTTACATGTTGAGAAATCAATTAAAATAAAACTTTTTAACTTTCAAAAAAAACAAAACAAAAGGCAAGGGTTCTGTCCCTGAGCCACTGCTGCCCCCCCCCCTAAGACAAGAGTCTTCTCTGGCTAATACGTGGGCTTCGAACAAATCAGCCTCATGTATTGCCTTCATTGTAAGGGCTCAAGCTTTGCTCTGGTTACATATAAGAGGTGTGGACATATCTCAGGAGCCTTGGTGGTGCAGTGCTTAAAGCACTTGCTGCTAATGAAAAGATTGAAGGTTCAAACTCAACAGCTGTCCCACAGGAGACAGGTGAAGCTGTCTTCTCCGGTTAAGATTTACAGTCTTGGGAAAACTAAGGCGCAGTTCTGCCCCATCCTATAGGGTCGCTCTGAATGGGAATCCACTCCACAGCAGTGGTCTGGGATGCATCTCTGTGCACTTACCACCACTCGTCTATCCGCTGGTCGTACTGTGGTGGTTTGTATGTTGCTGTGAGTCTGGATTTTAAATCCCAGCAGAGTCAGCCACGGTGGGCAGGGTTCAGAGAAGCTTCCAGACAAAGACAGACTAGGAAGAAAGAGAGATGGACTAGTTCAATAGTTAATCACTGAAAACCTTATGAATAACAATGGAACACTGTCAGCACCAGAATATTGAATATTGAAACGTGATGAAGACCACCAGAATCTTGTCAGATACAGTGCTGGAAGATGAATGCGTCAGGTTGGAAGGCACTCAAAATGCCACTGGGGAAGAGCTGCCTCCTCAAAGTAGACTTGTCTGGATGATGAGAATGGAGTAAAGTACTCGGGACCTTCATTTACTGAATGAACACAACTCAAAACGAAGAGAAACAGCTGTAAATGTCCATTAACAATCAGAACATGGAATGTATGAAGTATGAATCTAAGAAAATTGGAAATTATTAAAAATGAAATGGAACACATAAACATCGATTATCTTAGGCATTAGTGAGCTGAAATGGACTGGTATTGGCCATTTGGAATCTGACAATCACATGGTTTACTATGCCAGGAATGACAAATTGAAGAGGAATGGTGTTGCATTCATCATTAAAAAGGACAGATCAAGATCAGTCATGAGGTACAACACTGTCTGTGATGGGATAATATCCATATGCTTACAAGGAAGACCAGCTAATACCATTAGTATTCAAATTTACGCACCAACCACTAGAGCCAGTGATGATGAAATTGAAGAATTCTACCAACTTCTTCAGTCTACAATTGATCAAACACGTAATTATGATGTATTGATAATTACTAGTAATTGGAATCAAAGGTTGAAAACAAAGAAGAGGGATCAGTAGTTAGAAAATATGGCCTTGGTGGTAGAAACGATACTGGAGATTGCATGATAGAATTTTGCAAGACCAAGGACTTGTTGTTACAAACAGCTTTTTTTAAACAACATAAAAGATGACTCTACACATTGATCTCACCAGATGAAATACACAGAAATCAAATTGACTACATCTATGGGAAGGAGCTCTGGTAGTGTAGCGGTTATGAATCGGGCTGCTAACCTCAAGGTTGTCAGTTCGAAACTACCAGCTGTTCCACAGGAGAAAGATAAGGCTTTCTGCTCCCATAAATATTTATAGCCTCAGAAACCCTGTACAGGGTTGCTATGAGTCAGAACCAACTCCACAGCACATAACCACTACCACCAATGGGAAGAGAAAGTGGAAAATCTCCATATCATCAGTCAAAACAAGGTCAGTGGCAGACTGTGGAACAGATTATCAGTTGTTCATATGCAAGTTCAGGCTTAAGCTGATGAAAATTAAAACAAATCCACGAGAGCCAAAATTTGACTTTCAATATATCTCACCTGAATTTAGAGATCATCTGAAACACAGATTTGATGCATAAGACACTAATGACCAAAGTATAAAAGAGTTGTGGGATGACATCAAGAACACCATACAGGAAGGAAGAAAAATGTCATTAAGAAGATAAGACAGAAGGAAAAGACCAAAATGGATGTCAGAACAGACTCTGAAATTTGCTTTCCAGTGTAGAGGTGCTAAAACAAATGCAAGAAATTAGGAGGTAAAAGGGGTGAGCAGAAAATATATAAGATTATGTCGAGAAGACAAAGTCAAATATGACAAATTGTGCAAAGAACTGGAGTTAGAAAACCACAAAGGAAGAACACACTCAGCATTTCTCAAGCTGAGGGAACTGAAGAAAATAATGCAAACCTCGATTTTTATTATTGAAGGTTTCTCTGAGCAAATTATTGAATCATGCAAAAAGCATCAAACATCAAAAGAAGATGGAAGGAATACACTGAGTCACTGTACCAAAAAGCAATGGTCCATGTTCAACCATTTCAAGAGGTAGCATATGATCATGAGCCAACAATCCTGAAGGAAGAAGTCTAAGGTGCATTGAAGGCATTGGCAAAGAACAAGGCACTGGGAGTAGATGGAATACAAATTGAAATCTTTCAACAAACTGATGCAGCACTGAGACAATCACTCATCTATGCCAAGAAATTTGGAAGACAGCTACGTGGCCAACTGACTGGAAGAGATCCATATCTGTGCCCATTCCAAAGAGAGATGAGCCAGCAGAATGTGTAAATCATTGGACAATATCATTGCTATCCCATGCCAGTAAAGTTATACTAAAGATAATGCAAAAACGGCTGCAACCATACATTGACAGAGAACTTCCAAAGGTTCAAACTGGATTCGGAAGAGGATGTGGAATGAGGGATATCACTGCTGATGTCAGATGGATTTTGGCTGAAAGCAGAGAATGCCAGAAAGATGTGCTTTATTGACTACTCAAAGGCTCCTAACAGTGTGGATTATGACAAGCTATGGACAACACTGTGAAGTATGAGTATTCCGGAACACTTAATTGTGCTCATGAGGAACATGTACATAGACTAAAAGGCAGTTGTTTGAACAGAACAAGGGAACACTGAATGGTTTAAGATTAGGAAAGGTGTGCGCCAGGGTTGTGTCCTTTCACTATACTTATTCAATCTGTATGCTGAAAGCAAAGAGGACTTAAAATATTTACTGATGAAGATCAAAGACCACAACCTTTGGTATAGGTTGCATCTCTCTGTAAAGAAAACAAAAATCCTCATCACTGGACCAATAAACAGCATCCATATTAATGGAGAAAAAATTGAAGTTGTCAAAGACTTCATTTTGCTTGGATCCACCATCAACACTCATGAAGCAGCAGTCAAGAAATTAAATGATGTATTGCATTAGGCAAATCTTCTGTACAATATCTCATTACAGTGTTGAAGAGCAAAGATGTCAGCTTGAGGACAAAGGTGTGCCTAACCCAAGCTATGGTATTTTCAATAACCTCGTTGTTGTTGTTAGGTGCCATTGAGTTGGTACTAACTCATAGCAATCTTATGCACAACAGAACAAAACACTGCCCGATCCTGGGCCAACCTCACAATTGTTGCCATGTTTGAGCCCATTGATGCTGCCACTTTGCCAATCCATCTTGCTGGGGGTCTTCCTCTTTTTCTCTGACCCTCCACCTAACAAACATGATATCCTTCTCCCTCCTGACAATATGTCTGATGTATGAGAGACAAAGTTTAGCCATCCTGGCCTCCAAGGAGCACTCTGGCTGCACTTCTTCCAACACAGATCTGTTTGTTCTTTTGGCAGTCCATGGCACTTTCAATATTCTCCTCCAACACCATAACTCAAATGCATCAATTCTTCTACGGTCTTCCTTATTCACTGTCCAGCTTTCACATGCATATGAGGTTATTGATGAAAATGTTGTTTACTGGTCCAGTGGTTAGGATGTTTGTTTTCTTTATGTTGAGGTGCAACCCATACCAAAGGCTGTGCTCTTTGATCTTCATTAGTAAGTTTTATGTCCTCTTCACTTTCAGCACGCAAGGTTGTATCATCTGCATATTGCAGGTTGTTAATGAGTCTTCCTCCAATCCTGATGCCACATTTTTCTTCATAGAACCCAGCTTCTCAGATTATTTGCTCAGCATGCAGGTTGAATAAGTATGGTGAAAGAATACAACCCTGTAAAGAACTTCATACACATGCGAAAATTGAACAGTTCATAAGGAAGACCATAGAAGAATTGATGCATTTAAGTTGTGGTGTTGGAGGAGAATATTGAAAATATCATGGGCTGCCAAAAGAACCAACAGATCTGTGTTGGAAGAAGTACAGCCAGAGTGCTCCTTGGAGGTCAGCATGACCAAACTCATCTCTCATACTTTGGACATATTGTCAGGAGGGACCAGTCCCTGGAGAACGGTATCATGTTTGGTAAAGCGGAGGGTTGGAGTAAATTAGGAAGACCCCCCGAATGAGATAAACTGGCACAGTTGGAGCAGCCATGATTGTGAGGTTGGCCCAAGACCAGGCAGTGTTTCATTCTGTTGTGCATAGTGTCACTATGGGTCGGACAAATGTTCACTTAGCAATCATTATTCAGTTAGGAGGAGTCCTGGGTACTGCAATGGCTAAGCAAGCGCTGGACTACCCGCGGGAAGACTGGAGGTTTGAAGCCCCTCTGGGATGCCTCAGATGACAGGCCTGGTCACATGTGTCAAAAGGAACCCAGCCTTGAGAACCCTGTGGAGCAGCTGTGCTCTGCACACATGTGGCTACCGGGAGAGGGGACCCACGTGACAGTAGCTGATAACCCAGGTTCTGTTAGGAAGGTGGTTTGGCACATGGCCGCTGTAGCTCTGTCCTGCTTGTGGGTGGCCTGCATTGCTTCTGGAAGAAGAGGTTTTCACCTGGTTGATTTCTATGCACTGGTGGAGGTAGGTGCCGTGGAGTTGACTCGGACCCATGACTGCCCCACATACACAGAAGGGGACACTTCATGGCTGTTGGTACATCTGTCTGAGTCTGCTGTGGTGGCTTTTCTGTCAGGACATCTCAACGTGAACAAGCACTGGTGGGGGTGGTCATGTGCCGTGGAGTCGGAACCGACTCATAACGACCCTGTACAGGGTTTCCGAGGCTGTAAATCTTTCCAGGAGCAGAAAGCCTCGTCTTTCTCCCATGGAACAGCTGGTAGTTTTGAACTGCTGACCTTAAGGTTCGCAGTCCAATTCGTAACCACTACGCTACCAGAGCTCCTTGAGCAAGCACTAGACAAGCAGAAAGCACCCAAGACCATTCCTAGCCCTGTCAAGGCCTAGTTTCCAGGATATGAAATGGACCAATATGCACATCTTCGTCTTTGGCCAGAGTTTCTGCAGTGCTAACCCAGGCCAGGTCAAGCGCATCTGTATTTTAGGTGAAGGCTGTTTGTATTCAAGGCGTGTTGTTGCAAGAACAACTTACAGTGCGGACCAGGGGCTATACAAATGCCCCTTCTGGCCTCCCCAGAGCACCTGGTGGAGATCAGGGTCCACACTTGGACACACCTGGTGGAGATGAGGGGCCACACTTGGACACACCGGAAGACTTTTGAAAACACTTAGAGGGAATGACCAGAACGTCCCTGGCAGCTATGTGTCTGCTGACCTCTCTTCTTACTGCAGGGGGTTGGGTGCTCACAGATGGGCCAGGCACCCTAAAAGGTCCCTCTGAAGATGCCAGAGGAAAATCCATGGTGCAGACTCCACCGTGGGTATAGACATCCCAGGGTGCAGGACACACACACCCTGTGCTACAGACTCCTTGTGGTATAGACCCCCTGTACTTCCCTCCCATGGTACAGAACCCCCACCCCATGGTACAGATCTCCCCTGCGGTGTAGGAACCCCCCCCCCCGGCTTGGTGCACACACCACCCCCACATACCCAATGTAGCATTCCCTCTCTGCCTTGGCACCGTGGAGGTTCCTACTGGAAAAGGTCTGTTCCTGCCCCTCCTCTCTGCCTCCTCCCCAGGCCCCTGGCCAGCCCTCCCGTGGAATGTTTGAACAGCACCGATAAGACCCTAATAGCCTGAATAAAGTTTTACAGGGCAGACAGGTGGGCCTGCTGGACAGAGATAAAGTTCCTGCAGCAGCAGTTAGACAAACGATCGGAATCAGCAGCGAGTTAATGTTTCTCTCAGGGCTGCTGTGCACACAGATGCCTGGCCAGTGGCCTGAAGCCGCGCCCCTGTGTGCGGGGTCTCCAGGCATCAGCCTCACCTGTGTGCTGGGTTGGGGGACAGGGAGGCACCTGCCACCAGCCTCCCCTGTGTGCCTCTGTCCTCCTCCATCAGTGACACTCCCCTGGCCAGACAGCCTTTAATCATCCACATCCTTTGTCTGCACTCGACCTACACATCCCCACCCTCCTGCCAGCCTTTATCTCAACGGCCAGAGCTGAGTCTGTTTGGCGTCAGGTGGAATCAGGCCGTCTGAGAACTGCCCTTGAGGCCCCGGCGAGATGAATCTGGCTGGGGAGTCTGCAGATGACCGTAGGCCCACTCTTGCTGGGGGTCTGCCAGTCTGACACACAAGGGGGACACTTCCACTGGGGGAGGGGTCTGCACCTGTCCTTGATAGTTCCAGGTTGCATGACTGCCCCGTGGACACACAAAGGCCTGGGTGTGTTGCTGCTCTTCCAGGGACGTAGGGTCTGGGGGCCAAAAGGGACATGACATCATGTTTGTGACGGGCGTGACCTGCACCCCAGGCCTGAGATCATCACGTGCCTTCTCCCAGCAGTCTCTGTACCAGGTTGATTGGGTTGCCGCCACAGAGAATTTGTTTAGCACATTTTTGGATTGAGAAGCTATGGTCCTAGCACACATTAGGGGTCTGTCCTTGTAAAAATAGCTCCGAATTTCATGAGCAGAGAGAGTCACCACCAGCATCAACCCGAGGATGATTCCCATGAAGCACACCGGCGAGCCTGGTAGTGTGACCCCGTGAGGTGGAGATCAGAAATGCGTCCTCTCGCCAACCATTTTACCAATTCTGACAGCAGTACTGTACTTCTCTGCTGGGATGAATAATCTATTGCAGTGGCCACACCACACTTACAGACAATACTCACAATTTTGGGGTTTATTAGGGAAGTAACACGTTCCATTCAGCATCTGGAACAAAGGAGGCTACGGATCTCTGGTCAGGACAGCCTGCAGGCACACACCTCTCTCTGTTCTCCACCCAGGCTCTGTCCTGCTTGGGCAAGTGCTAGGAAGCTCTTCAGCTCTGCCAGTAAGTTCCCAGAGGCACCAGCTCTGCCAGCGAGCCCCCTGCCCTGTGCCTGCTGGTCCCTGGCTATGTCGCCTACACTCTGCCATTTTCTCTGCTGCTCCTTCTTCTCACTGTCTCTCATGGTCCCTGGTGTTTTAGCTCTTTGTCCCCTAAGTCTAGGAGGTTCTCAGCACAGCGTCCCTGGGCCCAAAGAAGTCCTCTGTTCCCATTGCTTCTTGATGGTAGTCAGTTGCCTCTTTCCACTTCTGGGATGACTCATTTTAAGCCCAGTGGGATGTAAAACGGACTCACAGCCACTTTAGAGTTCTACACAACTTATTTTCCAGCCCCACAAGGGGGTCTGGTATGGTACTGTAGGCTAAGTACTGTGCTGTTGACCTCAAGGTGGTTTAAACCCACCAGCTTCTCCTTGAAAAGTCCATGCAAGGTCACTATGAGTAGGAATTGACTGGATGGTATGTAACAACAACAACAACAACAGTATTCCCACAAGGGTGCCATGCACCTAATTTGCATTAGCAGCCAGCTGCCCAGTCTCCTTGGTGGACCACAAGAAGGACCTCATTTGCATAGTCCCTGGAATGCTGTAGGATAAGCAGTGGACAGGCATTTCACAACAACCCAATCATTGTGTGGGAGTCCCAAAGATGATAGCTGGAAGGGCCGGATCACGTAGTTCCCTGCACTGCAGGCCAGATTCGAAGCCGGTAAAACAACAAAACTGAACCTTTGTGGGTTTCAATGTTGCCTTTGCACAAAATGACTCTAAGTCTCATCCAACCCTCATAACAGATCCGCGGTGCAGTCACAGAATTGAGGCGGGGTTTCCGCAAAGGGCTTCTTTCTAATGACATCCAAGCCTCCTGAGTCCCTGGGAGCAGGCCAGCCCATTGTCCCAGGATGAACTTCCTGAGACAGGCTGCTTGGACAAGCAGAAAGAGAGCCCTGGGGCCAGTAAATGCAATGACCATCCAGATTTGGGGCTGCAGGGGGCTCAAGACTTACACTGCGGCTGTTTCTGTTGTTGTTGTTGTTGTTGTTAAGTGCCATTGAGTCCGTTCTGTGTTTCCAAAGAGTGACTGGTGGCTTTGAACTGCAGACCTTGAGGTTAGCAGTCCAGTGCTTATCCTACAGCACCACACCAGGACTACAAGTAAGTTGCTTCCTCATTTAAAACGACTTGTTCTGTCAGAATGACCGCAAGAGCAGACTGAGGAGTTCTGGAATTCCCGCTCCGCAATCTCACCCAGAGTTTGTGATGATGCACACAGTCAAAGGTTTTTGCGCTGTCAGTAAAGCACAAACAAACAACTTTCTGGCTTTCTCTGTTTTCAGCCAAGATCCATCTGACTTCAGTAATGGCATCACTCATTCCATATCCTTTTTTGTGTCTGGCTTGACTTTCTGGAAGTTTCCTGTTGAAGCATTCCTCCAACTGTTTTTGAACGATTTTCAGCACATTTTACTTGCATGTGAAGCGTAAGAAGTTTGAAAGCAAGTATAAAAAGAGACATTCACCCTGCTGATTTTAAGGTTCACCTAGGGCTGGCTGGCAGAAACGGTACCATTGTACACTGATGGCCCCTGCTCTGTCGATTGGATCTGGTACCAATCAAGCTCTGGGAAATATTATGAACATGATCCGTGACTTTCTTCAGCGGGTACGTGTACTTTAATTCATTCATTGTGATCATTTCATAGCACCAACAATTCGTTTAGCCACTAACTTGTTAATGGATGTTTAGTTGTTTGCAGTTTTAAATTTTATCACCAATCATTCAGCGAGCATTGTGTGCAGGTTAGCTGTGCACAGGTGAGCCGGCACACCTGTGTATGAATCTCCCAGGCTGGAATCCAGACCTGAGCCAC